>NW_021604564.1:22554994-22555152 GCF_004785775.1 Grammomys surdaster | reverse complement strand
TGTACAGTAGGTAGAGTAAGGTGCAGTGGTCAGTGTACAGTAGGTAGGTAAGGTGCAGTGGTCAATGCACAGTAGGTAGAGTAAGGTGCAGTGGTCAGTGTACAGTAGGTAGGTAAGGTGCAGTGGTCGGTGTACAGTAGGTAGGGTAAGGTGCAGTG
>NW_021604564.1:22546994-22554984 GCF_004785775.1 Grammomys surdaster | reverse complement strand
AAGGTGCAGTGGTCGGTGTACAGTAGGTAGGGTAAGGTGCAGTGGTCAGCTTGTTAGATGTCATTATTTTGTTTTCTCTGTGGATTATAAGCATCCAGAGAATGGGGTCTTTGTTCCTTAAGATCCCCAGAGCCTCTCAGGTGATCTCAGCATATCTAAAGTACAGTATAGACCGGAAAACAGATGGCTTCATTGTAGTGTGCACTGCTGCAAGGAAAGGTGATAAAATTACTATTATACCGTCTCTCAGAGTGAGTATGGGTTAGACCTTCTCCATGCATAGAGCCCCTGTGAGAAATGTTCACGGAACACTTTTTAATTCTGTTGATCATGTGATAAATGTATTAGCTGCTCTTCTGTTGCTGTACTAAAACACCATGAGCAAAGGCAACCTGAGAAAGAAAGAAGGGTTATTTCAGCGTACAGTTGTAACCCATCATGAAGAAGTCAGGGCAAGAACTGAAGCAGAACCATGGAGTAGTGCTGCTTGCTGGCTTGTTACCCACACGTGGTAGACTCTTTCAGATCAATCACAAATCAAGGAAATGCCTCCACAGAATTGCCTCCAGGCCAGTGTGATTACAGGCACTTTTTCAGTTGAGGTTCCATCTTCAAGAATGGCTAGCTTGTGTTAAGTTGATAAGAAACTAACAAATAAATACTATTAGCCCTTGTCAACTTGACACACAAACATATAACTATTAAACCATTACCTTTTCATTTCTGTTTGTCTCCATGATGTCATTCTTTACTAGTATTTGTGTCGTGAACCAATGTAACTAAATATCTTACAGTCTTTTTTCTTTTCTCTTTCTCTTTTAAAGCACTTTGCAAAATCCAGTGTCTTAGGTAGGGTTTCTGTTGCTGTGATGAAACACTGTGACCAAAGTGGCAACTTGGGGACAAAATGGTTTATTTGGCTTACACTTCCACATCATAGTCCATCATCGAAGGAAATCAGGGCAGGAATGCAAACGGGGCAAAAGCCTGGAGGCCGGAGCTGATGCAGAGGCTATGGAAGAGTGCTGTTTCCTGGCTTGCCATCATGGCATCCCAGGACTGCCAGCCTAGGAATGGCCCCGCCTACAGTGGGCCCTGTCCTCATCAATCACTAATTAAGAAAATGCCCTACAGCTGGATCTTTTGAAGGCATTTTCTCAGTTGAGGTTCTTACCTTTCAGATAACTCTAGCTGTGTCAAGTTGATATAAAACTAGCCAGCCCAGAGACTTTGGATTTTTAAGGAGACTTGGATAATATAAAGAGACTGCGTGTGCTGGCAAGTTTTATGTCAACTTGGCACAAGCTAGTATCATCAGAGAGGAGGGCACCTCAACTGAGAATGTACCTCCATAAAATTGGGCTATAGGCAAGCCTATAGGTCGTTTTCTTAATTTGTAATTGATGTGGTAGGGCCCAACCCATTGTGGGTGAGGCCATTTCTCAGCTTGTGGTCCTGGGTTCTATAAGAAAGCAAGCTGAGCAAGCCTGGGAAAATCAAGGCAGTAAGCAGCACTCCTCCATCATCTCTGCATCAGCTCCTGCCCTGAGGTTCCTGCCCTGCTTGAGTTCCTGCCTCCACTGCTTTTGATGATGATATGGAACTGTGAGCGAAATAAACCTTTTCCTCCCCAAATTGCTTTTGGTCATGGTGTTTTATCACAGCAATAGTAACCCTACCTAAGACAGTCTCATAACTGTGAGTACCTATAAACAAAATAAAACAAACAAACCAACCAACAAACCCCCAAAACTCCAAGAGGGAATCAGAGTCACAGATCAAAGCAAAACCAAACTCCAGCAGTGTAAATAGCTTAACGTGCATCTGGGACTCACAATTTTCTGGGCTCCAAAGAAGTAGGCAGCTCTACTTCTCCAGCTCTGTCAATGCACAGCACACCCAGCTTGTCTCAGTCTCAGGCTCGTTCCCTTCCACAGCTGCTGCTGTCCTTGGTAGTCATCTCATGATACTGGCATCTCCAAAATGCCGAGGTCTCCATTGCAACTGGACCATACCTCTACCATAGTCTCTCTTGAGCTGTTGTCAGGGGCTGTGAACCTGCCACATGGTAGTAGGCTTCATCTCTACGTGACCCCCTTTAATCCTGGGGCTTTTTAAGGCAACTGAGATTATGCCTTTATCAGTGGCCTCTTCTGGCCTCTCACAGTGCCAAGCCTTATCTGTTTTCTATGGCTTCTTTATGCCTTCAAAACCAGTACCACTTGAGGAACTCTTACACATTGCCAAGTTCAACTGCTAGCACTTAGGTACAGACTTAGCCTTCTCTGCACCACGGCTTCTGTGTGCTGACCCTGAGGAAACACTTCTCAGAAGACTTCACTGAACTCAGTGATTCTGGTCTCTTCTTTATTGCAGCTGATTCTTCAGTTTTAGCTAACCAGTATCAATTGTTAAATTGGTTAGCAAAGGGAAGGTTTCATGTTAGTTGTTCTGGTCTCTTGGTACCAATTTCTGCCCTAGTAGGTTAGTATCACTACGATAAAGACCATGACCAAAAGTAACTTGAGGAAGAAAGGGTTTATTTATTTCATTTTATGCTGACATGTAGCATCACTGAGTGGAGTCAAGGCTGGAACTCAAGGCAGGAACTGCCTCAAAACCCTAGAAGGGTGCTGCTATATTATTATTATTCACTTGCTCATTGTAGCTTCCTCAGCCTGTTTTCCTATACTTCCCAGGACCACCTGCCCGGGTGACACCATCCACAGTGGGTCGGATCCTCCCACTTCACTGATTATCAAGAAAATGCTGTACAGACTTGCCCACACACCAGTCTAATGGAGTCATTTTCTCAGTTGAGGCTCCTTTTTCCAAGATGAGCCTAGCTTGTGTCAAGTTGACCAAAAATCAAACAAGGACAGTAGGTTTCTTCCTGCTATGGTGTCTGCAAAGCTTATCTGTCTTTCTGTATTTAGCACACTCAGAACCATCTAAGCATTTTATTACTGACTCAGAACACCAAGAAGGGTGTTAAAATCCAGCTTGATCCAGTTCCTAACATCCTTAATTATGCTGAGTCACAGCACATACACAGGCAAGTGTGTAATGCAATACACACTGTACTATGGAAGCTGATGCTTTCAGGAAATGAGTTACATAGAAGATACATTTTTATCTGAAATCTCTTTGCTTTTATAACATTATAACTAATCATTTGAACTATGAATTCCAGTGCCCTCACTGTGACATTGACCTGTTGTGTGGCTGTCTTACAGGTGTGTGCTGCTCCCACTCCTGGGGATGAAGCCACCCCCACAGAGCCTCTACCTGTTGGTTGACTCCGTGGACGAAGGCTGCAATGCGGTGGAAGGGGAGCAGACATCACCCAGCCTCTCCGGGACTGTGGCAGAGCTCTTGGCTGGTCACCACGAGTTCTTTCCCCCATGGCTCCTGCTTCTTTGCTCTGCCCGGAAGCAAAGCAGAGCTGTCACTAAAATGTTCACTGGTGAGTGTTGTGTTCTCCAACTGGACCCAGGAGGGGTTCTTGTAGGTAACAAAGTACTTGGACAGAGGTCTGAGTGCTACATAATCCTCCTCGGCCTCTCAGCACCACCATACCTTAAGATCATATTTAAAACAAGGTGTGGAGTGCTTTAAAACTGCTTACATTGGCTTTTTCCAAAAATTCTTTCCCTGAGCTGAGGGGGTAATTCAGTGAGTAAAGTGCTTGCTGTGCAGACATGAGAACCCCATACATAAAACAACAACAAAGCCCAGCCAGGCAGGGGGACACAGACCTTTAATCCAGTGCTGGGGAGACTGAGACAGCCTAGCCAATCAGGAGTAACCCCTAAGGTTGTTCCTTGACCACTACATGCAAGTACACACACATGAATGTGTACACATACAAAAACAGTCTTTCTCTACTTCCTATAGTAAGACTCAACTTAGCGATTCATTAGCTGTGCCTTTTCTTCAGTAGATGTATGCTCTTTACAGCTCATTAGTCACTAAATCAGAATCTCTTGAGTGGCTCCTGAGTTTTGTCCTGTGGAGATTCTCATATGTGATCCTTTCTTTATGGCAGGGCTGAGTAGAGCTCTTCGTATCATCTAAGGGCAGGCACAGCAGTGAAAGCTTGGGTGAGCATGACGGTAGCCAGTGCTATGTGGCAGCTCCTCTGATGGGTGAGGGTAAAGGTGGTCCCCCTCTCCAAGTCACCTGGTCGCATCAGCTCAGTTTATATACATAGAAAATTCATTCATGTGTGGGGGCATGTGCACTTGAGTTCCTCATCCTGTCTAACTGGAGTTACAGGCAGCTGTGAGTGGCCCAGTGGAGATCTTGGGAATCTAACTTGGGTCCTCTTCAAAAGCAGCACATCTTCTAACCCCTGAGTGTGTCTCCAGCCCCAAGCTATGTCATATGTTTGCATAAATGAGTCATTGTAGCATGTATACAATAGTGCTTATAATGTCTGTGTGACCTCAGGCAACTTGCCTAAGCTCCTGCTTCCTGTCTGTAAAGTGGGGTCCTATGAGGCATTAGATATGCCCCAGGCAATATTCTAGACATCTCGTTCTTATTTGTTAATAAAATATCAGTTTTGACCTGAATTTTTATTATTGCTTATAAGCCTGGGTCTTTGGCTTCATCTGCCAGGTGTTCTTTATTGTGAACAAGTGTTTTGGCTAGAGGCAATTGAGAAGATGAAACCTCAGTTGAGGACAAGATTGATCTGTGGGGCCCAGACCACTGTGGGCAGTGCCATCTCTGGGCAGGTGGTCTTGGGCTGTATAAAGAAAGCAGGCTGAGAAAGCTTGGGAGTGAAGGGGGTAGGGGGTTGGGGGGGAGGGAAGAGGCGGAGTCAGAGAACCAGTAAGCAGTGTTGCTCCATGGTCCCTTGAGTCAGCTCCTGCCTTCAGATTCCTGTCTTGAGTTCCCTGCATAATGGAGTACAAGCTATAAGATGAAAGAAAACCTTTCCTTCTCCATCTGCTTTTGGCCGTGGTATTTCATCAAAGCAGTAGAAATCCAAAGGAAGAGGACAAACCTCCTCTTTGTCCTTTCTTTCCTCTATCCTTTGGCATGTAGGTTGGAGTATTCTCACTGCAGGGTGATCATCTTCAATCTAAAACGTGGAGTAAAATCCAGGAGCTGCTTGAGTGTATCCAAGGACAACTCCAGAGCAAGATTCTGTTTTGTGTGTTATTTAAAATATTACCCAAACTTTCAAGCTATGTGGATAAATGCACATGTGAGACAGATGGGTTTTATACTTGGAGATGATTTCCATTCTTATGTATATTGCCAGAATCTGAAATACTCCAAAGTGCTTCCTGCCCCTGGCATTTTGGATGGGATAGTCAACTTCAATTGCCAGAGTGGCACAGTCAATGACCCTTTGTCCTCCAGGCTACTTGTAGTCTCTGGGTGAGGGCATATGTCCTTTGGAGATGGTCACTTCTGTCCTATTACAGGCTTTCATGCACGCAGTGATGTCCATGCCTGCCTCTGCACGGGGACTCCTTTTGCATTCTCTTCATCCATGTTGCCTCATCTGCTTTACCAGCTTGCACACACTACTAGAATGTCCATCCCTTGAGCTTCTTGCCATCTTCCCACTTCCATCACAGCTCAAATCGAACATTCACACACACAGACTATGTTTTCCATTCTTGTTTATTTGTGCCTTCCTTCTACATAGTCACCTTCTTCTACACACCTACTCAGTCTGGTTTTATTTTCTTCGTAGATCTATTACCACTTAAATCTGTCTGGATTTCATGTGTATTTAGCTAATTATCTTCTCATCTAGGATACAGTCTCCATGAAAAAGGGTGGGTCCTGACTGTGTGGGCCCAGACTTTGGTCCTGTCAGGATTCTGACTATGTGAGCACCTGTTTGTAAGCATGGGCTCAGGGCCCTGTCAGGGCACCGACTGTGTTTGCACTCATTTGTAAGCAGAGACTCAAACCCATTTGTTTAGCCAGTGCTAAGGCGTGTCAGGGCCACTGAAATATTTTACCAAAAATAGAAAAGAGGTTTAGTGGGGCCTGGGAAGATGGTTTGTTTGTCAAAACACCTGCTCCAGAATCCACATAAAAAAGCTGGGTGTGATGGCCTCCCTGCTAGAGAGGCAGCCTAGCTGACATGGTGAGCTCTAGGCCAGTGAAAGACCCTGACTCAAAAGGTTCCTGTGAGCACTTCCCAGGCTTGAGTGTGGTGCGAAGTTCCATCCCCGTACCCAGTGAATAAATAAGGTCATTTTCAGAGGTCAGGGTATTTACCTTGTTGGTCAGTGGATGGTCCTGGTTCTGTGTGTTAGTTCAGTTTCTTCCTCAGGAGCTGCAGCTCAGTCAGAGCTTCACACATGCTGGCCCAACTGACACTTCTGAGCTAAACTAAACCTTATGCTCTTATTTCTGTCTTGGTTCTGCCACTAAGTCTTGCCTCAACTGGAATGGACCTCACTCTGGATCTTGATCCTGTGACAGTCTTCCTGCTTCTGCTTCCATGGAGCTAGGATTGTTGGCACAAGCTATCCACCCTATATTAAACAAATGACTCTTACTGATGTTAAATATAAATTCTTATTAAATCAACATCACTTTTTAGATTTGGTAAGGATTTGTTTTCGAGTTGTAAATAATTTGCACCCTTCTGCGCAGCATCAGTTCCAATGCCCTTGGACTTCCTCCTCCCATCTCTGTCAGCATCATTTTCTTTCTCAGCTTTGCCAGGAAAGGAAACACTTCAGCATCACACAAAGCCCTGCCTCTGACCCCATTAGTCACTAGTCATGGTGGATGACTCAAGCAGCCTTTGTGTCTGTACTTAACTCACTTATAGGGTAGGAAAACCTCCTTCACAGTGTATATGCAAGGTATGTGTGTGAAAATTTGCAGTGCATATAGCCCAGGGGTAACCCTTTCCCAACATTCAGAGGCCCTGCATTCAGTCCCCAGTATTGTACACACACAGGAGAGCTGTCTCACTGGCATTTTCTTTAACCCACTTTGGAGGTATCAGGCCTGGGACTGTGGAGGCTTAGCCCATTTCTGTTTTTGTTATCGAAAGTTTCATCAGATGGCTTTAGTTAATTAGCTTAAATTATAGATATTTCTGCACAATGGGTTGTATAATCTTTCACATGATCAATCTGTATGCACATCACTTTGGAAACTTTAAAACACTATTACATAACACTTTAGCACTCTTTATTTATTAGCCACAGGCCTGGAACTTGCTGTGTAGCCCAGGCTGACCTCAAACTCACAATCCTCCTGCCTCAGCTTCCCAGTACTGGAATTACTGTCAAACACTACCTCACCAGGTAGATTCCTTTGTACCTTAAACTGTTTCAGTGACTTTGTAAAGTAACAAGGAAGTGAACGTATAGGAGGAGGCTTGGAGGCCATTCATCTCTTCAGGCTAAGATGTGTGTGTGTGTGGGGGGCATTCCTGGGGATGTGCTCAGCCTTTCTTTAGGTTGAAAGGGTTTGTTTTATGTTATCAAATTAAAATAATTAAATCTCCAGTTGTCAATAAAGAGCCCAAACCAAGAAGATGCCACTGGCCAAATTATGCTTACAAAACTCCGACACTGTTAAAGTCCAGCTGCTAAATGAAAGCTAAAAGTGTTCTCTAAAGGGGCACACACATGGGTTGATTAAGCTGAGTATTCACCTTATGGAAGAAAAGTCCCACTGAGCAAATGCAGACAAGGCAGAACATGGCCAAGGCTGTGCTGTGACGTGTACTCTGACATGGCTGACAAACTCAGTTCCATACCCTCCTTGGAGGGTAGAGCCTTTTTCAAAGTTTCTCTTCTGAAGTGGAGGATTTAGGTATTGTGGGTGCGTGTGTGCATACAGTGTGGTTATGTTCCCACCATATAAACATAGCTTTGCATGTGTGTTATTTTATTTTGCTTTTGTTGGCAGATTGTGCTTTTCAAAGAAGCTTGGCTGCAGATGTTTGTCTCCAGTGGTATCAGGCAGGTGTTGGGGTCCCCTTTGACTTACC
>NW_021604564.1:22525514-22546984 GCF_004785775.1 Grammomys surdaster | reverse complement strand
TGTCTCCAGTGGTATCAGGCAGGTGTTGGGGTCCCCTTTGACTTACCCACGCTCAGTAAGCCCTGTGTGACCCGCCTTTTGCTCATTATCTCCATCAAGCATAGATTTTTCTTTAAAGATTTTATTTTTTTATTTTATGTATATGATGAGTACACACACTGTTGCTGTCTTCAGACACACCAGAAGGAGGGGATTGGATCCCATTACAGATGATTGTGAGCCACTATGTGGTTGCTGGGAATTGAACTCAAGACCTTTGTAAGAGCAGTCAGTGCTCTTAATCACTGAGCCATCTCTCCAGCCCAAACTATTGATTTTTTTTTTAATTTTATGTATTTGCCATTGCTCTCATCAGCTCCCATAGCAGATGGTTGTGAGCCACCATGTGGTTGCTGGGAATTGAACTCAGAACCTCTAGAAGAAGCATAGATTTTTGTACCTGCTGTTGTCACAGCCCCCATGGTTCTTTCTGGAGTGTGTCTTTTCTCTAAAAGCTTTGCCTACAGTCATGCTTTGCCCTGCTTGTGACTGATTCTGGAACGTATTTCTAGCTCTGTATACTAATGTCCCTCTGGAAGATCCTGGCATAGTCTTCTTTGAAGAACTTAAGAGTAGCCACCACTGGTACATTCTTTAGCTTTGGTTGACATTTTTAGTAAATGGCTTTATTTTTACAGTGCTAGAGTTTTACAAACATAATTTAGCAATTTGCATCTTAATTAGTTCCAGTTATTTCTTGACAGTCTGAGATTTAATTATTTTAATTTGATATCATAAAGCAGTGTATTATAGTGTGACTGGTCTTCTGTTTGGATATAAACCACTCACATTAAACCTAAGGCAAGGTCAAGTGGATGATGGGTGGAAAGAGCTAGTACTTGTGTAAAAACAGTCCTGTTTGTCTGTCACAAATTTGATGCTCAGATACATATATATATGTATATATCTTCACAGAGTACTTCCACAGCTGGATATGTCTTGTCTCCACTTAGTGCTTCTTGCAAAGGAGTTGAAATGGGCACCACACTGCAAGAACAGATAGTAGCCACATTTGTTGGTAGGAAAACGAAATCATCGCTTTGCCTTTTGTGTTTTTATATGCAAACTGCTTTGCATACTAGCAGGTCTGGGTAGATTCTCTTGTTAGTGTTAACCCATGAGTCAGGCTATTTGTATTGGCTCACTTTCTTCATACATATGCCCACCTCTACCCTACTTACTCAACTGGGTCATCTTCCGCAGGGTTCCGGAAGATCAGTTTGGATGACCTTCGGAAGGCGTATATCGTCAAGGACGTACAGCAGTACATCCTCCACCGCCTGGATCAAGAGGAGGCACTCCGGCAGCACCTCACCAAGGAGACGGCTGAGACACTGAACCAGCTGCACATCAAGAGCAGTGGGTGCTTCTTGTACCTGGAGCGTGTGCTGGATGGAGTTGTAGAGAATTTCATCATGCTTCGGGAGATCCGTGACATCCCAGGAACCCTGAATGGTCTCTACCTCTGGCTCTGCCAGAGACTTTTTGTCCGAAAACAGTTTGCCAAAGTTCAGCCAATTCTGAACGTGATCCTTGCTGCCTGCCGGCCCCTGACCATGACAGAATTATACCATGCCGTGTGGACCAAAAATATGTCTCTAACCTTGGAAGACTTTCAGCGCAAGCTAGATGTCCTCTCCAAGCTCTTGGTGGATGGGTTGGGCAGCACCAAGATCCTGTTTCACCACAGCTTTGCCGAGTGGCTCTTGGATGTGAAACACTGCACCCAGAAATACCTGTGTAACGCTGCAGAAGGGCACAGGATGCTGGCCATGAGCTACACCTGCCAGGCCCGGAACCTGACCCCACTGGAAGCACAAGAATTTGCCTTGCACTTGATTAATTCAAACTTGCAGCTAGAGCCAGCTGAACTGGCTTTGTGGATGATATGGAATGGTACCCCAGTCAAAGACTCCCTGTCCACCTTGATACCCAAGGAGCAAGAGGTGCTGCAGCTGCTGATCCGAGCTGGGGCTCATGTCAACAGCGAGGATGATCGCACGTCCTGCATTGTCCGACAAGCCCTGGAGAGAGAGGACTCCATTCGGACTTTACTGGATAATGGAGCTTCTGTCAATCAGTGTGATTCCAATGGGAGAACTCTGCTGGCCAATGCCGCATACAGTGGCAGTCTGGATGTTGTGAATTTGCTTGTCTCCAGGGGAGCTGATTTAGAGATCGAAGACACCCATGGACACACGCCACTCACTCTAGCTGCTAGACAAGGGCACACAAAGGTGGTTAACTGTCTAATTGGCTGTGGCGCCAACATTAATCACACAGATCAGGACGGTTGGACAGCACTGAGGTCTGCTGCTTGGGGGGGCCACACCGAGGTGGTGTCGGCCCTGCTTTACGCTGGCGTAAAGGTAGACTGTGCAGATGCAGACAGCCGGACTGCTCTGCGTGCAGCAGCCTGGGGTGGCCACGAGGACATTGTCCTGAACCTGCTACAACATGGTGCCGAGGTCAACAAAGCTGACAATGAAGGGAGGACTGCACTCATAGCTGCAGCATATATGGGCCACAGAGAGATCGTAGAGCACCTGCTGGACCACGGCGCAGAGGTAAACCACGAGGACGTGGATGGCAGAACCGCTCTCTCCGTGGCTGCGCTCTGTGTGCCTGCAAGCAAAGGGCACGCATCAGTCGTGAGCCTCCTGATTGATCGAGGGGCTGAGGTAGATCACTGTGACAAAGATGGCATGACCCCCCTGCTGGTAGCTGCCTATGAAGGTCATGTGGACGTGGTGGACCTGCTTCTAGAAGGAGGAGCAGATGTCGATCACACTGATAACAATGGACGGACACCCCTTCTGGCTGCAGCTTCCATGGGGCATGCTTCTGTGGTCAACACGCTTCTGTTCTGGGGCGCAGCCGTGGACAGCATCGACAGCGAAGGCCGGACAGTTCTCAGCATAGCTTCAGCACAGGGGAACGTGGAGGTGGTGCGCACTCTCCTGGACAGAGGCTTGGATGAAAGCCACCGAGATGATGCTGGCTGGACGCCGCTACATATGGCAGCTTTTGAGGGTCACAGGTTAATATGTGAAGCTCTCATTGAACAAGGTGCTAGAACAAATGAGATTGACAATGATGGGCGCATCCCCTTCATTTTGGCCTCCCAAGAGGGCCATTATGATTGTGTCCAGATCCTGCTGGAGAACAAATCCAACATTGATCAGAGAGGCTATGATGGGAGAAATGCATTACGTGTTGCAGCCCTGGAAGGACACCGGGACATCGTAGAGTTACTCTTTAGTCATGGGGCTGATGTGAACTACAAAGATGCCGATGGGCGGCCCACGCTTTACATATTGGCCTTAGAAAACCAGCTTACAATGGCCGAGTATTTTTTGGAAAATGGTGCAAACGTGGAGGCCAGTGATGCAGAGGGAAGGACAGCGCTGCACGTCTCCTGCTGGCAGGGTCACGTGGAGATGGTGCGAGTACTTATTGCCTGCCATGCCGATGTCAATGCGGCAGATAATGAGAAGCGCTCGGCCTTGCAGTCTGCGGCCTGGCAGGGCCATGTCAAAGTGGTCCAGCTCCTGATAGAGCATGGCGCTGTGGTGGACCACACATGCAACCAAGGAGCCACAGCCCTCTGCATCGCAGCCCAGGAGGGACATGTGGACGTAGTACAGGTTTTGCTGGAGCACGGTGCTGATCCCAATCATGCCGACCAATTTGGACGCACTGCCATGAGGGTGGCAGCCAAAAACGGGCATTCTCAGATCATTAAGTTGTTAGAAAAATACGGTGCTTCCAGTCTGAATGGCTGCTCCCCTTCCCCTGTGCACACGATGGAGCAGAAACCTCCACAGTCGGCACCGTCCAAGATGCAGTCTCTGACCATCAGGTCCAACAGTTCTGGTGGTACCGGTGGAGGGGATCTGCAGCCTTCCCTCCGGGGCTTGCCCAATGGGCCAGCTCATGCCTTCAGCTCTCCTTCAGAGTCTCCAGACTCCACTGTGGATCGGCAAAAGTCATCTCTGTCCAACAATTCTCTGAAAAGCTCAAAAAATTCATCTCTGAGAACAACGTCCTCCACAGCCACGGCTCAGACGGTGCCCATTGACAGTTTCCATAGCCTGTCGTTCACAGAGCAAATCCAACAGCACTCACTGCCTCGAAGCAGGAGCAGGCAGTCAGTTGTGTCCCCCTCTTCCACAACCCAGTCCTTAGGACACAGCCATAATTCTCCCAGTAGTGAGTTTGAATGGAGCCAGGTGAAACCAAGTCTGAAGTCCACAAAATCAAGTAAAGGAGGCAAGTCAGAAAACTCCAGCAAGTCTGGGTCAGCTGGGAAGAAAGCTAAGCAAAATAATTCCTCACAGCCAAAGGTTCTAGAGTATGAAATGACTCAGTTTGACAAAAGAGGACCTGTTGCCAAGTCTGGGAGTAGCCCACCTAAACAGACTCCAGCTGAATCTCAGTGTAAAATTGTAGTCCCTTCATCTCAGGACAGCAACCGTGCCCAGCCACAGTTTCTCATCCACCAGCAGAGCGGTGAGCAGAAGAGGAGGAATGGGATAATGACCAACCCCAATTACCATCTGCAGAGCAACCAGGTGTTCCTGGGCAGGGTCTCTGTCCCTCGAACCGTGCAGGAGCGAGGGCATCAGGAGGTGCTGGAGGGCTTCCCCCCCTCAGAGACAGAGCTGAACCTTAAACAAGCCCTGAAGCTCCAGATTGAGGGCTCTGACCCCAGCTTCAACTACAAGAAGGAAACACCCTTGTGAGAGGTAAGAATGCAGGGCAAAGCGTAAAGCAGCCAAACTGTTACTCCTCTTCTTTAAAATGCCCCGCCTGGTGCTCTCAAGGCCCTTCTGTCACCTCCCTCAGTGTGTATTCATGGAGCTCATCCCAGCGCTCGGTTCAGTGTGAGTTCTCCAAACCCCAGCACCTATCCAAAGCACTTATGTGACACAGGATCGACAGATCTATACACCAACGCACAGATCAATGATAGGATCGCTAATAGGTAATGGACAGTAGATGTCTGATAGATATGTGATATGTCGATAACTAATAGACATAGATGATAGATTGGTAGAGACAGAGACGATGGGTGACAGCTGATATGCAGTAGATGATACATACATACATGCATACATACATAGATGCTTAATCTGTTCTTTATCTCCTCTCCCTTTCCCCCTCAGAATGTTAGACTGAATGGGATGTGTTTGTATTTGATGCTGTGTTCATCAGGTCTTCACTCTTTCAGTAAAACCTATGGCACTCTTTCAGTAAAAATGTATTGGATAAGTAGATGAACAGATCAATATATCATTTATTAATCCTAAATTAAGAGTTTTATCCTGTATTATCATACCATTTTATCGAGATATTTCTGATGGAAGTCAGAGTGGTTTTCTAAGTATTCAGTGTTTGGTTTTGAAGCACTGAGCTGTACCTAGTGGGTAGTTGCTACATATTAATTCTATGTTTCTCCCAGAAACAGATCATGGATTTAAATTAGTAATCAAGTTTTATTATGATGACTCTTCCAAAAATCTGTAGTGTTGGCATGTAATATACACAGTTGTGGACCATGGTGAAGGGTATGGGTTTATCATATTTACTTATTTACATATTTAGGGGCAAAATAAAGATAGCATATATTATGTTCGGATCATTAATATTTCATATTAAATAATGTTTCTATCCTCACCTCAAGGGAGGCTTCACTGCATAGGTGGAAGTAGGTGGAGAAGTAGCAGGTGCTCATGTCTACACTCTGGGTGCTCCCTGAGAGGCATTTTCCATGTTAGGAATAAACTGAAGATTTCATTAAGCATCTTGTCTAAAGTACAGTGACTTTGTAGACACCTGACTTCTGGTGACAGTCACACTCAGGCAAGCTAGCATCTACATCTCTTGTTCATCTTGTTTTGGTGATACAGTTTAAAACATTGATAGATGAATTATCATTAAATATATCTTCTAAAACTAAACACCTTTCTATAAGGGTGGATGGATGGCCAATCCAAGGTCATTCAAGAATACTTCTCCAAATTCTTGGTTCTGGTGGTATGACCCCTAAACTCCCAAGAGCTCTTGTAAAAGCAAAAGACTGCATCTATGTCAGATACTAAAAATACGATATAAGGTCAATGTTGCGAGAATAATGAATATTTGTGTATGTATTGAAATTGTTCTTTACATGCCAAAATGCATGACTAGTAAGTGGATAATATATTCTTTTATAAGGTCTTAAAACTGTCATATGAAAAGTATAGAAATTATTTTATTTTTTATTTTTTCGTTTCTAGTTGTATGAAACAGAAGGCATTGTGGTTGGAACAGCCGTTCAGCTGCCAGATGGAAGCCAGACGCCCGCGGCCATGCTGCTGAGACTGTGACTCCCGCAGTACTGTGTCCTGACTTACTGTCATGTGCCTACCCAGCAAGGCTGACCTTCTCAGCATAGCCCCATGCTGAAGCAGTCTCCACCACAGCGGATAAGTGCAGATGCAAACTGCAGATCCTCCGTACAGCCAAACCCGGTTCTGAGTATTTTCCCATTTGGTAAACATGCATGTGCCACAGTCAGGTGTCCACAAAGGCAGTGTTCCGTATTTATTGTTTCCTGCATTGTGATGTGTACTCAGTCCCATCGCATTGTCTGGTGTGCCTGGTTCTTGTGTATTTAATAGATGTTACTCAATAAAGCAATTCTTGCAACTGTTTTCTGTCCGCTAACCTTCAGCATTGGATAAAATCGAGCATCTGTGTTGATGCCACATGGAGGTGAAAAATGACTTTGTGATGAATTTTCCACAGGGATCAATTCTGGTGGTGTAGAGAGTCACTCGGGTAGTTTAAAATCTCCATCTTCCCAGTCAAGGACCGTCTGTGTTAGGCTGAATGTGTCAGTGCAGGCACACGCCAGCCACTCCAACTGCAGCCACTCTGTACATTCACAGTGGCTCTGAGCCATCTCCACCTGCCTGTCATCCCACCTGCAAGTCTATGGACCATCATTCCTGAAGCTTGGACATTCTCAGGGACAGAGCAGCCAGTGCCTGGGGGCATGTCAGCCTGAGGCTCCAGGTCCAGCTAAGGATGACTCGCTCTGTTCCCTGAATCATTCACCGGCTGCCTTCAACTCCTCCAGCTAAATGAAATGTAATCTATCATTGTAATTGAATGCTCACTGCTCTGAGCTGTTTCCACTTGCCAGTTACTGCATGATCACATTAGCCCCAGTCAGAACCAATTGGGTACATGTGAATGGCTCGGTGGGATGGATGTTCTTGAATGTACGGATGTACAGTCTATCACAAGTGATACCACTCGCCATCAGTCACAGCACACGTTTTTGTTATTTGATGGAAGTGATGGGCCTGCACTTTTCTAGCCACATACTCTTTCCTGTTTTCTTCTTTGCACAATTGCACATAGGGTGGAGCAGCTTAGATGGATCGTGCAAGCATTTGGCAGGATGGTTTCAGAAGCCAAGGACTGTTTGGTCCTTGGGTGAGTACTGTTCATCTCCCAGCCCTGGGGAATCTGTGCTCTCCACGTGCAGTTGCTAAGGGGAAATGGGGAAAGAGAATTTGGAAATTGAGCACAAAACCATTGCTACTACTGAGAACCTTGGAATGTTATAGTGAGAGGCCAGTGACGGCCATTGCGTGTGGAGGGGCACAAGGAGTGTTGCCTGTGGACACTCAGATGTGTAACTGCTTGCCATGAGTGTTTCTCAATTGAGTCTTTGTGGAAGCTTTCCCTTGCCTTGTGTTTTTCAGTGTCAGCCAAACTCATTTCCTGTGTGTCATCTGTCAGTCATAACCAGGATGAGGGACAGCTGATGAACTCACTCAGATTTAAGGTGATGAGGCGGTTAATACTGACAAGTCAAATGTGAATGTTTCAAGGATTGAATTCTTGTCCCTATGGGACATTGATTAGTGACACTTAACAGTACTCTTGGAAGGCAGCCTTAAAAGTGTTTCTGAATCTGTTGATAAGTGTGATCACACCCCATTACTGGAACCACTGTGACTCGTCACACACTTACACACAATTACCATAGAAGAGGAGCCTCTGACTTCTTATTAGGTGTATTTTTTTTTTAAAAAGAAAGATAACCCAAAAGCTGCCAGGTTTTCTATTCACCTTGAATTATTAAGATCATATTTATTTAATTTTATTACTTTTACAGAGTTGCACCTTGTGACCAAAGGGAAAAGACAAAACATTAGGGATTTGTGTTTTCCAAGTGTCTTGTGTCCATCTGTATGCGTGTGGGACAGACGGCAGGGAAGGACCTGTTGGAAAGAGGGTTCTCATAAGTATTCCTTGGGGTGTTTTTTTTTCTTTTTTTCTTTTTTTTTATTATTAATTATGATTCATAGTAGAACAAAAATGGCTTCTGATGAGAACCAGGTTGACCAGGGTGCTGCAGCCAGCCTGCTTGCTGTACTTGTTCATTTTGGAGTAGGGGTGGGGATAGGACCACAACTGGGAAAAACAGTGACTTCTGCTCTATTACAGAGATAAGAAACGGTCCCACAAATTAAAAAAAAAAGTAACAAATGGCTATTTTTGAAATTTCAATATTTAAATTTTGTAAATCAACTGTTTAGAACATCATGTGTTTATAACATTTTCTTGTAGTGTCCCTTTAAACTCCTTCCCAAAAGTCAGTGTCCCTGGTATTACAAGTGGTAAAACGTCAGAGAAGTAAGCATCTGAAGGGATCCAGGAAAGTCGGGGGGAAAAGAGGACCAGAATCTAGCGCCCTGTGGTGTACAGCAAATACCTTTTGTTCCATTCTCCTCCACCCCTACCAGATCCTCAACCAAAACCAGTCCAGTACTTAAGAGACTGGAACAAGTCCTCCCGCTGTTTGGCTGTGCAACTGTTTGGTTTGCTTAATGCCCTCCGTCAACACTTTCTGCAAATGTAGTTTCAGACAAATGCTTTTTTTCTGTTGTTCGCTCTAAGTGGGGTGTGTAAATAACCTAAAATGTACATTAAATTTCACAGTGTAAAGTTTTATTTTATTCCTTGTATTATATTATGCGAAAACATCCCGATGTACATGAAGTGCATAATAAATCTATTTGCTTTACAGAAGACGCCTTGCTTTAATTTCATCCTTTAGTAGCATGTGCATGATATGCTTACAGTAAGATTGTCTTTTAAGCTTATAATTTTAAAGAACACTGCAAGAGAGGGAGTGAGATGCAACACTGTCCAAAGGAAGCCAAGAGGCCAAGACTTAGCCTTTATCTTTTCGAAGCTTTGATAAGTGTTTGCTTTTCTGTTATCCCTCCCTCTCCTTTGACAGAATTCTTATTGTATCTCACTGTCTGCTTTTTACTATGACCCTGTGACTTGTGTACACACATGCCTCTTGATTTTACTATACACAGTCTTACCCTGAATATTTTTTAATTTTCTGGAAAAATGAATTGTTTTCTAAATAAAAGTGGGCTCCTCCTTTGGTAAGCCTGAGTCCCTTCTCTGGATATTTGTTTTCCCCAGAGGAACCCAGCATTGACCAGAATGTCCATCCCATGCATGTGTGCATATATGCCATTCATCCTATACATATCTGTGTATTCTGTTCCTCCCAGGGGATGTTTCTTTTTCTTTTTTTCTTTTTTTTTTGGCCCAGTCATTTAACATCACAAAATTTAGTTGAAGAGAATAGCCCCAAATGGTAGAAATGATGAAATATGCTATTTATCATCGCTAAATGACATCCCAGATAGGGTTACTGACACTATGTCCACCCAGTGAAGAATGTATAATAACATAGAAATGTGTTTCTCCCATTTCTGTTTGCTGCTCATTCACAAACAGCTTCACACAACTGAAACAATTGAAAGTCACTGTTCCTAGTTTGAAGTTCTGGAGGTAGGGAGTCTTACAGCAGGATGTTAGAGGACGGAGTCTTCTGGGGGGAGGGGAGAGGGCAGTTGGGGAGAATCTCCAGTCTATGTTCCTACCTAGCTGCAAATGGCCATTGGCAAGTCCGGTTGTTGCTTGACAATATAATTCAATCTCCATATGACATTCTCTCTGCCTGCCTTTCTTTCTTTCTTTCTTTCTTTCTTTCTTTCTTTCTTTCTTTCTTTCTTTCTTTCTTTCTTTCTTTCCTTCTTTCCTTCTTTCCTTCTTTCCTTCTTTCCTTCTTTCCTTCTTTCCTTCTTTCCTTCTTTCCTTCCTTCTTTCCTTCCTTTCTTTCTTTCTTTCTTTCTTTCTTTCTTTCTTTCTTTCAAGAGGTGAGTGATATTTTCTTCTTTTTTTTTTTAAATCAAATCGTAATTTTTACTTATTCACACAGGGGTTATAAACACAAAAAGGTAGGATGTGGGGAAGGGGATGACACTGGAGTGTGGGTGTTCAGGGGGAGTACAGATATCTTTCAGAATAGGGTATCGGCTGGGTGAAGGTTCAGGGGACAGGTCACTATGACTCTGCCTATGATTCACTTGTCCTTATCTAAGTTGGTATTATCCACCAAGGCTACCTATTTACAAGGTCTATGACTACTCAGGCTGGTAAATTTCCACAAAAACTGCCTGTTTACAATAGCTTATAGCCATATGTTTCAGTGTTTATCCACAGAGACCCAAGACTTAGTGTTAGTATAGATGTATGAACGGCCTGTTGCTGATTTTAGGCCTATGGCTGATTTTAGGCCTTCAGTGTGTAAGCAGGGATGCCCCTGACATCTTCTTTCTCTAAGTATAGAAGGGCTGTGGCGATTCTAATCTTGTGAAGGTGGGGATAGAGGCATGACCTTCAGTAATTGTAGGGGATCTTGTAATGACTCTGGTCCCCAGGGGACATTTCTAAGAAGACCAGCAGTTATTTTTCCTTCATGACTTTATAATTTAATGCAATTCCCTAGAGCTCATAATTTCCTGCAGTCATTCACTTACTTATATTTTTATATACTTGTTGGGTTAATTAAAAACAAACTTATTCTAAGCAGTTTTAATGTAGGAAGTGTTTGAGCAGAAATAAGTGATACTTACGGATTTCAAAAACACTTAGCCAAGTAGAGTTTAACTGGTGGGCAAAAGAGGCAGCGACGTCAGGGGCTTGGTCAGCAGTTTGATAGATGCCAGTTTCTAGTGAGATACTTTCAAATTTTATTATCATGTAGTGTGTGTACTAAAGTTACTATGAAGATATATTTGACTGCCAGTCACTCCATTACAATATAAATAAGAGCCAAAATAAGATTATTTGGGGAAGAGGGAGCAGACACAGAGACCCACAGCCAAACATTAGGGGAAGCTCAGGGTACCCCACAGAAGAGGGAGATGAAGAATTGTAGGAGCCAAAGGGGTCAAGTACACCAGGAAAACACATACGACTCACAAACATCAACTAAGCAGAGTTCATAGGGCGCACAGACTGAAGCAGCAGACACAGCCTGCCTGGATCCACACTAGGTCCTCTGCGTACATGTTATCGTTGTTAGCTTGGGGTTTCTGTGGGACTCCTCACAGTGGGAGTGGGATGTCTTTGACTCTTTGTCTGCTCACCCTCTTCCTCCTATTGGGTTGCCTCGTTCAGCCTTGCTGTGAAGGATTGTGCCTAATCATACTGCATCTTATGCCAAGTTCAGCTGAGAGCCCTGGGAGGCCTGCTCTTTTCTGAAAGGAAACTGAAGAAGAATGGATCTGAGGGAGAGGCGAAGAGGGAGTGGAGGACTGGGAGGAGTGGAGGGAGGAGAGTCTGCAGTTGGGACCTATATATGAGAGAAGAATAGAAAGTAAAAATAAAAGGAAATTAAAAAAAGGTAATTTGAAATTTGGACCATGTTTAGATTTCCATTTTCTTTTTCAAGGTTTTTTCTTTTATTATGTGTGGTGGTTTGTACATATTTGCCTATGTCTATGCAGTTGTGTTTGCATGTGTGCATGTTTGTATGATCTTGTATGTCTGCGGAGGCCCATGGTTAGTGTAAGGAGTCTTCATTACTCTTTACTTTCTTCTCTAGGCCGGGTCTCCTGAACTGACCTCAGAGCTCACCAATGCTAGCCAGCTTGCCCCAGGGGATCCTATCTGTGCCTTCTGACTGCTAGAACTACAGGTGGGCAGGAAGCGATGTCCACACAGCATTCACGTGGTTTCTGGGGATTTGAACTGGCCCTCACACTTCAGCAGCAGATGCTTTATTTACTGAGCCATGTCCTCAGCCCTGTTTGTCCTTTTGTAAATGTTATAGTAGTAGTCCACTGTTCATTGAATGAGCAACTCTTTAAAATCCACTTTCCATTTGCTACTCATTTCTGTTTGGAGCCTCTAACAATGCTGCATGTGTCATGGGTGGATGTATTTCTTTTTTCTAAGATGGACATACTGGGTCTTAGGCTGTATGTCCACTAGCATTTTTACTAATGAGTGCCAGTCTTCTGAAGTGGTCTTATCCATTTCTATCCTCACCAACTCTACAGGAATCTGTCATTCGATGTCTTTGCCAACAGTGGCTTTGGTTGACTACCCCACCCCCACGCCCGCCTCCTTTGTTTGGTTGTGTATTACTGTGCATTGATATTTGAATTTATTCCTGTCAGGTAACTGATGATATTAAGCATTACATAAAACTATATTCAGATATTCTAACTTGGAGAAAACTTACCCATGGTCCCCCAAAAGGCTCTTTTCAATATATCCTTTGGGTGACAATATGTCCTTTGGGTGACATACGCAAATATATACAAGTATCTTCTCAGACTCTGTCCTCTTGCTCTAAGTAGCTTATGTTAACAAGAAGAGACTCATTTGGTTTTTTTTTTTCCCATCTGAAGGGTCTGATGCTGCTGTCCTGTTTTCTCTAATATTTTGGATGCACTGAATCAGCGATATGACTAGCGTTATTGATTAGAGTGACCGTTTTCCTCACTGTGTTTTAATCGGCAGCTTTTAAGCAGCCTGCTCTGATGGGAGTTACCACCGTCCATAGCTCCATAGGTTTTCATAGGATATTGAGAGCCCTTGCACCCTCTTCTTAAGGCTTCATTTCTGTTGAAGTAGTGTGTTTCCACAAGAACCTGAGAGAGGCTTAAGCTTTGATTATCAAAATTCCTGGTTTTAGGGCTGGCAAGCTGGTTCAGAGAGTACAGCTACTTACTGTCAAGCCTCAGGTCAACTCTAGATCTCATGTAGAGGAAGGAGGAAAAGCTCCCACCTCCCACAATGGTTCTGACTGCCACGTATGTGAATTGTTCTACACACACACACACACACACACACACACACACACAAATGTAACGTTAAAGATTCTGGTTTTGTTCCAGATACGGATTCCATGAATGAGCTTTCATTAACTGAATTGCTTATATATTTTAGTCTTCATTTCCTTCATTTAGATCTTTACTCAGAGTAATGTGTCTTGGTTTTCCACACAAAGCTGTGGACAATGATTAGCAGATCTCCCTAGTCCTTTGTTGGTTATTGATATTGTTATAAATGACACTTAAGATTTTACTTTTACTTTACAATTACCAGAAAGTTCAGGGTGCTTTGACAAGTCTGATAAACTTTTTTTTTTTTTTTTTTTTTTTGAGACAGGGTTTCTCTGTGTAGTCCTGGCTGTCCTGGAACTCACTCTGTAGACCAGGCTGGCCTTGAACTCAGAAATCCGCCTGCCTCTGCCTCCCAAGTGCTGGGATTAAAGGCGTGCGCCACCACCACCCGGCCAAGTCTGATAAACTTACAAGCATAATTTCGTTGAATGTTTTCTGAGCCTCCCAAGGTTCATTGCCTATACCCAATCAATTTCCTCCTCTCGCCCCAACCTCTACCAACCACTAATTGTATTTCCTAATAATTTTTGCCCTCTAGGCTTGCCATGGTGAAATCATAATGCAAGTGCATTGTAGCTGGTTCTTTTATTTCTATTGTTTGGTTTGGACTGTTTTGGTTTGGTTGTAGTCTTGCTGTGTATCCCAGGACAGCCTAGATCACTTCTAGACCAGACTAATAGCCTCAAGCTATTAGCAATCTTCCTGCCTCAGTCTGGTGACTAAGATTCACTGTGTAGCATGCAGGAGTCCTGGATGAAATTATCAGAATTTCATACATGAAATGAAATATAATTATATTTACCTGTGTTTTCTCATTCCCACTTCTGTCTCACCTGTAGGACCTCAAAGGGCTGCTATGCCCTGGCTGAGCCTTTCCGTATGCCGCCATCTACTAAGTAACATTCTGCGGTTCCTCTAGGCTCAAAACAGCCTGACTAAGGCATGGTGCCCCAGGAAGGGAATTTACACTTGACATCCTATTGCCCCCCAGTTGAGTTCCTGTTTTTTCCTGAGTTTGTATTTTTCCTTCCCTGGCTTGGTGTGTATATTGAACCTGTTCAGTAAAGGCATTGGCATTCTCTCACAATGGATTACAACGGATTACAACTCACAACGGAGTCTGAGTATTTCTTTAATCCCCCAGGCCTACGCCCAAGCTCAGCAGCACTGGAGCTGTCACTCACCAACATGCCCCGCCCCCAACTGCATGTCTTGTTTTGAGAACCTACTAAGACCAGTTAGTACTCCATATGTGTGTGTGGATAAGGAACATCTTCTGGAACATGGGGATCCTACCAGTGCCTACACCATCAAAATGAATGGCTCTCGCTCACCGACAACTATCTACTGCCAGTAACTCCTCAGTGAAGGCTGTGTGGCTTGGAGAACACCCCTTACATCTATCCCAAAATTTCAGCTGCCTTGCTCTTCTGCAGGGCTTGCACAGGAAACCATGGCTATTGTGAGTTCATGAGATCGATCCCCATGTTATGTCCAGAAGACTATCACATTGCTCCTCCCCCTCCCTCTTTCTCTCACCTCTTCTTATGTTTCCTAGGCTTTAGGATGGGAGGCTGGTGAAGACTTTTCATTTAGGGCTGAGCACTGACAGCCTATCATTTTTAGCACTTTGAGCAGTCTGCATTGGTTAATACCTGCTGCAAAAGGATGCTTCCCTGGCCAAGATCTAGTGGTAGGGGTATGACGCAAATATTTAAAAGGCAACTTTACACCATTTGAATATGGCTTTTTAATGCTGATTACTCGCAGCAGCTCATCTTCAAGCTCCCTTAACATTGTTAAAACAAGAGTTTACATTTTGCTGGGAGTGTGGCTCAGGGGTGAGTGTACATTTAGCATATGTCCTGGCTTCTATCCTTACCACTCCAAGCCAACACCAAAAAAGGCAAATGTGCTGACAGCTAGGACTGTAGATTATTCGTTTAGGAACACACACAGCAGCCCTACAATGTAAGCAGCAAAGTTGCGTGCCATTATTGGCACTGTACCTGCTTAGGCATCTCTGCACACCAGGATTAATGCAATGCTGCCTTTTCTAATGTTGTCCTTATTATGTCTAAGGAAAGTAATATACTTGTGAAAAAAGGGACCGTGTTAAATTAACCATGTGGCTTTTCACATTTGATGGTGCTTTAATAATTTGGCTATCTTATTTCACAGGGAGGCAGAGTCGAGTAGATAACAGGGCTGCCAACCTAGCTTCATTCACGAGCACTGAGACACTGGGAGACCCTGTCTCAAAACACAAGAAGAGCACCAGAGGAGTGACACCTAAGGTTGCTCTCTGTTTTCCACTCACTGGTGCACACCTGTACATAGTCACCCACACATACATGCACCAGCACACACATGAACACGTATAAGCACATACATACCTCCTTGCCACCATATTTCAGTAGTGTAAACACTCACACAGGCACATACATAAACTTAAATGTTTATGTTGCCATTGTCATTACCTCTCATAAAGTTACAAGCGTCAATGTGTGTGTTCTAAGAACACTGCAAAGACTGTCTATCCAAACCTGAGACTGTCAGCTTCCCTATGCAGCCAGTCAGTGGTCACACTAGTGCCTGTGAACAGGAACAGCTATTCATTCTACTGAATGCATATAAAAGATCCCATTTGGATGATATTTATGCCCAGAAGAGCAAAGAAAACCTCCCAAAGTTTTTTGTTATATTTTCCCCAGAAAATCAAATAACCCTTCTGGTTGGGTGGACAAGAGTTTCCACTGAGCAGTTTGTTCTCCCAGATACTTGAGCTTCAGTCTGTTTTCACTGGACTTTGTCTCCATGCTGTGTTAGTAGGTCTAAACTACATAGTTTTGTTACTCTTTGACTACTATTGCTATGCAGTTGTCTTCTCTTTTGAAGGATCATACGATGCATGTTGACATAGTAAAGGTCTATTAAGGTCATTTCAGAAAATGATCAGGGATTTATTTTAATGAAGGAGCTGTAGGAGCTTTCAATTCTAAGGCAATGGCAAAGTTAAGACACACAGGCTCCTCTCAGACTTACCTGCCTTTCCAGTTACTTCTTCCAACACACACAAGATTCAGCAAGCCCCATCCTGTCCCTCCTCTTTCTAATGTAATTTCCTCCTCTTTCACAGCTATATCCACCTTCAATGACCTTAGTCCCCCTCTCCCAGTGAGAGGCACTTTCTTTTTATACTGCTGTAGAATATTTTATCTTTACTCGTTCCTTTTCTGAGTTACCTGGAGTAGGCTGTCCTTGCTGACTCTGGACTCCGCCATTAGATCGTAATCGACCCTGCCTTATCCCAGTGTGTTCGAATCGTCTTCTTGGAGTAAGTGTTCAATTACTTTCTGTAGTGTTTTCTTTTCATTCAGAAACAGCTGGGTGCTGGGAGACACATTTAAATCCTGCTATTTTAGGCCACCTGACAGAATATATTCTTAGATTAGCTATGCTCAAACAGGAACCCAAGTCATAGCACAAACGAGTATATGTCATCTCTCCCTGCCTTCCCATCTGTTCTGTTCAGTTGTGCTGAGTGCAGCAAGGGAGCATGCCAGTTACTCATCACTCACGCAAACATGCCTGCTGCTTGATTGTGTTTAGCAGATACAGGTCCCAAACACTTTGAACTGGCTGGCAACCATTGAGTTGACTTCAGTTGACTTTTAAAAGAATGTAGAAGCCACTGATAATGTGGGGAAATGATCCATTTGCTCTTTATCTTGAAAGCACAGAGGGCAAACACTTTCACAGACACAGAAAGAGTGAGTCTAGGCATCTACCCTCTCCCCATCAGAGGCAAAAAGCTTCCTGGTGAACCAATTCTTTCTATACATGTCTACCAGAAGTTCTATTTGCTAATAATCTAAGTGTATCCAAGACCAGGTGATAACCTCTTTGATAGAGAGACATCTGAATAGAAACTGAAAAAAAAAAGAAATAATAAAAAAAGCCTTAAGAGGTAAGATGAGATGGTGAAGCCCAATCAAGAAAGACAATGATTTTACTGTGTCTTAAGGTCTGGGCCCTATGCCATTTGCTCTGAATAAGAACACTCTTTACATTTCTTCATGAATTTCTTGGATTTCTTATTATTGTTTTTGCTTTTCTGACACTTAGGACTTCTGTTTAGTTGTCATATTCACCATCTAGTAAAATTCTTAATTCACAGAATTATTTTTGTGACCTGTGCGGCATTGAGAATTTGACAAAGAAGTAATGATGAAAACAGTTAGCTTAGCCTCACGTACTTTTGAGAGCTCCTCACTTTCTCCCCTCCAGAATTTGATGTTCTACTCTTAATTCTGGACACACAGTTTGTGGCCAAGAATTGCAGCATCAGCACCTTCCCTGGAAGGCCCATTCATTCCCTGGAAGATTCATTTATTCAGTCCAGAAATACTGACTGAACACTTAAAGCTACTAAATAGCACTCTAGAAAGTGACAAACCAGAGCCCTGTGATATCCTGGCTGATAAAATGGCTCAGCCGGTAAAGGGGCCTGCTGCCAGGTCCTACAACTTGAGTTCATCCCTGCAGCCATATATTAGGCTCTTTGTAACTGACTCTTTGTAAGTTGTCTTCTGACTTGCACATGTGCACCTTGGTTCATGCAAATCCCCACACAATATAAATAAATCAATCTAATGAATAAAAGTATAATTCTGGTTATGGTAGAATTATATTCTGTATACTGCCTTGTTCTTAGGCATGCCTAATAGAATCATCAGGATTATACACATTTACTGTTTTATTCTCTATCATCTTTTTAGTAGTTCTTAACACAAAGAAAGTGCTCATTAAATACCAGTTTGAATGCTCTTACAAAGGTTTTTAACCAGAAAGGAGACCCACAAGGTCTACAGTTGGCAAGTGTTTTATTGTCTTATCTATACATTCAGTAGTGTCTTGTTTCTAACTTCTAAGTTGTAGGCAGGATAACTATGCTACAGGAACAGGTCGTTCATACCACACAAAACCTATATTCTGACCACGGGAAGTGAGCACCCAACCCCTTAGGGTACTGACTGATTGTGTTAGAATTCTTTGCGTGAAGACAACAGAAACCAGCTTAGACCAAAAAGAATATATTCGGAGTGGGGGCTACTAGAAACCCACATAATTCCTAGGAAATGTGGAGAATCTGTCCAGACACAAGATAAGGTCAAGTTATCTATAGATTCAGAGAAAGGATGCACGGAAATAGCGGGAAGAATTTGTTTAGAGAGTCACTGCACAATGAACGGGCACTCAGTGTCTCTCTGTCTTGGCTGCTTTGTCAGTTTCATCGAGGTTACCTGGGGTTATGCCTCTGTTCCTTA
This sequence comes from Grammomys surdaster, assembly GCF_004785775.1. Classification (NCBI taxonomy): domain Eukaryota; kingdom Metazoa; phylum Chordata; class Mammalia; order Rodentia; family Muridae; genus Grammomys; species Grammomys surdaster. The sequence goes on along the minus strand of NW_021604564.1, from coordinate 22,528,326 downwards.
ACGAGCAGAGGACAGAACACCTAATCATCAAATTCCTGAGGGAATCAGGGTGCAAGAAAGAACAACAAAAAGAATGCTGGGAAGATCCAAAATAGAAAAAGCCAACTCTATTGTTCAAGTGAAGTGAGGCATCTCAAGAAAGGTGGATGGTCCAAACTTAAACCCTACCTGAAGGCTAGGAGATAGCCTGCTACATCCTCACAGATGCCAGGAGATCCAAGGCTGCCTTGGAGACATGACAAGGAATATTACTGCTCATGGGCCCAGGCATCATGAGCTTGGACCAGTCAGTTCTATATGGAGTCAATCAGGATTCAGAGGATGCTCTATCCATTATTCATAATGGCTATGGATCATGCTCCCAGGACCTGGAAGCCTCAGTCTTGGAAAGCAGCTCCTAGTGAACTTACCCTCACTGTGCCCTAGAGAAACAGAGCTGTTGTCGAGTAGCTGCTTTGTCTCCAACATGTTATTTCCCACACAGTCTCTTTCAAAGGAAGGTGCAGAATAAATGAGAATATAAGATGGGCAGAAACATGAGGGAAGAATTGATTTCCAAGCAAGGTGAGAGGATGCCTTAAGGTGGCCGAAGGAACAGTGATCCAGGACCATCTGATTTAAATAAAAGATGAAAGAGAAAGCCAGCGTTGAAAACATAGCTAGCAAAGGTCTAGGGAATTAATGTAAGATGCTGTAGGATTGGTATAAGATTAGGGACACACAGCTAAGAGATCTGGGGTGGGTAGACACAGAGAGAAGCAGGTGCTGATGTCATGACTAGCATTACACTCAATTGCCAACTGCCAGCCTGGCTTAGCCTAGCAAAAAAAAGAGCAGGCGTTTGTTCTCCCATCTGTTTGGCAGAGCATGAAGAAGCACATGTCCTATCTCTGTGAGGTATGTACAGGTGGGGAAACCACATGGAGGCTAGTGGAGCTTTACTGGGACTGCTATCATAGGTCAGGTTCACTCTGTTGCCTAGTGACAGAACACTCACTTCAGATGTTGCTAAGTGAGGGAGCCCTGACCTTCATGGCTATTTTCAGTGAGTTGCCCTGATGTGTTCACCCCAAGCCCAATGGCAGGGAGTTTCACAGGATTCAGAGGAAAGAGGAAAATGTCATTATCATGCTTTGAAATATTCTCTGCATCAAGCCTTACTGTGTATGGGAATGGCCTTCCCTCAAGTTCCCAGATACTTCCTGGGAGAACAGAGGCTACAGTCTACCTTTGCAGATCCCAACCCTTCCCCCAGGCTAGTAATGATCTTACAAACGCCTCCTGTGAACCAACAGTGACACCCCAGAGCCCTAATGGGAGAAGAAGGGCAAGTGTGGGCAAGGCCCCTGGCTCTCCTGCCTGCAGCCATTTCTCAAGCAACCTGTTTCTCAGGGAGACTTCAAGAAAGGGCTCCTGCTCTCTGCTTGAAAAGGAAACCAGTCATTCAAGGGCAAATCATCATACTAAATGGAAGGCTCTGTGACTGTGCTCTAAAAAGTCCATCACAAGGTAATGTGGGCTTGGGGGTAGGTGGAACTGTGAGCCCCTGTGTGGGTAGATGGCTCTATTAAGACAAATTTTAGATATTTTTAACTGAAGATGAAACCTTGAAATCTTGGTGAAAAGTAAGCCACACAGAGCTGGTGGGAATGTAACATAAAGCTTATGTCAACTAAGAGAGATATTATGATTTCTATAAAGATGCACTACAACCTATATCTGAAATGTGTCCTCTTTCCTATGCATACCTCTGTTCAAATCTTGTATAACAAATGACTATAGCACCTTCTAATATCTGAGAGGAAACTTTGATGTTATTACCCATGAAGCTGTGGTGTAGGATGTAGCTAAGTCAAATATCCTCTACAAGGAAGCTCAGGAATGAAGCCTCGGAATTGATGCTGAATTGTCAGGGTAAAAAGCAATTGCCAGATAAGAGTGCTCACTGAGGTTGGAGAGGACTGGGATGGGTGCAGATTTTACATTCCAACATTTTCATCTTGTCAATCACTTGAGTACCAAGTTGAGAATAGGACCTATCACTGTAGCACAGGTAGCTCTCATCCTGTTTAACACAGACGTTTTTCATGAGAACTTTGTCCGGATCAGTGAATCCCAAAGCTATGGGTAAACAGAGCCTCTCTAGGCAATGCCCAGTGTTTGCTGAGTTACTGTGCTGTGAAGGTTCGCCTTCCCACCTGACTCCACTTCCTCAGGGAACAGGGTGACTCAGAGTGATGAGTCTCGCCACAGGACAGGTCTTAATCCATCCTGAGTGATTTTTCAATCCCCATCTCAGCCCTTGAAATTCTATGTTCCTGCTTTTCTTGTGATTTTTCTCACAGCTTGCCTTCCTTCAGGGAAGTCTCCATGACTTTCCATTAGTTGAAAGGCAAGGATCAAATTACTTTCTTCTGCCTGCCACTTGGAGCACAGGTTGTTTCCTCATCAGAGACAGGACAGAATCACACATCTCACTCAAGTCATTTGTATCCAACCACAAAGTAGGGAATCTAGCCACAGCGCACAAGACACACAGCCTTAAGTGTGGTCATCTGAAAACATGCTGAGTGTTGACATATGTCTAACACGTCAACTTCTCTCCGTCTCTCCTCACCTCTCTCCTTTCTTTCTTTCTTTCTTTCTTTCTTTCTTTCTTTCTTTCTTTCTCTTTCTTTCTCTCTTTCTTTCTTTCTTTCTTTCTTTATCTTTCTTTCTTTCTTTCTTCCTTTCTTTCTTTCTTTTTCTTTCTTTCTTTCTTTCTTTCTTTCTTTCTTTCCTTCCTTCCTTCCTTCCTTCCTCCTTCCTTCCT
>NW_021604564.1:22446132-22525414 GCF_004785775.1 Grammomys surdaster | reverse complement strand
CTTTCTTTCTTTCTTTCTTTCTTTCTTTCTTTCTTTCCTTCTTCCTTGCTTCCTTCCTTCCTTCCTCTCTCTCTCTCTCTCTTTCTTTCTCTCTCCCTTCCTTTCTTTCTCCCTTCCTTTCTCTCTGTGTAACAGCAGCTCTGGCTATCCTGAAACTCACTTTGTAGACCAAGCTGGCCTTGAACTCATAAATCCTCCTGCCTCTGCCTCCCAAGCCCTGGGATTAAAGGCGTGCGCCATCACACCTGGCTACTCAGTTTCTTTTCTTTTACTTTTTTTTTGTGTGTGGTGTGGTGGTTTTCTTTTCTTCTTGAGACAAGTTCTCATACTTTACCCCAAACTAGACTGGAAGTCACTCTGTAGTCCAGGCTGGACTCAAACTTGTAGCAATCCTCCAGCCTCAGCTTTCTGAACACTGGAAATATGCTTCACTGTCACCCTGGATGTGAGATATAATAAATGGAACACCAAGGGAATATGGGCACAGTGCTTGGTGAGCCAGATGACAGATAATAACTCACAGGCTCAGACAGAAGCATAGGGTCTACAAGAGCCTCTTGGGTAAAGGACATTAGGTGCCACCTCAAGGGAAGTGAACAAAGAGACAATTGTAACAGCAGGAACCAGATGACAATATTTGGACAACTTTTTCAGGTTACAGTCACCCTAGGGACCAGCCCATGTCTCAGGAACCTTAGAAGATGCTTTTCTGCCATCTAGAGACACTGGGGTCTTTTGAAACAGAAGCTTGGAACAGACAACACCAGACCAAACGGTTCTAAAGGGGAGGGGGTTTATTCAGGGCAGAGGGCAAAGGTAGGGAGAGAAACAGGAGAAGATGGTGAAGAAAGAGGATAGAGAGAGAAGTGGAGGCCGGCCATGACCACGTGGAGAGAGGGGGAAGGGAAGGGAGGAAGGGCGAAGAGAAGCTAGAGGCAAGAGAGTAAGAGAGTAAGAGAGAGAGAGGAGGAGGCAAGCAGCCCCTTTTATAGTGGACATGCCTACCTGGCTGTTGCCAGATAACTGTGGAGGTGGAGTTTAGACAGAATACCAACATTCCCACGTTTTGGTTTAATTAAAAAGAAAAATTAGAAAGAGGTGACGGTGAAGCAGGAATAGGGTTGTTGTGAAATCTGGCTACTTCCTGCTGGCATTGGGGGCGACATGTCTTTAGGGGGAACCTAGAAGAATGGGTATGGGGGTTGTTTGTCCGGTCTTAGGAGAGCTGGCTGTTTCCTGCTGTCCAGGGTTTATGGAGCGAGCCATCTGAGAATAGGTCAGAAGGAACAGGTCCAGTAGAAGCAGCTGTGTGTATGACAGGAGATGGAGCATCTGGAGGTTGTTTCTCTGGAGCTGTTCTGGATGCACCTGGACTTGAGAAGATGTAGGAAATAAGATTAAGAACATTTGGAGAAAGAAATTTTTTCTAAGATGTACATTTGAAACCCAGAGGGATCCCACCCTTTGTTATAGGTAGTGAGTGGGACCTTTACTTATCTGGATGGCATCTATTTGGTCTGTGAGAGGTAGATCTGAGTGGGTTTCCTGTAGCTTATAAGTTTACAAAACAGATAACAGCATGAGTTAACAACACAAGCAGTCTCTAAGATGAACTTTTGTTGGATTGTATAGTGGAATATTTTAGAGTTAAGCAAGTTTATAGGAACTCAGATAATTTAGGACAGTGGGATAGTGAGAGGAGGAAATATGGAGCATTTAATTGATGGCAACTGAGTTTAGGTAATGAAGTGATAATGTCTGTGAAAGCTTAGCTGTCAATGTTGTCAGAAGTCTGATAAAGAGTAAACAACAATCTACCAGTTATATATTATTTTTAAAAAATGACAGAGTCCACTAGCCAACAGTTCCTATGGTTTCCATAGTCTCTTGGGTGAAGTCAGTTTGGCTTCCAAGCTCAGAAAACGCAGGGCTTTTTTCTGTGGAATGGATATGCATGACATGAGAAATGACTTACCTTGTTTTAGCCAAGTCATTTGACTCAGAGCATCCAGTTTAGCTCACTGCCTTTGTTAGTGACTATATCACCACATACAATCTAGGCTGTATCTTCTAGGAGTCCGATGTCCATCTTCTGAAACCTTCTTGGGTTAACTGTTAGAGGCTTTGGGAGGAATTCTGTTGGCCATAAACTTAAAAAATACTGTTAGCAAACTTCTGACAAGATTGAGAGCCATAAGGATTGGTTGCAACTGAATAGAATTTAATAGCAGTAGTAAAAATCTATCAAGACAGGAGCCTTTCCTATCCTGTCTTAAGTAACTTTGGCAGGTTGTATAGGTAGAGAAAAGCACATTTTTGTATTAGCAAAGAAACATTTGGCTAGGACCAGAATAAGAAAGCTGGATCGTATGGCTGGAAGGGGGTTGAGCGGCAGCGGCAGCAGGCCAGGACTTCCTGCTAGCTCCGGAAGTCGCTGCCTAGTGTCTCTGGCGGCTAGAGTTTGTAGTGGGCAAGGAAAAGCAAGCATGTCCCATATCACAGCAATGTTCATGTTAGTTGTTTTTGTAGCGGAAGGCACCACTAGCACTCACTTTACAGGTCCTGGGCAGAGAGGGAGAGGGAACGTTTAGGTGAAAGACCAGGAGTTAGGACTGGATATCCATACATGAGTTCAGAAAGTGAAATGAGGAGAGGTTGCTTGGGAAGGATTCATAGCCTGAAAAGAGCCAGAGGTAAGAGTTTTACCCAGTCAAGGTGAAGTTCCTGTGACAGCTTGACAAGAGTGGTTTTTAAAGAGAACAGTTGGTTCTCTCTACCTTTCCTGAAGATTGAGAATGATAGGGGATATGAAAATGCCAGGGGATGTCTAGGGCCTTAGATAGAGTCTGAGAAACTTGGGAAGTGAATTCAGGTCCATTGTCTGACTGGAGTGAGGTGGAGACACCAAAACGGGGGATGATCTCTCTGAGGAGGAGATCAGAGACTGTCTGAGCTCTTTTGTTAGTTGTGGGAAAAGCCTCTACCCAGCCTGAGAAGGTGTCCACCAAGACCAGGAGATACTTGACACACTTTACAGCAGGCATGTGGGTAAAGTCAAGTTGCCAGTCAGTTCCAAGAAGGGAACCTCTAGCCTGATGGGTAGGAAAAGGGGTGCTACGATACCTTGAGTTGGAATCTGACATCTGACAGATTTTGTAAGAAGCAGTGATAGATTTTAGGAAACTTAAGTTCTCAGGAGTAGGCTGTAGGTGGGTCTTAACGAATTAAGACAGCACTTGGCTGTTAGGATGAAAGAGTTGGTGATATGAGCAGGAAGGGCCTGTGCCTCCACCACCTTGGGGTCTGACACTGGCATAGCCAGCTTTCCTGACCCCTTCATGAAGAAAGGAGCTTCCATCTGTATACCAGGTAAAGGTGGCTTGAGGCAATGTGTCCTCCTATATGTGTGAAGGATGAGGTAATAGTTTTTCTAAGGTTTCAGTACGGGAGTGAGATAGAGGGTAGTCAGTGTTAGGTCAGGGAAGAAGATTGGAAATATTAAGAGGTGGGCATGATTGAAAGGTGAGAGTGGAGTCTTCTATTAGGGCTACCTGAAGAGAAAGAACCCTGCAGGGAGGTAGAGTCTGTAAGCCTTTATAAGTTAGGAGCTGTGACAGGTTGTGAGAAGAAAGGACAGTTATAGGTGATCTCAGGGTTAGTTTCTTTGATTCTCGAATAAGGAGTTCAGCAGCTGCTAAGGTACAAGTACAAGGTGTCCATCCCTGGATGGTTGGATCTAGGCTTTTTGACAAGTATGTTACAGGTGTAAAAGATGGTCCCAGTTGGTGACCTAAGGCTCCAAGGGCAAATCCCTCTTCTTCAGTTACGTAGAGGGAAAAAGGACGAGTCAGGTCCGGGAGATGTAAGGCTGGGGCCTTAAGGAGAGCCTGTTGGAGCCTTTGGAAGGGCTTAGTGACAGGTTTGAGAAGAGATTCTTGGGTGGGGCCTAATGCTGCTTCATATACGGGTCGAGAAAGTAGGGAAAAGGAAGGAACCCAGGAACATAAAAAGCTAGCCATTCCTAGGAATGATAGAATCTCTTCCTTTGTAGAAGGAACAGTTAGAGACTGAATCAGGTTCTTTTTATCTAAGGTAATAGCCTTGTGGGTTGAGGTTATTTCTAGTCCCAAATAGGTGACTTGAGGAGTGGACAGTTGGACTTTAGAAGGTGAGATCCTGTAGTCCCGACTGGAAAGGAAATTTAGAAGAGCAGTTGTGTCAGCTTGGCTAATTTCTAGGGAGGGGCTACAGAGAAGAACATCATCTATGTAAAGTACAATCTTAGATCTAGGGAGAGATAAAGAGAGCAAGTCAGAAGCCAGGGCCTATCCGAACAGATGTAGGCTGTCCTGGAATCCCTGAGGTAGAACAGTCCAGGTAAGTTGGATAGAAAAGTGGATGACAGGATCTGTCCAGGTAAAAGCAAATATGTCCTGTGACTGGGTGTCTAGAGGGATAGAGAAAAATGTATCCTTGAGATCTAGGACTGAAAAATGAGAAGTCCCTGAGGGGATAGTAGAGAGAAGCGTATAAGGCTTAGCTACAACAGGATGGAGAGGAACTATGGCAGAGTTAATGTGCCTGAGATCTTGAACCAGTCGATAGGTACCATTAGGTTTCTTAACTGTCAGTATAGGGGTGTTAAAAGGGGTAGAGGTAGGTCGAAGGAGTTTTTTCCTTAAGAGGTCAGCAATGATAGGCTTAAGTCCCCTGAGACTCTGGAGAGAAAGAGGGTATTGAGCTTGGCAGATGTACCTGGTAGAGTCCAGTAACTGGATGAAAATGGGAGAATGATATTTAGCAACAGAGGGGTTCTGGACGTCCCAAACTCAGGGGTCCTCCTGAGAAGCTGGTAAGGGAAATAACATGTTAGTGTTAGTAGGGTGATTGGCTAGAAGGAGGAGCAGAGGAACTGCTGGTGAGCTTGGGCTTAAGCGAATTGGTGGAGCAAAGAAAATAGAAGCTCCCAACTTAGCTAAAATATCTCTTCCTAATAAGGAGACGGGACATGTAGGCACTACCAAAAAGGAATGGGTGAAAGGCACACCCCTAAAGATGCAACTAAGTGGGGGGAGTGAAAGGCTTAAGGTGAGATAAGTGGACCCAATGAGGGAGTCCTTCAAGTTTAGCAGCTGTAGGGGTTCCGAGGATTACCTTAAAAGGACCCTGCCATTTGGGAGAGAGAGGTGAGGGCTGATGATCTGGAGGGGAGAGAAGCACTTGGTCTCCAATGTTGATAGGCAGTGGACAGGAGACAGTGTGTGGTCGAGGTAGATGGTGGTCAGCAAAGTTCCACAAGAGAGAACGGAGGTGGCAAAGTAGTGGGGTGAGCAGATGGTCTGGGAGGGGGGAACAGGCAGAACACATGGAAAGAGTATAATGAAGGTAGATAAATGCTCAAGCATAGGGGATTTGTTTCCACTTACCAGACTGCTGGCAGTATGTGTTAAGACCTCTTAAAATAGTCGGGTCTAGTGTGTCATTACGTGGCTACTTTAGTCCATTATCTAGAGGGTATCGAATCCAGGCCTTATTGCAGAGGTGTATCAATTTGGAAGGCTTCAAATCAGGCGTTAATTTTAGAGATTTGAGGTTTTCCAGTAGACAACACAGTGGGGTGTCTGTGGATACAGTCGAAGACAATGTGGTACCCATTAGGTGACGGCTGTTACCGAGCTATCAGTTGGCATCCCGAAAGAAAAGCTGGCAACGAAAAATCAGGCTCAAGCTAGATAATCAGGTCGTCATGAGAATATCTAGGGGCCTCTGTGGAACTAGTCCGGCAGAAAATAGCTTACCTGGTACCAGGATTTCCAGCAGAGCTGCGAGAGCTGGGGAGGAGCTGAGAGCTATTTATGAGAGGGAAATCACCCAATGGCCAATGTCCTAGGTCGTAGTTCAGCTAGAGGCCTATCATATGGACTGGGGCAATGAAAAGCTAACCCCTTAGCCCAGAGAAGGTTGGCCAGACCCTAACTGGGCGTCCAGGATTCCTCCCACCAATCAGAAACTCACCAATTAATACACCAGTGTGTTTGTGGGCTTGTGCAGTCTGGTATCAGGAAAGGTGGAACCATGAGGTCTGTGTAGACCTGTCTGGCTGCCTAGCCCACGTGGCAGAGTACCACGTGGGGGCTGCAGGGCATAGCTCATGTGGTGGAAGTTTTTCAAGCCTCTCAGTGGCGGATGGGGTTGGTCTGCAGCAGCGGTGGGAATTCACATGGTCCGTGATGGCAGGTAGCAGCAGATGAAGTCCACGTGGTGTAGTGGTGGCAGCTGTGGCAGTGGGGTTGTGGCAGGCCACATGGCGTTGGTCTTGTATGGTCACAGTAGCCTCACAGCAGCCAGCTGTGGCTGTTGGCGGCTGCATGGGTCTCGAGGTTCCTGAAGTCTTCGTAAGCCGAGTTTCGGCACCAATGTTAGACTTTGGCGGGAAGCTTGGAACAGACAACACAAAACGGTTCTAAAGGGGAAGGGGTTTATTCAGGGCAGAGGGCAAAGGTAGGGAGAGAAACAGGAGAAGATGGTGGAGAAAGAGGAGAGAGAGAGAGGTGGAGGTTGGCCATGACCACGTGGAGAGAGGGGGAAGGGAAGGGAGGAAGGGTGAGGAGAAGCTAGAGGCAAGAGAGTAAGAGAGAAGAGGAAGAGGCAAGCAGCCCCTTTTATAGTGGGCAGGCCAACCTGGCTGTTGCCAGATAACTGTGGGGAGGAGCATACCTGGGTCTTGCCAGATAACTGTGGAGTTGGAGTTTAGACAGAATACTAACACCCAGGACTTCACATGTGCCAGGCAAGCCTTCCACCCAGGAGCTGTACCTACCTGCAAATAAAAGGAACTTTGGAAAATCTGAACATTTTCTTCCCACAGAAGACAAGAAATTCCTACATAGCAGACACTAAGCAGCTTTAAAGGGTTTTGTTTTATTTGATTTAAGGAAAGAAAAGTAAGGTATGAGTGAGGACATTTTATGCTGCCTTTGCATAAGAAAGATGACAAAAGACCTGCAGCCAGACTGTCGGCTGACACTAACTACTGGACTGAAGGAGGAAGAGGGATAGGAGCTGAGGGGACCAAGATGGACGACAGCTTTCTCAGCTGACACCTTTTATATGTTTGCCTTCCAGATTGACTTCCAGTTTAAAAAGCAATGCACAACAGCTGAAGGATTCTTTGGACCTGTGTCAGTGCCCCATCTGTTTAAGTATTGTTGGCTGGTCGGGAGGCCTCTTCATCTGATTTGTAAATCAGCCCATCTGCTTCCTAGACCACCAATTGGAGTGGTTCTTCTCTGAGGCAGGACCCTGTGCTGAACCATGGTGGCCAGCTCCTAAGTCAACTGAGGGTCAGAAAGGCCATCCTGTCCCAGCTGCAGGACCTGTGAGCTCTTCCAGTCAGACTGAACTTTAAATCTAGTTCGCATTGCTTTTGTATTATGTGACCTCTGGCAAAAGACTTAGCTTCTCTTGCTTCCTTTTTGCAAAATGAAGATCAGACTTGCACTAGAAAGTTCTGAACCACAGGAGTTGACTATATCAGATACCCGCTGTGGCCCTAACCACATGTTTCTGGTGTTTTCTTTTATGTTACCTCATTTTCTGCATCATTTCCTACCTTAGCCAAAAGTATTTTAGTTTAATGCGCCCAAAGTATAAACAGTGTCTTAGTGTACTACCTAGTTTTATATCAACTTGACACAATCTAAAGCAGCAATGCTCAACCTGAGGGTCATGAACCCTTTGTGGATAGAACAACCCTTTTATAGAGGTCAAATATCAGATATCCTGCATATCGGATACTTACATTATGATTTATAACAGTAACAAAATTACAGTTATGAAGTGGCAATGAAATAATTTTATGGTTAGGAGTCACCAGAATATAAGGAACTATATCAAAAGGTTACAGCATTAGAAAAGTTGAGAACCACTGAGCTACAGTCATCAGAGAGGAGGGAGCCTCAGTTGAGAAAAGGCCTCCATAAGATCCTGTGTTGTAGAATATTTGACGACTCTGTGAATCCCCAAATTGTGTTATTTACTAAAACAAAACAAAACAAAACAAAAAAACTTGTTTCTAGTTGTGGTGTGGCACAACCCTTAGCATACACCTTTTTTCCCTCTGTCTGGAATCTAGACAGACCCTTAGTGCACACCTTTAATCCCAAACAATAAAGGTAGTGTTAGCTTGTATAGGAAGCATTCATGTTCAAAAGTAATATCTAATTGAGTGGCTGACAAAGTGACAAATCAGAGAAAGATTGGACAGAATAGGATAAGACTAGCTCTCACAAGAATTGAGAGGAAGGAGAAGTTACTTAATAGGCAATGCAGAGAGGAAGGAGGTAGTTTTATCCAGACAGTTAGAGAGAGATGGGTTGCAGAGAGAGCAAGATATACTCAGGTGAAGACAGAAGGACCTAGAGAAGGAGAAGGAACCAGAAGATTAGAACAGATTGCCAAATTGTAGTATTAGGCAAGCAGAGCAGTTCCTTCAGAAGAAACTGAAAGAACATAGATTGAATCAGTCAGTTTGGAGAGGAGTTTGAGCCAAAACAGCGGAGTTGAACCAGCCAGCCAGAGTCCAGAAAGAACTAGGAATTGGTGAGCTTGCTCAGCAGCAAGTCTCAGAGACTAAATACATTCTAGGTGTAGATAAGATTGTACAAGGCTAGAAGCTTTAAGAGCTAGGTTTTAGTTAGCAGATTGAACCCGTAAGCCTCAGAAAGGCCAATTACTTCAGGAGAATAAAAGTTACATTTACAATCCTGCTATAGTCAAGCCTATAGTGCATTTTCTTAATCATTTCTTAGTCATTGCTAGAGGAGGGGCCCAGTTAATTGTGGGTGGTGCTATCCCTGAGCTGGTGGTTCTGGGTTCTATAAAAAAGCAGACTAAGCAAGCTGTGGTGAACAAGCCAGTAAGCAGCATCCTCCATGGCCCCTGCATCATCTTCTGCCCCCAGATTACTGCCCTCACTGCTTGTGATAATGAACCGTTGTATGGAACTGTGAGTGAAATAAACCCTTTCCTCCGCAAATTGCTTTTGGTCATGGATAGTAATACACACAATAGTAACCCTACCTAAGACACCTACTCACACTTTCTGCTCCAATTGTTCTGATTTACTCTTCAGTCACACTAGGTTTTCTGTGGCCTTTCTGATGTAATGGTTTGGCCTACAGCAGACAGATCCATGAATCCAAATGGAATACTCAACCTTCATAATACAATAATTGCTATTTAACAGCTGTGGTGGTTTGAAAAGCAATTACTCTCATAAGGTCATGTGTACTTGCAAGTAGTGGTACCATATAACAGGGATTAGGACATTTGATCTTGTTGGGATAAGTGTGTCACTGAGGGTGGGCTTTGGTGTTTCAAATGCTCAAGCCAGACTCAATGTTTCTCTTCTCTTGCTGCCGGTCAATCTGGATGTAGAACTCTTGAGTCCTTCTCCAGCATCCTGCCTGTCTGCATGTCACCGTGCCTCCTGTCATGCTGATAATGGCTCTGCACTGTAAGCCAGCTCCAGTAGAATGTTTTCTGTTATGATGGTTGCTATGGTCATGCATGGTGTCTCTTCATAGCAAGAGAACCCTGACTAAGGTAACAGACTTCAAGGAAAAAGGTAATTCTATGCAAATACTAAAGTTTTCCCTTTGCTAATCAGGATTGCCTTTAGGATGTGCTATCATATGCTGTGTGATTTAGAAATTAGAGAGAGAAGAGAATTCTATGCCTAAGTGATGGTTGTCTTACTGAAGGTTACTCTTGCTACCATGAAACACCATGACCAAAATCAAGTTGGGGAGGAAAGAGTTTATTTGTCTTATATTTCCACATTCTATTCTATCATTGAAGGAAGTCAGGACGGAAACTCCAACAGGGAACGATCCTGGAGGCCATGGAGAGGTGCTGCTTACTTCCTTGATCATCATGGTTTGCTCAGCATGCTCTCTTAAGAACACAGGTCCACTAGCCCAGGGATGGCACCACCCACAATGAGATTGGCTCTTCCACCTCAATCACTAATTAAGAAAATTCCCTACAGGCTTGTCTATAGCCTGATCTTATGGAAGCATTTTCTCAATTGGGGCTCCCTCCTCTTTGATGACTCTACCTTGTGGCAAGTTGACATAAAATTAGTCAGTACACTGAAGATGAAGACCAAGTGGGTGGAAAAAGAATGGGATGAAAGCAGATGAAAAGCTACATTAACTTTGGCCTTAAGCTTTCTCTTACTGAGTAAAGAACTCTGCTTGGGTAAAGGAAGCCACGAGAAACCCTTGGATGGTGAGTTGGGAACTCTCTTAAGTGGATTGTCCAGGCTTGGAAAACTAAAGCATGAACTGTTAAAGAAAAAGAATGGGTGTCTGTCTGCTGTATGAGTATCTGTCTGCAGTATGGGTGTCTGCTATATGACTCAGTGATGGAGCAATAGCCTGGAGTGTGTGGCTCTGTCCCTAGCAGGACCCTTGTTAGGAGTATAAGATGTCCTCGTGATACTGTTTCAGGAAGTACTAAGGCTCAGGACTTTTAAAATGGGAGGGCATTGTGTTATCCTTAGAGTATGTCAACACTTGTAGGCCAGACAGCCAAGCAGTAGTGGCCTGGGGCTTTAGAATGATGAGTAAGAAGAGACTAAGATGGCCGAGCAAGGATAATAGGGTGAATTAATATATCTTGCTGCAAGGCAGGCCTGTGGGATCAGGTATGAGGAGTGTGGTGAGGTAGAAACTTCTAGTTTCTTTGGAAGGTTATGTCAAGTGATGTTTTGCTGGGGCACACTGGGAAAGGATGTCTTGCTAAAGCAAACACGTGAGAGAGAGTTTTCCCGAAGCAGACAGAGGTAAAAGGATGTTTTGATGGAGCAGATACAGGAAAGAATGTTTTCCTGAAGTAGACACAAGTAAAGGGATGTTTTGATATACCAAATATATGAAAGGGCCCGTGATGAAGGAGTATGAATATGACCCCAAAGGCAGTGGGAGAGGAGCACTGAGGACTGGTTTTGTTTGCTCTGGCTTGCTACTCTTCACTAACGACACACATGTATTGGTTCGCCTTACATACCATTGTTAAGCTCAACTCGTGGTAACACTGCCATTGAGAGAAACTCATCCAAGAACTGCTCGTGAGATTCCCACAGCAACTTGCCACTTTTGCAGCCTTGCTGATTTTGTGGCATCGCCTCAGGCCAGTTGGCAAGCCTGGAGGTTTCTTCAGGACTCAACTATAGCTGCTGGTTCAAGGACTGGACTGTAGTTGCTGGTTTGTGTGTGGTATCTATCTGCCTAGAGGACTGCTCTTCAGCTGCTGAGTTGTATTTGGTGTTTGCTACAGGACTAAACTGCTACCAAAGATCAAGCTCGCCCCAAAGAACTATTGCTGAACAGGTCCACTTCCCCCATATTCTAGTAAATTTTCTCTTCCACTACCTCTGCTGGGTAATATCTAGAGGAGAGGTTGAACCCTTATTAAAAGTAGGTTGCAAAAAACATGCCTACAGTGCAGTTTACATTTGATTAGGTGTCTTTCATTAGATCCCATATTTAGATTTCAGGGTGAGAGATTGTCTCGGTAGTACCTTGGATCTGAAATGCTCCTTACCCTTAACCCAAGGCTCTGTGAAAGAGGCTGACTCCTTTGCTGAGCACTGTGAGTAGGTTGGTGGCAGCATAAAAATGTAGAGCCTTGTGAGAGGAGCTTCCTGTCATTGAGGGCATACTGGTGGAGTGATTTGGGGTCCCATCCCTTTCCCCTGGACTTCCCAGCTGTAGTGAGGTAGCAGCTTTGGGCTGTCTGCACTCACCATCATAACATCCTGCCTCTTCTCTAACCCAAGAGCAGGCAAGCCAACTGTCCTAGTAGCTTTTGTACCGCTGTGATAAAACTCCAGGACTAAAGCAACTTTAAAAAGAAGCATTTAATTTGCCTTCCAGTTTCAGAGTGTTATAGTCCATGTGGCAGAGTGAAGAAATAGCTGTGAGCTCACATCTTGATCCACAGCCACAAGACAGACAGAGCAATGGGCATGTTGTCTTTTAACACTTCAAAGCCCTCTCCTAGTGACACACCTCCTCCACCAAGGCCACACCTCCTAATTCTTCCCAAATAGTTCTACCAACTGGGAACCAAGCATTCAAATCTATGAGCCTATGGGGGCTATTTTCTTTCAGACACCACACCAGCCAAAAGAAACCTCTGAAAAAAATCAAAGAGAACCTGTTCTCTATTCCAGTTCACCATCTGGACACTTGTTAACTGTGAGAAAGCCTACTAAGGGACCACCGCCAGGAAGCAAGATCATCCCTAAGAAAAAGAGGAAAGTGGGGTTACCTTAAGCCATGATGAGGAAATGGGAGAAGTAAGTAGTTCTTTAAAGAGATAAAATGCATGCGCCCTCCCCCCTCACCCCCACCCCGAATTCCCACTTCCTAGTGAAGTCCCTACAAGCCACCACGGGGTTCTTTTGCTTTTCTGAGTCCTGACTCCAGTGTGACTTTCTTTTTCTTCTTTTCTATCTCATACTTTTGGGTGCTGACCAGAGGTGATGGAGAAGTTTTCTACCACTTAACTTTCCTTACTTTCTTTAAAATTCCTGCTCCCTGCCAGGTGGCTGCCTACTGCCTAGCCTCCATGGCAGCTTAACTCAGCAATCACTGCGTTTTCCTTCTCTCTACATTCTCTTCCTCTGGGCAGTGTCTGAGATTTACAGCTTGTCTGCCCTGGGGTTTTTTCTTTGAAACTCGTCCAGCTTCTGTTTGAGTCTGTTCTTGAGTTATTTTATTAATGAAACTACAAATTCTAAGAGGGGAGCCTGAATTATCTGATGTCAATTGGCAATCAGGAAGGGACTCCCCAGCATTTTTCAGTAATCCCAACAAATGCTTAGAACTGTATTAGCCAACAATCACACAGCCTCACCATTGTCCCTGAAAAACAAGGAATAAAAGGGACCAGGTTCTGTTTCCTTTCTAAAGGAACCTCCTGAGCACATTGTGTAAGCATTGGGAATCACCTGCAGATTCTGTTAACCTTATCAGGGACAGGTCTGCCTTGCTGAAGAATGTTTAAAATCAAATGGCAGAAGGGCATGGCAGACTGTGACAGGAGTTTCTTTCAGGGTGTGCTTTGTAAATGAAACCTATCCTGTGTTCTCTTCTGACTCGCAGGCAAAGACTTCCATCAATCTTCCTAGATATACATGTCAACTCTTCAGAACTATTTGGAAGAAAATCCTAAAGTGTCCAGTTTTTATAGCAAGGAACTGCGATTAGTGGCTTCACTGGTCATAATGCATTTTAGTATTTCTCTCCAAAGGGGAAATGTATCTTAAGACAGAGAGGTGGCTTGTGGGAATAGGGAGGAGGTGCCAATACAGAGCTGGCACCCTGGGGCTGTAGGTTGGGGGGAAGTTAACCCCCGCAGTGGTGTGGACCATTGAGCCATCTGCTTTTCCAGCTCATTTCTCTTTGTTCTCAGTTGAAGCACTCTGGAAGGAGCTGCTCACTGCTCGCTGAGCAGTTTAGAATCTAAACTAATGACAACAGGATTGAATTCATTCTGCTTCCCTGTGGGTTTCCATCCTCAGGGTGCCCTGAATTTGAAGAAGGGGAACACTGGCTCAGGAATTGGGGAAATGAGAAGAGCAGGCAGAAGGCAGGGGTCGGAGGCCCTCAGGAGCTCTGTGTGTAAGGAATGGGCCTTCTTAGGATGTGGCCTGATGCAGAACCAGACCTAGGCTGTATTACCAAGGCACCCAGGAGTTCAGGCGCTGTCAACCTGCTAAGGTGACCAGAAATTCCTTCCCTAGAGAATCATGAGTTCTGGTAATGTAGTAATCTTGCTCCTTTTCTACCCTTTTTTCTCTTTGCAGAGGAGAAATCTCTTGTCTACACACTTATGTTAGCCTAAAAGCCAGGGACAGAAGGTAATTTAGGAAGAGCTGTGTTCCAGGTGACATACTGAGGGTGTGCTATGTGACCCGGATGTATTTTACCCTTGCAGAACACCATCAAAAGGACTGGTAGTAATTAATAGCCTAGAGCAAACTAAGAAATCTGTCTTGAAGCACTGAAGTAGTTTGTTCATTGCAGATCAAGTAGGTAAAACTCTGAGACCAGGTTCTATCTGTACTTGTCATCTTGAAGGTTATGTTGAAGGGCAGACACAGCAAAGCTATGGGGGTTAGCCAATGGTCCTACCAGGGCCTGGTTTCCATCACTGACACTATATTAACCTGACATGCTGGTGAGCCCTCTCTACACTGGGGAGGTGGACTTAGGAAGCTCCAAGATTCAAGGACACCCCCTGCCCCACCTCCAGCTACAATTAAGGTCCGCTTGGGCTTCATGAGACCTTACTTCAAGAAGCAGTCCAAAAAAATCTGAGGAAAAAAGACAAAGATTATTAATATTCTCTCTGAAAACATAGCTAAATTTGTCTTTAACAGTTTTGTCTCGGCACAAGACTAGTGAGATAACTTCCTGAAAAAGGCACTTGGTATCGGGCCTGATGGCATGAGTTCAGTCCCACGGACCCACATGGCAGAAGATTTCCTGATCTCCACACGTGTCTTTGTGTGTGCGTGTGTGTGTGTGCGTGTGTGTGTGTGTGCATGCACTCATGTGCAGGGGAGGGGGTATAGACACACAAAATAAATACATGCAATAGATTTTTTTAAAGCCTCATTACACTTGATTTCAAGAATTTAAGAGTGGTACTTCTCAGGAAACTTTTTAAAGGACAAATTTATTTAATCTTGGTGGGAACGACTATGGGAAAAGCCATTACAAGACAGAAATAAGTCAGGGGATCAAAATATCTCCCATAACTGACAAAGGCTCAGTACTGATGGCCTGTTACTAGACCTTCCTGTCTACTGCTCTTTACAGGTCAGAACTAGCAGTCAGAAAAGCTTATGGAGGATTCTTGGCAGTTGCAGAGACTGAGAGAGTAGCCTGACTTTGTTGATCCAGAAAATAAATCCCAATAAATAAGAACTTGTTCTAAGCCAAACACAAGTGGCCACAGCCAAGAACATAGATTCAGGTCATCTTAATGTCGTACTCCAAGGTGAGGAGAGATCCTGAATCTTAGAGTCACAGAACAAAAGAAAGCCATAAATCCCAGCTTTCACCAAAAAGTGATAAAACTCTACTATGTCTCAGACCCTGGCTCAGGACATTCTTAGCTTTGGCACTAATATATGCAGGTGGGTTGCTACGTTATTGGTGATGCATTTCACAGGTTTTGACAAATAGTTAAGGATGCAAGGTGGCTCCAAATAGGGTAGTAAATGAATATTAGGGAAATAAAGACTGCCCCAAATTATTGTCTCTGGGTTGGCTACATTCCAGCTTTCCAGGATCACCAAGTTTAGAGTCAATCTTCAGCATAGGTATGACCTTTCTGAGTGAGAGTTAAGTGTCCCATGGTTTTGAATACATAGGGTGAAGAGAGGTTACCACAGACAATTGTTTATCTTTGAGTATAGAAGAAAATAATATGGTAATATGGGAATATACTTATTGCCTTTAGAATACAATCCAGGTACTGTTCTGATTAGCAACTGATCGAAGTTTCTAGAACGTGTATGCCCCAAGGGAAATTACAGTGAGGTTTCCCAGTTATGAACAAAGGAAGAGAGAAAGGAGAAATTTTTTTTTAGAGCCATGCAGCCTTGATTTTTAATCCCCAACACACTCCATTTTATCCCCATACTTGCTTCTCTGAGGTAAACACATTGAAGATGTCTCAGGAAAGGACATGAGGACCGGAGGCTGTGGTCCCCCAGGCTCTTTAATTGATGTGAATGAAGGCTGAGCTCAGGGCACGTGTGTCGTTAGAGATCAGAAGATCCAGCTGCTGGCAAATAAGCAGATTTTGAGAATTCACGGTGCAGGAGGCTGGGTTGGCTGCTCCAGAAAGACTCCTTGCGGTTGCTGAGAAGTCAGAACACGCTTTCTTACAGAGCTCTGCTGGGAAGGGGACACTCCGAGGTGTAAGGTAGCCGTTGGTTTATAACTACAGCTGGTACTTGAATTTTTCTGTGTGTTTTGGATTATCATCATCCTCAGAAGCAAACAACACAAAGGATCCTCTGAACATGCACAGATGGAATTTCTCAGAGAATAACTGAAATGTCTCCTTAAAGGCAGGGTGTGAACAGCTTTGTGAAATGAGCCCCTGAAGTTCCCAGATACACTACAACCTCCACACTCCAACTCACCTTTCACCCACTTCATCCTGACTGGACAGCTGCTGTTCTGTCCTGCCACCCACAGGTGTGAGATCACAATTACAGTGATGAAGCCACCAGGGTCCTCATCACCATGGTGACCATGCCATGCCACCACTGCTAAAACTACCATGTGAAGGCTGTGAAGATACCTTCCCACCTTCATCATTAAAGCTTGGTGCCTGAGCTTCTAAGAATTGAACTTACTTTTGATGAATAATTGAATTTGGATCAATTCTGCAGAGCCTGAGAGAAGATGAAAACCCCTTTCATACTAAAGCCAACAGACTTACTTCCTGGATATTTGGATGAAGAGGTGGTGTATCATGCATACTCTCTTCTTAGCAAATTGGATACAGATTAGGAATGAGGACTGATAAAGTGGATGATAAAATAGATATCTGGCTACAAATGCCTCCTTTGCATATTAAGGACTTAACCCAGGGCATTGTGGAAGCTGGACAAATGTTCTTCCACTGAGCTGAAGCCCTACAGAGGTCTTCTGAAAGGAAAGACTACTAACTCTTCTAACAACTTTAAGAAATTACTCACAGGGCAATGTCCCTACAGGAAAACTGATGGGTTTTGTTCCGATGGTTTCTGTAAAACCTCATCTTATAGACTTGTTAACTAGTAAGAAAAAAGCAAAGGCCTAATCAGGGCAGATCTTGGGTCTCATTTTTAAAAGGTGGAAGGCTGGGATAAAGGCTCAGTGGGGAAAGTGTTTGCTGTACAAACAAGAGGCTCTGGGTTCAGATCCTCAGCAACAATGTTAAGAGCTGGGTGTGGTGATATTGTTCCATGTTCGTAGCACTGGGATGCTCTATGAAATGGCAAGTTCTGGAGATTAACCTAACAGCAGTGTGAATCTAGGCTGTAATTATTTCAACTTAAAACGAACAGTAAAGTGTTCATTCAGGAAAAAAAGTTAATTATGACAGTTTTTAGAAAATGAAGAAAATGTATTTTAATTAGATTTTAAATAAATCATAATTGATTATGTTTCCAGATATATCCAATAGGCTGGGCCTTACAATTAGAGAGCTAATTAAGTTGAAAATTCAGTTTTACTCTACCCGTCTGGCTTGTTGAGGTATTTCTGAGCTCTACCTGAAACATGCAAGGGCTTTCTTGCTGTTAGGCAGCACCTGAAGAAAATATTCGAGTACATGCAAGAACAATTGAATGTCTATGAAGGAATGCATAGAATGGTTTGCTGGGAAAGAGATGACTATCTGCTTGAAGAATTGGGTCATTTTTCTTGATTTTGAAATATTTCTATTACACATAAGTGATACAGTTCTTACCAAAACGCAGGGTGACATAATGTGAGATGTGAAGAGTGGGGGAAGGGAGGTCAAGTTGGCTTATGGAGGCCCAGAGCAGAGAGTCAGTTTGCCACAAGCTCACCAGGTAGCCTGCCCCACCCACACTACCAAAGGCAGCCTGTGGTCAGCTTTCTACATGGAGGCCATGCCTATTAGTGTGGTGGTATATTTTAATTCTCTATGACTTAGAGAACAATCTTCCTACCTGCCTTCCTGTGTTTGTTTTGTTGTTGTTGTTTTGCGACAAGAGAATATAGAAAACTTCCTTGAATTCCAGCATCTTTAAACACAGACAGTTGGTACCTTCTCTTGATATTCTTACCACAGGCACATCATCAATAACAAAATAAAACTTTTCTGGACATTTCATTTAGAAGACAGGATTTTTGGGGGGGTGAGGAGTAGGGGGGAAGGGTCTCATTATAAGTCTACTGTGCAACCTGCGACTGAGACTGACCTCAAACTTCGATCCTTCTATCTCCATCTCTCCTGAGTGCTGAGATTACAGGCATGTGGAACTGGCCAGACTTGTAAGTAACACTTTGAATGAAAAGCAAGGACAGAAAGTACTGATTCCTTCACAGTCCACAGGAACCCTGTGGTGGTCAGACTATAGTAACAGAGAAGAGCACCTTCCCACTTGGGGAAACTGACT
The DNA here is from genome assembly GCF_004785775.1 of Grammomys surdaster. Taxonomy (NCBI): domain Eukaryota; kingdom Metazoa; phylum Chordata; class Mammalia; order Rodentia; family Muridae; genus Grammomys; species Grammomys surdaster. Next base: position 22,507,188 of record NW_021604564.1, on the reverse strand, counting down.
TTTTGAGTCTTATATCTCTGTAGGTAAGAACCTCATGTCATTAGCCATCTCTAATGAAAGCATTCTTTCAGCAGATACAGCAAAGTGGAAAAGGTGACACCTGGGCTTGAGTCTGTAAACTTCTACATAAACTTGATGCCCTAGTTTCTCTGTTTCCAAACAGAAATTTATGTTTAGAAAACAGAAATTAGTAAAAAGAAATGGATGTATTTATAGTTTTGCCAAAGTGCAAAAACATTCCTAGTCCCACCCTGTCCCCGTCCCCTTTCCTGTAAGGGCACTACAGCTTTACAGAAAAGATGAAAACCAGAAGGTAGGTAGATTTAACCACCAGGACTTATGTGGAGTCTCTTCCTGGGAGGCAACTTTCTCCTCTGGCCACGACTGGGGCTCCCCTCCCCAACATAGGATAACCGGAGAATGAGAATTCTTTGGGGTCCATTGTTTTTCAGAAACAGGTTTCATTTCAACAAAACAGAGTATATATAGTGAGATACAAACACGTGAATTTTTTGTTATTGACTGTGGTCAGGGTTAGCAGTAACTGAATTTCTGTGGCAAACACTCCACATTCTAGAGCATGCTTAAACCCTGTGCTGTGGTGTCCCTTTGCATGGCCCACTGTTTAGTCCCTAGAGACTGGTAGTTTGGAAACAGTACTTCAGATAACCAAAGCTATTAGGAAAAAAAAATAGTCTACTTTTGCTAATTCCTTTGGAATTATAATTCATTTGATCAAAAGATCTGCACATTAAAATATATGAATTTTATTAGGTTACAGAATTCATTGTTTGAACTTCTAATAAAACCATGTAATCTTTATGGAGAAGTTTATGAATTTATTCACATTCTCATCAATTAGTTCTGTGTTCTCAATACCAGGAACATTAGGAACAGGCTCTGGGTGTGTTAATAATTAGATTCTTTTAAAGACTAGTACTTTAATTATTTAGGGTCCTATATTCTAGTTCTCTGCTTGAGGGGTATGTCTCCTTCCACACATATATATGTTCAGTGACAATTTTCTTCTCATGGATAAGAGCCTTCTCTTGCCTGCTTATGGTGAAGGAACATGGAAGCTACCGTTATGGGATCTGGAAGTCTGCCATTGGCTGCCATTATTCCAACCAAGTAACAGAGCAGAGTGTCTAGAGATTTTATGGAGTTCTTTCACTTTCCTTTTCGTATCTTTTGCACTGAACCTAGATCTGTTTTTGTCCTCTGTGGATGACTTGTCAGACCTGTAGAGCAACTGAAAGCCATAGTGGAGCCCGGATTCGTCATTGATGAGCACAAATTCTACTTTGTGCGGCTGAATTCATCAGCAACAGCAGGATAAGAAACCGAGATCAAGGTGCAGCTGAGTATAGGAGAATCTTCAGGGATCAGCCACCGAATGGGAACTCATTCCAGTTTTGAAAGAGGTTTGTACCAGTCTGGCCCTGAACCCTTGGCTCCAGAGATCTTCTTGCCTTGCCCTACCACGTAGCTAGGATTATACATCCAAGCTTGAAGGAGAACAACACTATGAACCCTGCTTACTGGCTTGTTCAGCTAGCTTTCTCATACAACTCTGGTCTACAGGCCTAAGGATGCTACTGCCCGGGGTGGGCAGCTCCTTCCTACACCAATTATCAATTGAGAAAATGCCTCACAGATGGGGCAACAGGCTAATCTGATTTGGGCAATTCTTCAGCTTAGGTTATTTTCCTGTATGTTCTAGGTTATATCAAGTGGATTGCTATAACTAGTGGCTGATGCTAAGTAGGATACCAGAACCAGAGGCAACTGTTACCTTTATACTTTATACTTCTCTGGGAACACAAGAAGAGACTTCTGGCTTCAGAGGTTGGGATCCTACGGAATGTGGGAGGAGATATCTCTCCCTATGACAATATAAAATTGCATGTTCGCCTCTGATCAAGCTTTCCCTTGATGTCCCCCTGACTCCAGCTGAAGGGCTTTCTGGCTGTTCTCATCTGTAATGTCCTCTCCCATCTCCTTCCATAATTGTGCATAGTCACCACTACCCTTGGGAAATGCCTGACTTGCCCTAGGTCAATAGTGAATTAACATGGCAAAATGACTGCTTTTGCTTCAGTGATTTACTGCTGCACAGGAACCAATGGGTCTTAGTATATTCATGGTACTATAAGAAAACACCAGAGATGGTGTAGTTTATGAAAAATATCTCTGAAGCCTGAAGTCTGAATTCAAAAGTGTTCGATATATGATGGGGGCCTGGTCCCTCTTGATTTCTTGTGTAGTCAGACTCACATGCAAAGGGTAGAAATGCACCAAGGGTCTCATTTTGTAGAAGACTAATTGCTTACAGAAAGAGCTTTTATAAACCAATACTTCCTAAAGGCCTAAAATCATTTCAACATGAATTTGGAGGAGAAATGACCAAAGTCTCCTTTACAATGCAATGGCTTAAGCCCACCTTTCTTCTTCTTTTAATGGAAAATACATTTTAAAATGGATTGTATGTTCGTGTGGAGTAGTCTGTGTACATTAGTGCAGAGGCCAGAAGTTGGATTCTCTGGAGCCATAGTTGCAGTTGGTTGTATGCTGCTGGACTTGCATGCTGGGAACCAAGCTCCAGTTCTCTGTAAGAGCTATAGCAGGGTCATAACTACTGAGCAACCCTCTAGCTCAAGACAGCTTGATCTTGATGACTGGTGGATCTCTGGGTTGTCCAGGCTCAATGGAGCTGTATTCCTCTATGCCCATTTGAACTTCACTCCTGATATGCCCCCCCCCACTCCTGAGGCCTGCCACATAAGTGAGACTATCACAGAATGGGAGAGTCACTGCTGCAGGGAGGGAGCTGCCCTTGAACTGGTACAGTGTCACTTGATGATGTTCAAAATTAAGGGACATGGGAATAGACTCTAGGCTTTGACAGGCATGTGGAAAAGACAAGGACCATAAAGCATGTGGGAGTTACCGTTACTCTTGGAATACGTGAGACAAATTAAAAGGGAAAATGTTAACATTAAAGTTTTAGATGATCTGATGACATATAAGCAGCTGTTTGGAGTGAGAAGATTTATAAATGATAGAAAGGAACCAGTGTGGTAGCTCACACTTGCAGTCCCAGTGTTTCATAGCAGAAGCAGGAGGATAGCTAGTTTGAGGACAGCCTGGGCTACCTAGCAAGACCTTGTCTCTAAATAAACAAATGAAAGGATAATTTTTTTTTCTGGTGATAAACAGGTTTTAGAACAAACCTGTTTAGAATTTTTTTGTTTCTATGAATGCAAGCTTTATTATTCATGTACTGTCTAGAGACATAAAACCCAACAGCCCCCTGCCCCAACAAGGAAGTTGAGAAACAGCCTGTGCCAGGGAATCAGAAGTCCTATGACATGCCAGCTCTGCTTTGGTACTCAGAAGAGAGTGTGAGACTTTTCAAGGCTTCCAAAGCTCTGGGGAGTCAGGGTCATTTTGAGAGGACTCCTCGGAGTTCTGCCTGGCGGTCCCTCTTGGTGTCCAGCAGCAACTGCACATTTTCCAATTCTTTTGAGTCTTGGATAACCGCTTGAGCCTCCTCTCACACCTTTTCTTGGAGAACCAAAACCTGATTGTATCCTTTTTTTTGTCCGTTTGAGTCCTTTAGCCAAGGCCTCCAAAGTTTCCTCCTTGGGTGTCAGTCTGTCTTGAAGTACATTTTTAGCTCCTGGAACTGCTTATAGGTGAACCCAAAATTTCCATCCCAGTAGGAAGAATTTGGGGTTCTCTCCATCTCAGTTCCTTTTATCTTGGCTGAAGCTCACTTGACTTCAGTTCTCACCTGTTTAGAATTTTGCCATTTAGAACAGAACAGGAAGTTACAATGTGCATCCAGGGTTCAGCTAAGGGTAGGTTAACATATCTTAATTAAGAATCTCTGAATCCAAGTTGGAAAGCAGGGGAGTTGCATGCAGGATGCTTTAGTGACAGTGTGATTATCAGAAGCCAAAGAGAATCAATTTCCTTCGAGTCTAGAGTAGCTAAAAAGAAGCACGCATGGTTGTTTGCTGAACCCCAGACTGTAAGTGAATCTACTTTCCCCATTCTGAGAAGGTATGTAAAGTACTGTTGTCTGGGATTGGAACAGGAAAAGATGAAGGCTCTTCTCATGTCTCTTGGCTTGAAATGTGTTTCAATTGTGTTCGATTTAGATTCTTACAGTGTGTCTTCAAGTTTTCATTCAGTGCTCAGATATCCAAGACACATTTTCCTGAACTGTTAGATTGAAAAGGAACTTTGACCTTACATGGTGGCTATCCTTCCATCCACCCACAAAAGTGCACATTCCTCTTTCTCTGAAGTTTTGGGATTTTGATGAGGTTACAATTAGATGGCATCCACCCATGGTAGCTGTCCCAGATTCTCTTGCAGGACAATGTCATTATATAGGAGTTCTCTCAGAAGGCTCCCTGAATCTGCTGGTTGAGTGCATGGGAATCAAAGCTCTGTTCTTGCTCATTCCAGAACTACAAAATCTCACTTTCTGCTGCTGCCTGCCCCTTCCTGTTTACTGAAGCTAGAGCCAGTCCTCCAGTGCTGGGCTCAGCAACTTCAGGAAGCATCCTGGAGATGTTTCAAAACCATTTTTACTCCGAGGAATTTTCTTTCCTTTATCTCTTTCAGAAAACAGAAGGTAAACATTCTCCCTGCACTTGTTTTCCAGATTAGACCCGTGTCCACTTCTCAGCCTCCCTCAAGACTGCTGTCAGCAGAACACAAATGGTCACAACCTGTCCCCACAGAGTTTACTCACCCTAAGATATTCCTTCTCCCAATGTGTAGGATTACTTTTCATCTTGAGGTGAGGGGAGAAACAGGAGCCGAAAGCAGACTCAGTAGCATTCCACTTGAGTCATCAAGTATTTGTGCCTGGGTTTCCTCGTGGGCAGCACTTTTCTCAATAAAGAAATTGAGACTTGACCCTCAGAGACTATCTTTTGTCTCCATGAGCACACTTCCCCCAGAAGTCAAGAGATGTTGTATGGTTCAGGTTCTCTAATGCCAAAGGACCACAGGGGACCATAAACACAGAGGCTAGAATGGTGGGTAACATCGTAGGATAATATTCTACCACAACATTGCATTCTCCAGCCCAGAAAACCCAACTTTATGCCTTAATGTAATAAAGGGGAAGTGTTGGGGTGAGTCACAGGGAATTGCTGATGCTTGACTGTTTTTTTACTGGAAGAGGCAATGTTCGTGTCGAAGCATGGCGTTTTGTGCATTTTGCAAACAGTGTCTGTTCCTTGTCTCAGTAGTGTAAAATTCCAGGGGCTACAGTATCACGATCATGGTGGGAGGGAGAAGCCAAGAAAAGTGATGCTGTCTCTAGACTTGCCAGCAACTTCAGGGGTGAGGCATCGGGTGACAACATGCCAGGTGACACACCTGCCAACCTGCCCTAGGTCATGTTGTTTGTCTAGATGATAGGAAAGAATATAACCAGATTCAGCAGCAAATGTGAAAGCTGATCTCACACAGGGTTTTCTGTTCCTGGCTCAGCAATGGTGGGCTTCAAGCTATCATAAACACAGACTAAGAGTTAAATCGTGTTACACTGCCATTGCACGACAATGCTTAGTGTTGCTTATGGAGGAGGGATAAAACCAGTCTTCCTCAGGAAGACAGATTTGATTTTATTATTTTCATAATTTATAATTTTTATGGCATATATTTATTTTGTATGTTTATGTGTGCTTGCTTTCATGCCACAACATGCATGTGGTAGGGCAACCTGTAGGAATCTGTTCTCTCTTTCCACCTCATGGGTCTTAGGGATCTAACCCAGGTCTCAAGTCTCGAGGGCAAGCACTTTTACCAGCTGACCCATCTTGCAGACCATGTAAAGCATATTTTTATGCCAAAGAAATAGAGAGGAGAATGGAGACGCTTGAGAATGTGAGCACTGTTTGTTTAGATGACTAGAGACTCATCTACATTTAGCAGAGAGAGGCAAAAGGAAAACATTGGAAAGTGTAAGTTGTATTTATGTAAAATAATTCTAGGATTGGGATTCTTGTCCCCAAAGCAAAAATTGCTTTGAAGGCAGCAAAATGAAAAACATTGCTATTTATAAAAAGATCTGGGTTTCCATGAAATGCCATCGGATGGATCTGACCTTTCAGAAGTCGGTCACTGAACCAACTTTTTAAAAAGTCAAATACTTAACAATACAGAAAAATAAGCAAAGAGAGTTTTTTTTTTTATTTTCAAATTTTACTACTAATTAGGTGAAGGGAATTGTGGGAAATAAGGGGAGGCAGCCTGCTGCTTAGAATATCTGACCAAGATTCTGAGTAAGCTAGCCAGATATCAGCACCCAAGACATGGAAGAAACTGGACCTTAGAATTACAGTCACATTGACACAAGAAAACTCATCATTTTTCCATGGACTGGCCATATAATTGCTGACTTTAATATTATATACAACCTCCAAAGGAAAAAAAGCACTTGACTTTGTGTGTCATTTTAAGAATTGTAGTTAACTTATTGAGTTTAACTCATAAGACCAGAACCCTAAATTAACATTTTTTTCTCCTCAAAGAAGCTGAAAGAAGAAGGCTGCTCATAAAGATAAGGTTACATAGAGGTTTTATTTTATAAAATTCTACCCAAACTATGAAGCATAGTTTGTATCCATCCCTCTTTGGACACAAAAGTGAAAGCCCCCGACACAAACCAACTTCTTCCCCTGTACCATTGTCTGCATTAGAGAATAATGTACACTCTGTAAACACTGTGAAAGGTCTGAATTTTTAGTGTTGCCCTAAAGCTCTGGTGTAGAAGGTTGGTCCCCAGAACAGCAGTGTTTAGCTATGGAGCTTTTCAAGACTGATTTGATCATGGGAATTATAACCTCTTGGCTCATCGGTCAGTTGTTGGGTCACAGCTTGATGAGGTTGATGGGACCTCCATCCCTTCTTTGAGTGCTGTCTAAAATGACATGACATGACATGACCTGCTTTGTTGCATCTTATGTCACACTGCCTGGATGTCTCTCCTCACCACAGGCCCAGAAGCAATGGAGTCAAATGAACTTGGACAGGGCCATCTGCAACTGTGAACCCAAAGGAGATCTTTTTCCCTTTAAGTGACTTTCTTAGACATGTACAGTTATAGAAATCTAAGCAGTAGGCTATGTAAAATCCTCATAGTCTTATCCTGCTTTAAATAAATACATATGTGATGATTACTATTTAATTAAATAGTAATTAATTAGATAAATACATTCTTCACTGTGTTGATTCTATAGTGAATCTCAAGTTCTCTTTTTTTGTGATTAATCAATGTGCTGAAGTTGTTTGGACCATTCCATGTACAGAGACTTGATGCATGGAGTTTAAACTTTGTCCTAGTTAGATTTTTGTCAGCTCAACACAAGCTAGTGCTATCTGGGAAGAGGGTGCTTCAGCTGAGGAAATGCCTCCATCAGATTGGCCTGTAGGCAAGCATATGAGCATTTTCAGGATTAATAATGATTGACATGGACCCATCCAGTTCACTGTGAGCAGTGTTATCCCCTGGCTTGGTGGTCCTGAGTGTTGTAAAAAAGCCCATTGAGTAAGACATGGGAAACAAGTCAGTAAGCAGCACTTCTCCATGGTTCCTGTTTCCAAACTCCTGCTTTGAGTTCCTGCCCTGACTTCCCTTCCATGGTTGGGTGTGATTGGGATGTGCAACTCAAATAACCCTTTCCTCCCCAAGGTCTTATCACAGCAACAGAGAGCACAGGAAGACAAACTCATATTAATCCTTCGCTGTTTAAACATTTCTAATCCATGTTTCTTCTTCTTCTTCTTCTTCTTCTTCTTCTTCTTCTTCTTCTTCTTCTTCTATATATCTGTATTTGTCTTTTTTATAGTTTTCTATTTATTCTTTTTTAAAATGTTAATTGACTATATAAGATTCCTCTCTACCTTCCCATATCTTTATTTATACAACAAACCCTTAAGCAGCTGTTTAAGCTGGATCATGAAAGCACAGGCTTTCCTTCAAGGCAGAATTGGCTATGATGTAATGGTTGGGCTTGGACTGGCCCATCGTTCAGTGCTAACCACTGGATGCTTTCCTAATGTGTTGTAAACGCAACTTTGCCACTTAGAAAAGAATAAATGCTAAAATAAACAGCTGAAGAAGTAGGGCATTTCTAAGACTACAGGACTCAGCTTAAGCTCCTCCTTAAGCCAAGGTTTATAATTTAGGGAAGATGTACCTCTTCTGGCTCCTGTGTACAAAGTCAATGTCATTATTTATGTGGCACTTAGCAATTCTACTCTGCTAAAAGGCTGGGATGTTGTCACCAAGTTGAGGGAGTTCTTGTCTTACTTTTCTTATTGCTATGACAAAATACATGACATCTACAACATAATCAAGCAAGGAAGGATGGCTTTATTTTCATTCAAAGGACATAATTCTTCATGGCATCGAGGGTGTGGCAGGCAGCAGGGACAGTAGGCAGCTGCTTACATTGTGTCTGGAACCAGGAAGCAGAGATTGGACAGGAAGTGGAACTGCTTATCACACCTCAAGGCCCACCCCCAGTGACTCACTTCCTTTAGCAAGGTTCTATTTCCTAAAGCCTCTGCACCTTCCTAAACAGTTCCTAAGCTGGGGATCATATGATCCAAGACCCCAGCCTGTGGGACCATTTCTCATTCAGACCATAACAGTTGCCATCAGAGAATTCAGGAATAAGGCAAAGACAAAGTCAGGCCGTAGCCCTTATTTTCCAGCATGAATTGGAGTAAATCCCCTCCAGAATGAACCCCCTTACAAAAGTCAACAGTAAGTCTGACAGCTTGCCATGTTTGCAGAGAAAAGCTCTTGAAGGCAGATGCTACAAGAAAAAGGAAGTTTCCTCAGTATCTATGCATACTGTTCCAGATCTTTCCATGACATCTAGATCACAGACATGGTGGCTAAGAGCAAATTTAATGGCTAAGGAAATATTCTGTGTGCAGAAGACCCAGTAAGAGTGTATGTAAGGTTTCACAGTGTTCAGTGAGTGTTTCTAAGGCTCCTGTATTTTGTGTCCTGTATTCCTGGTTCAGCTTCTTTAGGAAACAGAGAGTGTTGCAAGAGGGTTCACTCTGGAGGTGGTTTACTCTAATTCCCACAGATGAGCACTTATCCTCCTTCCCTTCCCTCTCCCCATTGTCTCCCCCTTTCCTTGTTTTCTTACCTACTTTCCCACTCCCCCCTTTCTCTCTCTCTTTTCCTCTCTTTTTTTCCTTCCTCTCTCTTCCTCCTTCCAGGTTTTTCTTACTTCCCTTCTCTTTTTAAACTCTTGAGTCCTGGAGCTGTACACACTCTCCTGACCCCAGTGTGGCTCTGGCATGGATACACATTTGAAATACCGTTCTTGCTCCGGTTGGCATCTTCTGAGTGCTGGACCAGTCCCACCCAAAGCAAATGCTGTGCCCTGAGTCTTGAACTCAAGCTGACTATACTTGAAGATCACCCCTTTTCCAGGGTTCACTGGATGACACTTGAGAAGCTGTGGAGCCCGCCCAGACCTCACTTCCTAGTTCTCAGACACACCAGTTAATGATGACTTTAGAGTGACCAGACTTCACAACTGTCTTATTAAACAAATGTCTGTGTCAACACCTGTATTTCTCTAACCTACATAAGTCAACTAGCCACAGATCACACAAAGCTTAAGAGTAAGTCACAGAGAATTATGGATGGGTGGGTATTACAGAGGATCTAATTTGTTGTCTTACAAAGGCTAAAAGGGAAGGAGCTAGAATAAATGAAGAAATTTTTAAAGAAAATTAAAGCTATAGTTATGAATAATTAATAAAAAAGAAGAGTAGATAGGGAAAGAAAAAAGAAAAGAAATTACAAGGGAAAGGGGACACTTATAGGCTGCAGATATAAATAACATAGGGTAAAATCACAGGAAAAGAACACAGGCCAGGCCAGAACCATTGTTAGCAATGGTCCATGTTTCTTCCCCGCTGAAACGGCTAGAGGTGCAGGCTTTCTCTGCAGGCCTGTTCCCTTGGTGATGGTGGTAGAGAGAGAAGAGGGTTAGTAGGCTGTATCCTCACTGAAGTCCAAACAGGTTAGACCAGAAAGGGCTGCTCGAGATTGAGCCCTGCCCTACCTTTCCCACCAGCAGCCCAAGCAGTGTTAGGGCAGTGCTGGGCTGATCTCTTGAGGGTGATCTCCACATGCCAGTGATGCCAGCAATTCAGTGGGTGCCACTAGCTGAGCAGAAGGCCAGCCAAGGTCCATGCCTTCTCAGAGGCACTCAGCTAGTGTCGGCCAGTTGTGGGAAAGGTCCAAAAAACTCTGGCTCTAAGAGTATAGGAAGCTGTTGGTCAGAACAAAACACTGTGCATCGGAAAGACACAGATGAATCTGTGTACCCAGGGCAGTCATGGCTGCTCTCACTTATGCTTGCATTCATACACAGCTGGCCTTGCCCCTTCTCCTAGAAGCCAGGACTAGTTACTAGCTGTCAGTGGCTTCTGCTCCCATTCGGAGTGGGGCCACATGGATTCTGAACTCTATATCCATATCATAACCAGTTTTCTGTATTCACAGAGTGGGCTCTCACTGAGCTAGTGTAGAGGGGAGATCTTCAGGGTTAGAGAGAGAAATGCAGACTTCTGTTCAAAGTCTTGACTACGTTCTCTTAAAGTTGCCACCCCCCCATGACAGGAGCAGGCTAGCCCTGCAGGGGGTGATTTTCCAGCCAGCTGCCTCTTCAGGTCAGAGGGTGACTGCTCTCCACCTAGTTTGTTGTGGCTGCCTCCCTTTCCTTGAGACTTTCCCCTGCAGCTTTGCCCAGTCTTAGTGTGTTAATTGCTTTTATAAACCAACAAGTCTGTGTTTGCTGTTTTCTCCTTGGTTGTTTAGTTGGTTGTTAGGTCCTGTGACTATCCTGTACCAGTCCTTTCTCCTTAGTCACTGATAATATTTCCCTTAGAACTAGGATGTGGGTGTTCTTTCTCCACCACTTTAGCTTCACATTCTGGAGCACTATGACTTTGAATTCTCACCTCTGAAGACACAACAGATCTTCCCCAACAGCCTTTGGGCAATAAACAAACAAACATAACAAACTTGACTAGTATGTCTCTTCCACTCGTAAGTTAACTTCATTATTGACAGTGAAATCTTTTACCAAATAAATTAGAGAATACTTCCTTGGTGTTTGCTCAAAATAGTCCCAGGTAGCTGAGGGGTTTTGAACTCTCTGTAGCCAAGAATCACGTGTGGATTCCGGATCCTTCTGACTCCACTTCCCAGATGCTGAGACTGGAGAAATGTGGTTGTACTTTGCCTAAAAATGCACATTCAGTGCGCTAGTGAGATGGTTCAAGGGATAAAGACCTTAGTCATGCAAGCCTGGGGACCTAGTTAGATGTCTACGTAAAGATAGAAGGACAGAACTGACTCTTGAAAGTTGTCCTCTGACCTCCACACAGGGGCAATGGTGTGAATGTATGTACACACACACACACACACACACACACACACACACACACTAAAGTTTAAAAAATAACCACTTCACCTCCATGTGATAGATTCTAGAACTTTCAGTGAAAAATCACAAAGATGTTAATATCAAGAATGGCTGCTCATTCTTTAGTAGTGATGAGAAATTCCATCTCTGAACTATTTTAACTTAAAATAAACATCCATTGGCTGTTTTCAGCACATCCTTTCTGGTGTCTGTAGGGTTTCTGAGCTCATATCCGGTCAGCCCAGTTTGGCCATCACCCTATTCTTACACAAAGTACATTCTGAGTAAGAACTCTCCTCATGTCCAGCGCAGCTGCACTGGGGGTGGGGGATGGTTTTATTTGTTACTTTGGTTTTTTTTTTCTTCCTGTTTCTAAGTAAATTTCATCTAACTTTCCACTTTTGACAATGACTAAACTTTTAAATTCAAGGATTAGGGATTATTAAAAATTCTAGACTTCATCCATATATGGCTTCCTTGAAATGCTAAATTAGCAGTATTTTAAGTTAAAAGATTCTGAGATTTATAAAGGCTTTGGTCAACTGGTTGGGGGTGGGGGGACAAAAAGCCACTTTTAGTGACTGTTCTTCAACTCTTCTCAAGGCTCTTGGGATGATCCAATGATCTGCTGCCGACCAGACCAGTCTTTCCCTAGAGTATTGATTTGCATTTCCACATGAAAGGGCCTGATGTATTTGAATAACTGGGGCATTTTTCTTGGATATTTTTGGTAACTTTGGTTACTCCCACAACTTACGACACTGTCATTAAAAATCTAGATGAAGAGAAAAACCTCACTATAAATAAACTCATTTCTCTCTGTGTTTCTGAGTTTCTCTGGGTTTCAGTCTTTCCATTCAATGGGGCACATGAGAGCTAGAGAAGGTAAAAGCCACACTTAGTCACTGTGCTACAACTGGTAAGCGTCATTGTGAAGTAAATGCCAGCAATCAAAATATATCACAGGAACAATTTCTATTTTTATGTTAGAGTTTGAGTTGTGCTGTGATCTGTTTTAGATCAGCAAACTGGAGCTCTACTAACCACAGCTCCTGCCTCTCACATCGACATGCTGTCACCGTGAGAAGGGGCCCCTGAAGCAATGCAGAGTATGCTAAAAGACGTTAAACTGTGCTAGGGACATATTTGGAACCTCAGCAGAGGCAGAGGCAGGCAGATTGCTGCAAGCCTGGGGCTAGCCTACAGGCTACAGAGCTCTGGACTACAGAGTAAATTTCACAAAGTAAGATTTTGTCTCACAACAAAACAAAACAAAACCAGGGAGGAAGACAGGGAGGAACCAAAAAAAAAAAAAAACCCACCCAGAACAGAGATATTGAAATTATTTTGAAGCATAGAAGGTTAACAGTAAGCAGGAGCCCAGAAAGACAAAGCCCACACCCCCTCCCATCTGTGGAGCCTCGTTTCTACTTTTAACATAGGTGCATCTGTGTGGGAATGAACAGGTAAGGAGCTAGAAAGTGCCCTATCCATCAAAGGGGAAAGAGAGAGCCTGAGGGTAGAATGCACAGTGTATGACCGTGCATGGCAAAGGACCCCAGAGTGTGAAGGTTTAACCTTGTTTCAGGCCAGAGGCAGTGACAGGGGTAGGGGGGTTGTTGTGTTTTGTTTAAGAAAAAGTAAAATCATGTATCAGTAGACATACAAGGGTGACTTGAATGAGAAATGCCTCCCCCCCCACCACCATCTGGGATATTTTGAACACTTCTTCCTCAGTGAGTCACATTATTTGGGGAGGTTAAGGTGATGAGATCTCCCGAAGGCAGTATATCACTAGGGGCAGGTTTGGAAAGGAAATTTTTCATGTTACTTCTAGTTTGTATTTGATGTTGAAGATGTGAATTCTCAGCTTCTTGCCCCTGCTGCCATGCCTGTCACTTGGTGCCAAACTTCCCTGCTGTGATGAACTCTTACCCACATTGAACTAGAAGCCCAGAGAAGCTGTTCTGCCCCTAAGTTACTTTTAGTCAGAGTGTTTCATCACAGCACAGAAAAGCAACTGAGTCAGTGGATAAAGCTGCTCCAAGAGGCCATGCGGTATTCAGTGAAAATCCCTGTAAGCTGTTGGTCAGGGAGGCCCAAGGCCTCTGGAACAGTACAGGCCACCAATGTCAGCTCCCACATAGAACTGGGTGGTAAGACCCTATTGCTGAAGACATCACAAACTCTTTTTGCAAAGGAGAGAATTTGATCTCAAACTGGACTTTACAATTGGATTTACATCCTGAGAGAGTAGTCTTGTGGGGAGAAATGTTGACTGGGTTAAGTAGCAGCCAGGGACATCCAGATAGCTGCCAGTCAGTGATGTTAATCTTTTCCTTCTGAGAGTGAGAAACTGGGATGAATATGGCTCAGAAGCCGCAATCATCATCACCAGTACCAATGCCATTATCACCATTATCAGGCCATACTACTACCACCAGCACCAGCATCAGCATCAGCACCACCACCACTATCAGGGCCATTATCAACATCATCACTGTCTTAGTTATTTTCCTACTGTAATAAGACACCATGGCCAAGACAGTTTAGATGAAAGAGATGATTGGTGGTGGCTTACAGTGTCAGCGGGTGAGTCCATGACCATCATGGCAGGGATCATGACATCAGGCAAACAGACATGGTTCTAGAGCAGTAGCTGAGAGTTACATCCTTTCTGAAAGTAGGAGTCTGAGAGAGAAAGCTAATCTAAAATGGCTTAGGCTTTGAAATTTCAAAGCCTTCCTCTCAGAACCTCCTCTAATAAGGCTATACATCTCCTGGTCAAACAACACTACACCATTATCACCATCAACACCACCACAACCATCACCGTTATCTCACCATTGATACTACGACTGCTATCACCAGTACTACTTTCTCTACCACTCCTCCACTATGATCTGCATGACTACCACCACCATCAACTACCCCATCCCCATCCCCAACATTACCACCACTCCCACTGCCAGCATCCCATCCACCGTTATCACCACCATCACTACCCCCACAATCGTTTTAGATAGGAAGCAATAATTTTATAATTTGGTATCACTTTTTCTTTCCAACGAGGAGTATATATTTTGCAAGATCAGGTCAGACAAAATTCCTGCAAGGAGGGGCAAAATGGGAGCCAATCCCTGCCCATGGCAGTTGATAGCTGTTGGGGAAAGGATTGACTGTTTTCTTTAAAGGTATGGCTCCTGGTAGGTTGACGGCCCTCTCTTGCAAGCCACACCTTCAAGGTTAGATGGGCAGTACAAACTCTACTTGATAGACTTTAAAAATGGGAGCACAAAGTTAGGTGGGGAGGGAGGGAAGAGAGTTGGTCGGAGAGGAGGGGAAAGGTGAGTGAGATCAAAGTGCATTGTATGAAAGAACTAATACAAAATGAGAAAAACGAGTGAGTGTCAGCTTTCTGTTTTACTAGTACAGAGTTTAGTAAGTATACGTGGACATAACTCTGAATGACTCCAGATGATACTATGCATTCTATTCAGTGACAAACAGGTGAAAGGGCAAGCTAAGGTTCATGTATTAGCTTCTCTGTCTCCTTGTTTTTCCCTCCCTCCCTCCCTCTCTCCCTCCCTCCCTCTCTCCCTCCCTCCCTCCCTCCCTCCCTCCCTCCCTCCCTTTGTCCCACCCTCCTTCTACCCTTCCTTCTTTCTCTCCTCTCTTCTTTCTCTCCTTCTCTTTCTGTTAGAGTTGGGAATCTGGAAATCAAACCCAGTACCTCCTGCCTCCTGTATCCCAAGCCCATTTTCTACCCTACAGCCACATCCCCAGTCCTCAGCCTCATTCATTCTCAGTCTCTCAATAACTGTCATAAAATTGAAAGGATTATAACATGCAGTGGAAAATATAAACATAAGTTTATAAGTTATAAACATAACTTATAAACATAAGTTATAATTTTGAATTTAAGTCCTTTAAAAAAATAATAACATTTTAAGTTAACCACTTAGAAGTATATTCCAAGCTGACTAATGGAAGCTTCACCTGTCAATAAAAAAGTCTATGGCCAATGAGCTGAGGCAGGATTAGAAGGTGGAGCACCTAACAGAGAGAAAGAGAGAGAGAGAGAGAGAGAGAGAGAGAGAGAGAGAGAGAGAGGAATGAGGAATTATGTGAAATAGACAGGTTCAGGAAAGGGAAATTTGCCCCAGACACAGAGGAAGATGGGTCACATGAAACTGAGGACCAAGTTGCCAATCATGTAGCACTCATATTGAGGTAAGAGCTAGTTGGGGAACACAGCCAAGGCATTTACTCATATGTAATTCAGTCTCAGAGTCATTATCTCTGGGAACCTGGGAATGGTAGAAAGCCCACAGCTACACAGAGACTGTCCCCCAGCTTCTGTAGATCCCCATATAAGCCCTTCTCTCACACATGTATGAGAAAGATACATAAATCATGATGGCTATAGCAAACAAACATAGCTATCATTGTTTCTGAGTCTTTTCTTTCTAAGGCTATACAAAATGTTGATGTAGTTTAACTCTTGTGGAAAAAGTAAGATGTATCAGAGGGTCACAGGGAGTAAAAGTCCCTAGTGAACAATACCTTATTTTCAGTTCCTTTTTTCCCTCAGATTGGGCTTGCTTTGTAAATGGGATACAATGGCCATTCTATAGCCAATCCATAATGACAAGAAAATATAACCACAAAGACATATATGACATCACATAAGGCACAAGACAAACACTCGTGAATACTGCATGTACTCCAGGCTGAAAGAAACAAGGGTGAACTATCAGACACAAGACCACAGTGATATCTGTGCTGTTCCATTTCAAATTAATCCTTACGCCACATACAAGGCCCTTATAGCAAATAGAAACACTGTTTACAAGTGTTTTAAACATCATGTAATTAGGGAACAATGTGATCTTAAGTAGTTTGCCATCTAATTAGGTTTCTTTCCACTGATGAGTACTCTGACTTCAATCTCCCTCCTGAGTATCCTGATAATTTCTTCAGATTTGGATGATCCAATTTTGGGGATTAGCTATTATATTTTATTTTTAGAACAATTTTATATTCCAGGAAACATTGACCTAATAGCATGAAGAACTCCTCTTCAGTTTGCCTGGGACATTTGCTATAGCTAATTAACCAGTGCTGACATTAACCAAATCTGACATTTATTCCAACTTCTTTAGCTACCATGATTTTTCTCTTCTAGAACTGTAGTGAGAATTTTGGTTTCTTTAAAAACCAAGTTATGTTATGTGAGTATGTTTTGTTTTAGTCCTAGGCATGGGCTAAGAGGCTGCTTTGCAGAAGGTAACTATGATTTGCCTCATGCATTAGCAGGAGCGAGATTTTTGCCAGCTGCAGATAGTTTTTGTGTATGTGTGTGACATTTGGAATTCTCAAATTTTTGAAAATGCCAGAGACCAGAGAGGGGCTGGCATCTGTCCCGAGGATGCTGCTACTACTCCTGCTGCTAGTTTCTGTCATGGCTTGTCAAGGGATTGAAAGCAAAGAGATGAGAAGAAGAAATTGGATATCCTAATGATGAAGATTGGACTTGTCATAAGGAGCTCAACACCACAAACCAGCAGGAAGTTGTCTAATGAGATCTATGCCCTATTTCCCCTCTATCCTTCTTTCTTTCCTACCTAGTTTTGGAGGGGTGTTGGAAGGGATTGAGGTGGAATAAAGTTTGGAGGGGTAGTAGATATAAGAACCCAATAAAATAGCCCCAAAGTTTACTTGTAAATAATAAAGTAACACACACACACACACACACACACAAAAGTGCACCTACACAGCACCTCACCTAGGATACCTTGTCAGCTTTCATACTGCCTCTATCAGCTGGGTCTGCGGTGCAGTAAATTCTCAAGCCTCCCCTCCTTGATGACAGACAGTCCTACAAGCATGCTCAGACGCTATGCAAACATATACTATGTTTACTTTTCTCAGTACAACGAGGAAATATCTGACATCAACACCTTAGAGGAGGAAATTGCAGGTTTGAGGCTCTGGCTCATCACAGTGAAGAAGGCATGGATGGAGGGATGACCAGTCCATCATGGTGAGGAAGGCATGGGTGGAAGGATAAGGTAGCTGCTCCCATTGAGTCCACAGTCATGAAGCAGAGAGAGGCATGTTGAGGCTCAGCTCATCCTCTCCTTTTGTAGTTTTTGTTCAGTCCAGAAGCCCAGCCCATTGAATACTGCTGCCCACAGTCAGGGTGGGTCTTCCCTTCTTCCGTTAGAGAGAAATGCCCAGAGGGGTGCTTCCCAGGTCACTTTGGGTCCCGTTAAGTTGACACCTCAGGTTACCACACCTTAGCTTCCCACACTAAGGCTACTGAGGGAACTGCCTTCTTCACTTCATTCAAGGTCACAAACTGTCCTCATGACTCATGATGGCGGATGTTGAAAATATACTGATGCAGTTGTCTAGTTTTGAGACTGTTGGTTTTATTTGACTTTTCCTCTAGTCTATGACACATTCTGAATGATGTCACTGTGTTGGCTCTTCCTGGGTGTCAACTTGACTAGATCTGGGATGAACTACAATCCAGAGTTGGAAGGCTCACCTGTGATCCAGATCTTGAGGCTGAGAGATACAAGTTTCTGACCTGGATATTGACAAGGAGATCTCGAGGCACAGTGGCTATGAAACCCAGGAGACTAAGACAAGGAGATCTCTGAGTTCAAGGTCATCCAGGACAACGAAAGTCCCAGATCCAGGCATGTTGGTATACACTGTTAATCTGGGCCACACCTTCTGCTGGAGACCTATATAAAGACATTGGAAGAAGGAAAGTTCTCTCTTCTTTGCCTGCTTGCCTTATGAGATTGAGCAACTGCTAGATTCTTGGACTTCTATTCATAGCTGTGCTCACCGTTGTTGGGGAGTTGGACTACAACTCCCTTACTATACAAATTCCCTTCCTATATAGAGACTTCCTATAAGTTCTGTGACTCTAGAGAACCCTGACTAATATAGTCACATTTAAGAAGTGGAGAGTTTGCCCCCATGCAAGGCAGATCTTCTGAGCAATTCAGTGGAAATTCTAACAAGGCCATACATCCTAATAATTCTCACACAGTTCTACCAACTGAGAACTAAACATATGAACCATTCTCATTAAAACCACCACAGTGGCACTCAGTATTCCTATTTTGGTTACAGTAAGCAAACTGTACAAAAAGAATGTATTCAACGTATATTTGTATGTGTGTGTGTGTATAGACAGAATGTGTGTGTGTGTGTGTGTGTGTGTGTGTGTGTGTGTGTGGTAGTCTGTGTAGCATGTATGTGTAACACATGCATATGGGTGCACACCAGTTGGTACATGCATGCATGTACCTATGGAGGCCAGAGGCTGACATGGGCTATCTTCCTCTATTGCATTCCACCCATATTTCTCTGCTCTTTTAAGTTACTCCCATGACAGAGCTCTTTGAAATATCCATGTTTTAATGTAAAACTCCACCCCAATAGAGCGTGCCCAGTCCTTCTGGGAGCAAACAATTGAAAATTTAAAAAAGCTCTTTCAACTTGAGCAATTTCTTAAGTTGCATGGTGGAGCAAAGCCTGACTAGTCTCCTACTACCTCTGAGATAAGATCTCTGAAGTGTAGTTTGACAGTAATTGGCCAGGTTACTCCACAGAATCTTGAGGGCATTAAAACAACAACAACAAAAATAAAGATGGAAAAAATGTGGCTTTTTTAAAGAAAAGTCTACAATTACCTTTTCAAACCACTATGTTAAAACTTCACTTTTATTTACTGTTTTTTGTAGACTTTTGACTACCCTTGTTTCAAAATAAATAAAACTAAAAACATTCCTCAAAACAACAACAACAAAAGCAGAAAACAAAAAAAAAAGAAGGAAAAACAAAACAAAAAACCATTCCTTGTTTCTCAGAGTCTATCTTGAATAAGGGCTGATGGGTAGCTTAGACAATATGAAAGCGTTGGTGTCTCTCTTTACGTTATCCATCCCCTTTGCTTCCCTAAAACAGTTGGCTCAGACTCAGCTCTGTATGTCTTCATCTTATCATTTAACAAATGTTTCGTGCAAGGCTGTAACAGGATGAACTTGGCTGGTGGTAGAGCTGTGTTTCCTTGACCCCCTTTCACCAATTTAAGCACTGAAATTCCTTCAGCCTTATCATGAAGCACAGAGCAAGCTATGGGACCAGGATGTTTATGTATGATGATGACATCAGAAGTTCCTGAATTAACACCACTGCCCTAGTCAACCAAGTCAGGCCAGGATGCCGGATCAAGCAGGAAAACACATTTTGAATCCATGCCTAGAACTAGTGACAATTACCAAGCATTAGACAAACTCCAATTTAAAGAAAACCCTACTGCCCACTGTCGATGGAAGAGTTAGGTTACCTCTGCAGTCAGAACTAGTTCTCATTAGCCCTTTAGCTGAAGCTCCTCCTGCTTAAAGCTTTGCTCCCTGTTAGTAGAAAGTGATTGGCTCAGCTTTATAGCTTCCCTGGCATAAGAGGCCACGGCCAGGTATCATAAGGAGCCGAAATCTCAATAGCATATTAGAAAATACAATAAAACATGAGCAATGGGCCTAATAGCATTCTCAAAAGAAGATATGTAAATGGCAAACAGATCTATAAAAAAGATATCCAACACCATTAATAGATAAAAAAATGTGAATCAAAACCAAAATGAGCAGCCACCTTATTTTAATAATCATGGCTGTGGGCCAAGAGACAAAAGATAACAATCACTGATGATTATGCAGAGAAAAGGGAATCTCTGGACAATGTTGGAGGGAGTGTAAGGTAGTATGGCCATTATGGAAAATGCTATACATGTTCCTCAAACAATTAAAAAAATAGGCACTGTATGATCTACAAACACCACTACTGGGCATTTACACAGAGGAATTGAGGTCAACATATTGAAGACGTGTACTCACAAACTCATTTTTTTAAAAAAAAATTAAAAAATACAACTTTAACTCTCATGGGAAATAGTCTTAATTTTCTAGTGAATTTTCTCCCCGAGTTGATGCACCACTTGTAAGGGTGGAGTTTAAAAAAACGGTGCCCAGCCTGGCTTGTTCCCGGGCAGCTGACATGTTCCCAGGCAGCTGACATGTTCCCATTGCTCCTCGGCTCTGACAGGGCTCCAGCTAGCTTGATGCACAGGCCCTAGTACCCACGAATCACTAGCATGCTGGCTGTCTCTGCCAATCCACCACACTGTCCACAATACTCAGCTGAGCCCAGGCCATTCCCACTATGCCCCCAGTACCCTGTAGAATAAAGACTGTTTACACTTTAAAGATTATCAAATAGATTTATATGTTTGGAAATGCTCAATTTCAAGATGACCTCACAATTAGAATTGTTGCCCAATTATCTAACCTAGATATTATAACCTCCTCAGACTGCTAGAGACATGTGTACATCCGCAGCCATCTTCTCTCCTCCTCCTCCTCCTTCTCTCTCCTCCCCTTCCTCACTCCACCTACCTTTCATACTGCCCAATGACCAACCGAGCTTTATTGCAAATGTAGCGGGAAAATACCCTTCTACAAAGAGGTATCTGTCTCTCTTGTGCATTGGAACAATATTTGTCAGGTGATTGACTAATAACAAAAGAATATGTGGTGTGATACTAGATGGGATATTGACCCCTAATGAGAATGAAATCCTGTTATTTGTGGTGAGATGAATGGAGAACATTGTATAAATGAAATCAGAATTGCACAGAGAGATATGAAATGTAGGTCTGGTATGGCCATGGAATGATAGTGTAACGTGGTCACTGCTCCTGGAGCAGAGCCAGCAGGGGTTGCTGACAGATGTTGTAGGTGTAAGGCTTGTTTATTTATTACACGGGACTTTTCAGATGAAAGAGTGTTAAGTTTATCTGATATACTAGCTTAATATACGAAACTGTACCACCCACTTTTGGATAATGCTTATCAGAAATCCATTTGCAATTTTTGGAAGTCAAATAACTTACCATTTGTTCACGAATTGTCTTAAATTTAGAAGTGCTTCCTCTTCTGGGAAATTGGAAAATGCCAAAGTTTTAAAAACTGTATTAAATAAAATTATTTGCAAATTTGAAGGTGATTTTTTTTTTTGAGACAGGGTCTTAATTCTGTAGTCCTGGCTGACCTAGCCTTTACTATATAGACTGGTGGCTTTAAACTCACAGAGATCCTCCTGCCTTTGCTGGGATTAAAGGTATGTACCACAACTGTCTTGAAGATAGCAATTTAAATTAGCTGTCCTATTTGTCCACTGTGGGGGTGAATTGTATGAGGCCATTTCTGGAAAATTCTTAGGTTTTCATTTTAATTACCCAAAGTCCAATTGGGCATACTGTATAGGAAGGGACACGATTGTCCCTTAGAGTTCCTCTCTAAACACCAATCACCATGTCACCTTTTAGGAATGAAAGTACCATCTGAAAGCCCATACCATGAAGGTAGTCCCTCAGCCTTCATGGGCATCTCTATTCATATATCACATTTGAAGATGGACACATGTACAAGGTATAAAAGGATTGAAGTCTGTTCCCAGATTACCCAGTTAAAATCCTGTAACGGCCTGTTCTGCTGCTCCGGTCCGCAGGTCAGGGCCTAGTAAGAGAGAGAGAGAGTGGGGACGGGGATGCGAAGAATGGAGACAGGACAGGGAGTCTGCTCTGGAGACGAGACAGAGTCTGCTCTGTTCTCTCCTCAAGTCTCCCTTTTATATCTCTCCTCAAGTCTTGCCTTGAGTCTCGCCTTTAATCTCTCCTTAAGTCTCGCCTTGAGTCTCTCAAGTGCTGGGATTAAAGGCGTGTGCCACCACTGCCTGGCCTTGATTGAAAGGAAATCATGGGTATATCAAGATAATTATCAGAGTGTGCTCACCTGTTGTAGGCTGTTGAAAACAAATCTCTTGTCAGGGTATATGGCTCAAGATGGCTGCAAAGATGATAGCCACTTTCTGCTCAGAGTCAGCTCCCAACAAAATCCTATGTTACTTCCTGTCTGTCATCTGTGTGACGTGAGAAGCTCCTCTCTCTCCAGTCTTGCTTTTCTTCTATAACCTAACACTTCTTTGAGCTGTTGTAAGAAACTGAACGTGAACAAATTCCACAGAATCCATGCAAGTCAGGAAGATTGCCAAGCCTTGGGGTTTCATGTATGTAAACCTAACTCTTATGTGATGGATCAGAAATTCAATGTCATCCTCAACTACATAGAAAGTTCAAGACCAGCATGGGCTACATGATACCTGTCTCAAATATACTAAATTCAAATCTAACCCAAACAAGTGAACAAAGGAACAAACGAACAAACAAGTCCAGAATGCTGACAAAATGAATAACAGAATGTCTATAATAGCAAAACAGCTTAAGATGTCAGCATATTAGAGCTCTGCATATTTACAGATCAAATTGCCTGCATGGCAAGAAAATGTTTTCCTCTTCAGGAGGATCCTTTTGGAGATTCCGAGTGTTTTCCCATTCTATCCTCTTGGCGACCCTGAAAGTGTGTGGCAGGCACCTGCTCTTCAGGAGGGAGGAGGAGCTGGAAGGAAGGAGTTGCACCTCACAGTGAATGAGCCAGTGGGAGAAATGCGGAATCATCGTGCTTCTTACCTTGGCCTTACAGTATTCGTCTGCGCATGCCTTGTGACATCAGTGCAACTGGAAGGATGTGAAGTAGAGCCAGACTAAGCTGGTTCTGATGGACTGCCACAGTCAATACTGCCTTAGCCTCTCAGTTCTTAAAGCATGGATCACAAGAACCGTGCCGCAGAGTTCCCTTTGGGAGTAGTTTCAGATGGTGTCAAAGGGAGGGCGTGCAGTTTGTTAGGCATCCCTGCTGCTGCTTCCTGAGCAGGTGCTGTCTTTGTTTCAGTGCATGGCTTGTGTTTTGTAGACATGATGGATCTGTAACTGTCTGGAAGGTACAGGCCCCCAGCTCAGGAGCTCCTGTGTGTCTGCTCCGCTGAACTCTGTCTCAGCTTCCTTACAAATGGTGTGGGAACCCCAAACTGGTAAAACAGTAAAGAATAGATATGTTTCATTTTATTGCATCTGAAGGCATAGATATGAAAACGGCACTGTGCAGTTAGTGTGTATGATCTGTAGCTAGCTCTCAAAAAAAGAAAAAGAAAAAAAGTGCTTTTATTGTTTTCCTGGATGACAAAAAAAATTCAAACGGAAACCTTTGGGAGTGGAAAGATGGCTTAGTGATCAAAGCAGTTGCCACACAAGTATGAGGCTTTGAGTTTAGATGGCCAAGAGACACATAAAAAAGCCAGGCATGGTGGTACATGCCTGTAAGTCCACTTCTGGAAAGGCAGAACCTGAACGATGATATCTCTAGGGCTAGCCGGCTGGCCAGCAAGCCTAGCCAAATGCATAAGCTCCAGGTTCAGTGAGACACCCTTTCTCAGACAATAAGGTGGAAGATAATTGAGGAAGAAACTTAACATCAACCCCAAGCCTCCACAAGCAGGCACACACATACGCAGACGCACGGGAAGATAGACACGTGTATGTACCCTCTTCCCCCCACACAGACACAAAATAAAACAAAACCCCGAGGAAAAGGCTACAGGCTCCTAGAGGAATGAATCTTTTCGCTGGAAACTGAATGAGGAAGTCATACTTATCATAGAGAAAGATAAAGAGAAAAGCAGAGAGGGAAGAAACAGAAGAGTTTCCAACACTAGCTCCAGCCTTGGGGACTGGTAACAGACACTAATGAGCCATGTCAGCAGCAAACCCACGCTCGATTGAGGGGTTAGCACCCCGCGAGCTTTCTTCTAAGAAGCTGCTCTACACAGGTTAATCATCCTTCCTCCCCCGCCCCCAGCACACAAACTAAGCTTAGTTCATTTATTCATGCTCTGCTCTTATTGATCCCTTCCTCCATCCACTTATCCTCTCGACAAATAATTTATTGACTGTTTTCCAAGAAGAATCCTTTTTCATGTTTATCTGCGGTGTGGGAGACTGGCACCAAGCGCTAGACACTGACTAGATTCTTCCCAGCACGTTTACACCTGTCGGCAAATGAGGCTGGAAAGCTACACACATGTTGTTCCTGAGGGGGCAACATAATACACTGTCTCCAGGCACAACCTAAGCACATCAAACACTCCGTGAAGAAAGAGGCCAGCTGGTGTGTGGAACACTCCCCCAGGATCCCACTGTGCCAAAGCTGCTCCAAACAAAAGCTCCCGATGGCATTCTGCTCCTGGCGAGGTTTAGGTCAGCAGGAGCTTTTTCTGGGACTCCTTTTTAGTATCTTCACAGGAGAATGCCTCCCTCCTTTGCGTATGATCTTTTCCCTTCCAGTGACAAGGTGGATACACAAGGAGGTGATAATTGATGTTAAGTTTATACAGTTTCGCTTCACCATCACGTCCCAACTTGAGCTGCAGACATTTCAAGTTTCTTCTGGTGAATCATGTAGGTGCCGGGTGATGGATTGACAGTTGCTCTTTGAAAAGATTCTCTGTGGAAGTCATGAACTCTTCACTCAGGCACTTTGGACTCTCGACGCTAGCTCCTGTCTCTTTCTTGTACTATGTGCATTTTCTAACTGTCTTAATAATACTCCTCTCCCCTAATATTGATTCTATGGAATCGATCATCGGTGGACTGAGCTTCCAAAACCTTCTGTGTAGCACTTGGCTAAAACCACGTGCGTAACTTTTCACCAAGACTTGTGTTTAGCAGAAAACCCAAGTGTAAGTTCATGATATACTGGGTGGGTTTTTAGGACCAAGATTGATCTAAATACTCGTGATATATGCTTTAACGGTTTACTTTTAATTTTTAAACATTGAGAGGTAGTTTATGTGTTATAAAGTATTTTTAGTGTACATTTCTGTGAATTTGGCTAATATACACATTCTCTACTATTACCATAGGGGGATTCAGGCCTGGGGAGACAGATCAGATGCTAAAGTGCTTGCTGGCCAGTCTTGCAGAGCTGAGTTCAATCCCCAGCACCTAGGTAAAAAGCCATGCTGATCAGCACTGTGAACATGCAATCCCAGAGCCTGGGAGGCAGAGGCAGAGACAGGCGGCTCTGGGATTTGTTTGCCTGGAAGTCTAGCCAAGGTAGTGAACTCCAGGCTATGTGAAACTCTTTCTCAAAAATAAGATGACAAAGGACTGAAGAGTACACTTGCTTGACCTTGACCTCTGGCTTCGATATAAATAGGTATCTCCCTTTCATGAACATGTATACATGTACACACACACACACACACACACACACACACACACACACACACGAGTTCAGTTGCATCCCTCCCTAAACAGTCCCCTTTCCTCCCCATAGTCAAAGCATAACTGCTCTCTGCAGCCCATCTGCCAACAACTGTATGGTTTCTGCCCCTGTAGCTTTGCCTTTTTCAGAGTGTGGATCACACAGTGTAGATTTGGTATGCTACATTTTGCATTTTTCGCTCCATGGCAGAGTCATGGATTTTCTTTCCTGTGGCTGACATACACTTAGTTACATATGTGTGCCACACATGCCTTCCCAGCTCAGAGGCATTTTGGTCTGTACTTTTGGGGGTGCCTCGAATTAAACTGTCACAAATACCCCGTGCATGTAGGACTTGGTGTGGAGCACAGAGTTTTCTGACTTACTTGATAAACACATAGAAATGTTCTCACTGAGTAGCATGATTGTGTATATTTAAACTGATAAGAAATTCTCAAATTGACTGTTTCACTAGCCATGTCGTTCGTGACGATGTATACAGTACATACAACTGCATCGTTTGTAGTGCTATCTACGGTATGTGAGGCTTTGTATCTGTGATGTTGTCTGCAGAATATGTGACTGTGAATTTGTGATGCTGTCTGCAGTGCATGCAGCTGCATCATTTGTGATGCTGTCTGCACTGTATGTAGCTGTATATTTATAATGCTGTCTGCAGTATAATCTAGTTTCAAGTCTATAATCTGTGAATGCTTGGAACTGAGATCTTTATCCACGCCCCCTTCTCTCCCCTTCCTTCCTTTTTAACTTTATAACAAAGGCAAGTGTTCCTTTGTTCATCTTTTCTACTTATTCTATTATGTTCTTCTTTATTTAATGTCTCGTTCTCTTGTTAAAACTGTAGAATTTTATGTAATCAATAATGTACTTTTTAAGATTTATTTTATTTGTATTTATGTGTATATGTCTATATAAGTATATTCCATGTACCTTCAGGTACACTTGAAGGCCAGCTGGAGTGACAGTCGGTTATGAGCTATCTCATGTGAGTGTTGGGAACAGAACGCAGGTCTTCTGGAGGAGCAATAAGATCACTTAACCACTGAGCCATCTGTCCAGCCCCACATATGTTATTTCTTATTTCTTATGTACAGGCTTAATATAAATAAATTTTAAGTTGCAACAGAGCTGAGAATTATATGTTTCTAAACTACTGTCTCTGATGGTTAGTTTTTCTATTTGACACAAGCTGGAGTTATCTGGGAGGAGGAAACCTCAGTTGAAGAATTGCATCCACTATTTTGGCCTATATACGTGTCGGTGAGATTTTTTTTAATTATTAATAATTGATATAAGATGCCACAGCCCACTGCAACTGGCATCATCTGTGATGGCTATTTTTGGTTATTAACTTGACTACATCTGGAATTAATTAGATCAAAAATTGAGGGCATCCAGTGAAACATTTTTACTTAATTCTGACATAGGAAGATCTGCCTATGTAAGGACACGGAAGAAGTAAGCCTTTGAAGTTTGCCTGCTTGCCCTTGCCTTGCTAGCAAGTCTGTTCCTTTACTGGCACTATTGCCTAGTCCTTCGGGATTTCAGTGTCTACTGAAGACCGGCTGAGACATCTAGCCTTAGTCTCATGGGCTGAGGAGAAACTGGGTTCTTGAAATTTTTGTTCATAACCAGCCATTGTTAGGTTATCTGGACTATAGCCTGTAAGTCATTTTAATAAACCTCCTTCTCTCCATATATAGAGCATATATAGGCAGTAACTTTTAAACCAAATAAACCACTTCTTCCCCAAGTTGCTTTTGGTAAGAGTGTTTTATTACCGCATCAGAAAAGCACTTTCCATACGTTCTGTTACTTTAGAGAACCCTGACTAATAGACCATCCTAGGAAGGTGAGCCACGACTGTACAAGAAAGAAAACTAGTCAAGGCAAGGGGAAGAAGCCAGTAAGTAGTGTTCTTCCATGGTCTCTGCTTGAGTTCCTGCCCTAACTACTCACAATGAAGGATTGTAACCTTTAAGTCAACTCTTTTCTTTCCAAGTTGTTTCCCTTATACTGCTTATCACAGCAGTGGAAGCAGACTAAGACAGTGTCTGTGTAGTGAACTCTGAATCAATTCTTGATTTGGACAGGATGTTCTATCCTTTTATGTAGTATTGATCTTGTTTGCTACCATTCCTTTAAACTTTGCATCTGTGATCATGAAGGCTGTTGTTCTGCACAATTCCTTTCTTATAAATGTGTTTGCCTTGACCTCAGAGTTCTGTCCAGTAGAAAAATGAGTTGTGATCTCTCTCTCTCCATCTTCCACATCCTTCTTTATCACTTTGGCCAGACTTTCTCACTAGATTGAGATTATCTCTTCCTTAAAAGTCTGTAACCTTGCTCAATGTATTCATTTAGCTGTTTGGGTGTGGAAATTTCTATGATAATTCCTTTAACTAAAAGTTTAGTGCACATATTGTCATAGCATCAACGAACTCAAAGCAGTTTCTCAATTGCTTCCATCACATTGGCCAGTAGACATCTTCAAAGATATTGCCATGATAGTTAATTGATATAGGAGGGCCCAGACCACTGTGGACAGTGCAAGCTCTGGTTAGGTGGGCCTGGGATATATAAGAAAGATTGTAGAGCAAGCTAGGGGTGGAAACTAACAAACAACATTTCTCTATGGTTGCAGTTTCAGGTCTTGGGTCTCTATTTTGCCTCTCTCAATGATAGGCAGTAACTTTTAAGCCAAATAAACCACTTCCTCCCCAAGTTGCTTTTGGTCAGAGTGTTTTATTACAGCATCAGAGAAGCACAATAATCTACTCAATTTCCTTTATAGTTATTTATTGAGGCATTGTGGACAGCTTGTCTTTTAAGTGTTCAGTCTCAGCTATATTGTTTAACTTATTGGCCTGTAAGTATAGTAGCTTACATTGTGTTTCTATAAGTACTAACTCCAGTAACTGGTTTGTGAGTTGATTTGAGAATAGGGTCCTTGGCTATGCAGCTGATTAAACATAAGCTAGACCTGGAATAAAGTGAGCCTTAACCCAATTTGAGTGACACTTAATAAAAAGGGGCACACATCCACACAGAAAGACAGTGGCAGAAGTTTAGTATTCAGTTGCCATCAGCTAAGGAACTATCAGAGTTCAGGAGGGAGACCTGGGTTAGCCCTCATCATTCAAACTTTGATTCCAAAAGTACTGGGCAATGGATTTGTGTTGTTTAAGCTACAGTGGGTTAGGATTAAGTTGGAGATGTTAGGTCTATTTTTCCTCATTTTTTTTTAATAGTTTAAGCTCCTTCATTTGATAGAAGACCAGCTCTACTCTTAGGAGCTTTCTTTTCTCTGGGTTGTTCAGTGTCTGGCTACCCCCAACTTTCTCTTGGGAAGTTCTGCCTCACCTAACAGGAAAGGGGCATTCTTCTCTTGTTCCATTTGAGAGATGAGTGTTTGCCAGTGAAATACTTTCCTTACAATCACAGATGATGTCTGAATTTGTGGAGAAGTGATCATAATTTTGTGCAAAGGATTGAAATCCTATGGTCATATATCAAAATAAGACACTGGTGACTCTGTCACCTAAGGTATGGCTCTGTTTCTTATAAGAACCATCTATATCCACCCTTCCTCTCATCTTTCTTTTCTCCTTCTCTCCTCTACCTCCACATTTGTTCTTTCCCTTTCTCTCAGTCTCTCCTCTCTCCCCCTCTCTTTCTCTCTGTTTCTCCATATCCCCCTTCTTTCTTTCCCACTGTCTTGTTTTCTTTTTATAACAGTTCAAAAAACAAAACCAACTGCATAGATGAAACTGTTGATATTTCTTGGATAAATAATAAATAAAGCCACAGAAGAGAGGAGAGCTCTCTAGGGTCTGTGAGACAGCCATCCAAAGATGAGCAGAGAGCCTTGGATCCAAGAACAGTTGACATTGTTCTACTTCCATTCATCATTGGTTAAGAAATCATTGTTGGTACAGTTAGTGGACTTTTTCTTATATAAACATTCTCTACATATGGATGTTTTTCCTAAATGAATATCTGTGCACTATGTGCATGTTTGATGCCACAGAGGCCAGCAAAGAACATCAAATTCTCTGGAACTGGAGTTAAGGATGATTGGAAACTACCATGTGGGTGCTGGGAATTGAACCTTTGTCTTCTGCAAGAGCAGCATGTGTTCTTATCTGATGAGTCACTTCTCTAGTCCCAGGTGCTTTTATTTGATTCATATTATAACAGTGATCCAGACCGTAACACAACTCCTTGGTGGAAGTATCATTCAGGCCATAAAGCTTAGCACACAGTCAGCATCACCAGCCAAAATTAGCATAGACTTATTCCATCAAAGTTCGTAGTTCTGAGAAAGTCTCTAAATGTACTAACCTTGCTTTTTGGCTTCTGTAGTTCTGCTTCTCGCTAACAATTTTTGTTAACTGAAGAATTTGGACATAGTTTTGTGCTTAAAAGTTCACCCCGAGAAATGTTTGGTGCTACACTGGAATCTCAAATACCCAGTACAGTCTCTCTCTGGCTAACAGACTTTCTTTATTTTTTTTATTATTTATTATTTTTTATTTTTTAAAATGTTAATCAAAAGCTTTATAAGTTTGGTAATGTTCAATAACAAGATGCCCATACAATCAGAAGTGTAACCCAATACCCAACCTAGATATACCAACTATCTTTGACTGGCGGAGACACACGAACATCTGCCTATATGTTCCCCTCCCCACCCCAACCCCCTCCTCTCGTTTCCTAGCTCCTCCTCCTCTCCTTACTCCTCCTTTTCCTCTCCTTATTCCTCCCACCATAGCTCCTCCTACATATCACTCTTCCTGTTAAGACAAAACTTTTTTTCTCAAAATACAATTAGAGCATAACTATACCAATTTGTATCAGTAAGGTACAAGATAGACCTAATACCCAGTCCATTATTTTGTTGACTAACAAGAACCTCTGTCATCTCTCCTAACTAAAATACTTAGTTCTGAACCCTGCTTTTTTTCTTGGCTTTAGAATGAATGTCAGCTGAAAACCATCCTCTCAAGTCTTTTCTCTCAAAGTAAATAGCCAGGATTGGCTATGAGACTATAAGTCTTCAACCCCATCAGAAATCCAGAATGACTGAATTAACTGAAATTATGGGAAGCACAAAGCATAGCTTCTAAAACTTAGCCAATATATAGAGACCGCTGAACACCTGGACAGTCCCTATACTACAAAACGTTGGAGCATCCTATCTTCAGCCTTCTGGGCCAGGATCATTTGACACACCTAGTGATACAGAATTATTAAGGGATGATTACTCTTTCTTGGCAGATATAATCAGTCAACTATTCCGCAAGTGTGTCCTTTTCAGGACAGTAATTTGTCGGTAGATGAAAAGAGGCAATTCTTGCCTAGTGGCTGTCTCACCACAACTGGAGTAACTCCAAAGATGCTCAATTTCTTCTTGAAATCCAAGACAGGAAGCTGTTAGGAGCAGATAGGTCTCTAATCAAAATGAACCTTAATGCTGAAATGTTTGTAATGTCAATTCTGTGGATTTACGACATTTTGAAAACCAACTATACATGAAAGGCAATCTGGACTGTTGTCTGTTAACTCCTCTCAGCAATTTCTAAATAAAATATAGAAAACACCCTAACAATAAACTCAGAGTCATGAATTTGCTATAGGTGCTTAACTCACAGGCTAACCATCTCAAAGCAGTTAAACAAGTTAAAGAAGGACTGGGCCTAAGCCTTGTATTCCTAAATGTGTTATATAGGCAAAATGCCTATGAGAGTAACAATATTAATCTCACTTCTATATCAATAAGAAACTTGTACCAATGAAAACCTTAAATTTGAAATCAAAGTAAATTTTGTACCATTTAAGAAATTATAACTTCAGCTTAATAACAATTATACAGATTTCTACCAATACATTATGGCTATGCAATAAATCCTAACTATTCCTCCCTGTTCCAACAAAACCACTACTTTTCCCTAGAAAGACAGCCCAGGATTAACCACCTCAGTCCCCAAGCCCAGGGAATAGGGCACCGACTCTTCATTAACTTCTTCAAGCTGATTACAGGTGTTGAGGTATTAGAAGAGGGGTGGGGGGGAGAGAAAATTGATAGGCCTCTGACGTCTGTGTCTTCACTGCATTCAGCTGAGATTTCAGTACATCAGAGGTTCGAGCAGGTCTGCTCAGCTTGCTTCATGAGTAGGTACACCAAAGCTGTGCATTCTGTAATATACAATTCTCAAAACAAATTTTAGTATCAAGATATTTTTTTGTTTGAATTCTGGAATCTAGTCTTCTGGTGGCCTGTCTCTATCATAGCCAATCCATATAATTCTGGGAGTTTCTATGAGGGTGTGCTCCCACCATTGTCCCATTCCTGCCTCCCTGCTCTCAAATTCCCCAACACGAGGTAATCCAAACTTTTGGGTACCAAGGCCCTCCACTTCCACTGATGCCTGACAAGGCTACCCTCAACTACCTATACAGGTGGAGCCATGAGTCCCTCCCTTTGTGTTCTCAGGCTGGGGGTTTTAGAATGGCCACTCCAGCTTGTTTCTTAGGACCATTTGCTTGAAAAATTGTTTTCCAGCCTTTTACTCTAAGATAGTGTCTGTCTTTGTCACTTAGGTGGGTTTCCTGTATGCAGCAAAATGTTGAGTCCTGTTTATGTATCCAGTCCATTAGCCTATGTCTTTTTATTGGGGAATTGAGTCCATTGGTGTTAAGAGATAATAAGGAACAGTGATTGTTGCTTCCTGTTATTTTTGTTATTAGAGGTGGAATTATCTTTGTGTGGCTATCTTCTTTTGGATTTGTTGGAAGAGGATTACTTTCTCGCTCTGTCTAGTGTATAATTTCCCTCCTTGTATTGGAGCTTTCCTGCTAATATCCTTTGTAATGCTGAGTTTGTGGAAAGATATTGTGTAAATTTGGTTTTGTCATGGAATATCTTGGTTTCTCCATCTATGGTAATTGAGAGTTTTGCTGGGTATAATAGCCTAGGCTGGCATTTGTGTTCTCTTAGGGTCTGTATGATGTCAGTCCAGGCTCTGATGGCTTTTATAGTCTCTAATGAGAAGTCAGGTGTAATTCTTATAGGTCTACCTTTATATGTTACTTGGTCTTTTTCCCTTACTGCATTTAATATTCTTTGTTTTGTGCATTTGGTGTTTTGATCATTATGTAACAGAAGGTATTTCTTTTCTGGTCTAGTCTATTTGGCATTCTGTAGGCTTCTTGTATGTTTATGGGCTTCTCGCTCTTTAGGTTAGAGAAGTTTTCTTCTGTAATTTTGTTGAAGATATTTATTGGCCCTTTAAATTGGGAATCTTCACTCTCATCTATACCTATTATCCTTAGGTTTGGTCTTCTCATTTTGACCTAGATTTCCTGGATGTTTTGTGTTAAGAACTTTTTGCATTTTGCGTTTTCTTTGACAGCTGTGTCAATGTTTTCTATGGTATCTTCTGCACCTGAGATTCTCTCTTCTATCTCTTGTATTCTGTTAATGATGCTTGCATCTATGACTCCTGATTTTTTTCCTAGGTTTTCTATCTCCAGTGTTGTCTCCCTTTGTGATTTCTTTATTGTTTCTACTTCCGTTTTTATGTCCTGGATGGATTTGTTCAATTCCTTCACCTGTTTGGTTGTTTTCTCTTGTAATTCTTTAAAGGATTTTTGTGTTTCCTCTTTAAGGGCTTCTACCTGTTTACCTGTGTTCTCCTCAAATTCTTTGAGAGTGTTATTTATGCCCTTCTTAAAGTCCTCTATCATCATCATTAAAAGTGATTTTAAATCTGAATCTTGCTTTCCTGGTGATATGGGGAATTCAGGATTTTCTAGTGTGGGAGAAGTAGGTTCTAATGATGCCAAGTACCTTGGGTTGCTGATGCTTATGTTCTTGCGCTTGCCTTTCGCCATCTGGATCACCTTAGTGCTACCTTCCCTGTCTGTTACTGGAGCCTGTCTTTCCTATTATCTTGGTTGTTTCAGAACTGTGTGGGGTAGGTGTTACTACTAGGGTTAGAGCTGGAGCCCAAGATCTGCTCAGTGCTCAGGCCCAGACCAGAAGGAACCAGTGCTCTGGCCCAGGAGTGAATTCTTGGGTCCTAGTGGGTCCCAGCTACTCCCTGTTTGGGAGGGTGGGGGGTTGCTGTTGCCTTACCTAAGATACTGCCTAGGTTAGAGCTCCTGGGAGGCCTGCTTCCTCTGGGTTTTGTGAGATTGGGTGCAGTACAGCTGCCTGGGATCAGGTGAAGACTGGAAGGAACCAGTGCTCTGGGCCAGGAGTGAATTCCTGGGCCCTAGTGGGTCCCAGTTACTTCCTGTTTGAGGTAGGTGTTGCTGTCTCCTTACCTAAGATGCTGCTTGGGCTAGAGCTCTGGGTGCGGGGGGGGGGGGTCCACTTCCTCTAGATTTTGTGAGATCTAACAGACTTTCTACTGGCTTAAATCTGTGTGGGAGCAGTTTTTTTCTGGTAACTACCCCACAACAATGTGAATACAGACTCTCATATGATATACAATAGCCATTTCATAGCTGTCAGATGAATGGCCTCCAAAGAGAAAATAAAAATGTAAATTCAACATTCTGTAGCTATTTCTTGTTCTTAAGTTTAAAGCACCCTTCTCTCAAGTGAGCAGTGTCATATCCAGGACTGTGGCTCACACAGTTGGCACAGGGCTTGAACCCTCTCGACATGGGTAACATGCTTGACGACAATGATGCTTGTTGACAATGACCAAAGTTCTCAGAGGCTGAGAAGACAGATCATTCTCCAAGCAACTTCATTTAGGTCAAAATATTTTATCCCACTTTTTGGGTCCCAGACAGAAAATCATCTCTTCATTTTATGTGGGGTGGAACATCCTGCAATCTCATCCCCTCTTCTGAAGTTTCAGATGCTGTAATAATGAGCTTGGCAGGACTTCAGTTGTGAATGACTTCCTAAGAAAGGATTTTTTTTTTTTTTTACATTTTATTTATGTTTATTTGCACCACACTGTGAAGTCTCTTGGATGCTTTGTTTCTCAAAGGAAGGAATAGACCATAGACAGCAAAGGCTGCAATTCTTTGTTTTAAAACATTTAGTCAAGATTAATGTCGACTCTCTAGTTACCTGGCATCTCTACTGACACCTTCACTGTAAAGCTATCAAAGAACACGAAGCCCAACAGTGGTATAAATAAGTCAATTTTTAAAGCTATTATCTGCTTTAGATCAATCAAGATGCATGGAAGGCAACATTACAATAAACACAATGAAGGGGCCCTTTGTGTTTGTTTGTTTTGACAGTAAGATCTCATATTCAGATAGAACATATCTGGTTTAGAAAGTATCAAAGCTGAATTCTGCTGCTTTCTTGGCTCTCACTCAGTTAGCTATTGACAATGAAAAGAAGAAAGTGCCTCCCCTCGACACCCCATCTGTCTGTCTTCACCCCAATCCCTCAATCCTGCATATGTATCCATGCTGCCTGGAAATCTGCCCATAGCCACATTATGCGCTTTTACTTTTAGGTATAATTCTTATACTTAACATTCTGTAACTTATAATCTGACTCTTGCATAAATATCTTCTAAAAATATGTGCTGGTGGCTACCCTCTCAGAAACAATCTTACCAAACGGCTCATTTTCCCTAAGATGTGGTAGATTGCAGAAAACAGTTGTTTCTCCGAGTGCAAAATGATTGCCCTTTCAACAGTAAAGACCAAAGATAGTTTTCTGGTTGGCTTTTAGTTTCTCTCTGTATATTCTTGGCTGCCCTCAGACATATAGACAGAGAAGGCTGTCTTTGAATTGTCTCTGCCTCCTGAATGCTGGGATTACAGGTATGCATATATGTGCACCACCATGACCAGCTAGGCAAATCTTGGCTTAATTTAGTTTTTCTTTTTCTTCTCTTCTCCTTTCTTTTCTTCTTTTCTTTTCTCTTCCTTTCCTTTCTCTTCTTTTCCCTTCTTCTCCTTCCTGTCTCTCTCTCTCTCTGTCTCTCTCTCTGTCTCTCTGTCTCTCTCTCTCTCTCTGTCTCTCTCTCTGTCTCTCTCTCTCTCTGTCTCTCTCTCTCTCTCTCTCTCTCTCTCTCTCTTACTCTGGCTAACTTGGAACTTGCTATGTAAACCAGGTTGGCCTTGAAATCATAAGCAAACTACCTGCCTCTGGCTCCCAAATGCTGGGGTTAAAGGTGTGTACCACCACACCTCAAAAGGGTGCTCTTACATTGAAAAATTATCTGTGTGAAAGGGTTAAAGTATATCATAAACCATGTGGATATTTAATTTCTACTTGATATTTACGTTACTAAACTAAATAGATTTCAGACTATGTACACATGCCTCCATCCAACCAGTTTGGTTATTATGGGAATAACTCTTCCTAGGGGAGATCTAAATATACATCTACTCACCCCAGAAAAGGAACCCACACCAAACCAAAATAAGGATACCACCAAAGTTCAACTTAGTAAACCAAAGAGTTTTATTGTGGTTACTTACAGAAGAGTGGGTAATGGGAGTACTTATAAAAAAATAATACTCAAAGATTGCTGAATCATCAAAGAAACCCCATCCCACCATGGTGATGGCTTATGAGAACTGGACCCCTGAAGCTGACTGTAAGATTTTTGGCAGTTCTTGGCATCCATAATAGTGTCTGGGTTTGGTGACTGTATATGGGATAGATCCCCAGGTGGAGCAGTCTCTGGATGGCTCCAGCCACATATGTAGCATGGCCTTGCTGGACATCAATGACAGGGGAGGTCCTTGGTCCTGTGACCGCTCAATCCCCCAGTGTAGGGGAATGCCAGGGCAGGAAGGTGGAAGTGGGTGGGTTGGGGAACACCCTCATAGAAGCAGGGTGGGGGTGGGATAGGGGTATTCTGGGGGGAAGGGTGTGGAAACCTGGAAAGGGTGTGGAAACATTTGAAATGTAAATAAAGAAAATATCTAACAAAAAATGTGCTGAAAGTAAAAAAAAAAAAAAGATCCTTGGCAGATTGGATGGAATTGTCTCTTTTAAACACCTTGGCTCTTCTGGGCCTTTTCCAAGCAGCACAACTAATCTAAGATTGTCTCTCAGCTGTCCATATTGCTTTTATCAGCACCAGGAGGAAGGTGCCCAGTACATCTGTTTAGTTTCAGGGACTTCCTGAAGCTAGTGAGTTGTTTATTTTCTGAGTTTTATGGAGCTTCCATTTTGAACATCCAGAGTCTTAAGTGGGTTGCCTGAATCTGAAGTGTTTTACTTCCCTTTGGAAACCTCTAAGTCATTCATTACCAGCTGTCCTGAAGGATGGGAATGATCATTTCAGAGGAAATTGTGTGGTAGTTCCAAAGACAGAACCTATTCTCTGCAGACCAGAGTAAATTACTTTAATCCTATTGGAGTTATGCATATGGAATATCAGAATAGCAGCTAGCAAAGGTCAGAGGTTGACTGTGAATGCTTCAGAACTGTTGTTCTCAACTAGGGATCTTTTTTTTTTTTTTTCCTGAATGGAACTTTTTGAAATGTTTGTAAATTTTGAAGAAATCAGTGGTAGAGAAGATCTCTGCCAGTTTCAAGTGGAAAGAGTCCTTACATTTTAAGTCTATTGCTCCAGGTAAGGTTGGTGATACCATAGATAGTTAAAGCCAGGGGTACTGGTCAAGATTTTGAGCAGTTATAATCAGTAGGTCCTGAGAAGAACAGGGATATCTCAGAAAAACATTTGGAGAAAACTCTGTAGGAAGAAAGACAAATGTGGTTTTCTGTATAGGAATGGGAGAAGCAGGATATGCAGGGTTTAGGACTGGCTAGCTGTAGTTACATGTGAAACCATGTTGGAGTCACATTTACTATGTCAGGTACAGACTGTGGCATAGGCTGTCTAAAGGCTGTAGTTGGTCTTTGGTGGGCCAAATTGAGGACCTCCTAAGGGGCGTCCTACAGACAAGAAGCATCATCTATAGGATTTAAAGCTAATGAAGACAAAAGGGCTGTGGAAGATGGGGTTGTGTTGGAGGAAACAGGTTGCTGGGGAATGTTCTTGGGAGCTATACATCTTGATTTCCTTTTCCTTTGCTTAATGTCTGCCACATATTCCCAATGATGCCACCATGACACTCTGCTGCATGTGCCTATTGATGCCACCATTATCTTCTGCTACAGGCTCCCAGTGACACCACTATGATTGGTGCAGGTACATTGGACCCAGCAAGTGAAGACTAAATGCTTTGAAACCATGAGCTAAAATAAATCTCTCCTCCTTTAAGTTGCTTTTCTCTGGTCTGTGATTACAAAATCTCAATTAATACATCCAGGAAATACCTGGGTGTGTCTGTGAAGTGTTTCTAGAGGCAACTGGAATGTATGAAGGCCCACCTTGAAACTGGGCAGCACCCTCTACATTAGACAGTCTTGCCTCGAGACATCAGACTCCAAGCATTTCAGCCCTCAAAAACTAGACTTTTAATTGTCATACTCCAGGACTTTTCAGGCCTCCAGCCTTGAATTGTTTGTTTGTTTCTTCTATTGGTTCTGTTCCTCTGGAGACCCTAGTATAAAATAAGTATGATAAGAACAACAAGATAAAAGAGAGCAATTGTTTCACTGGTGAGCTTAGAAGTCACATACTCCTTTGATTTTGATTTTTGTTATTAATAATTATAATAATAAATATAAATAATGATTAATAAAATGTAATTACAAAAATGTTTGTAATAATCGAGCCTAGAAGTAAAAAGCAGTGTGAAGTGGAAATTCTGTTTGCTTTAGAAACTCAGTGGTGTCACATGATGTTTTTCTGGAAGCTGTCTTGTGAGAGGATATTTTGTTGAAGCAGACATGTGAGAGAGCATGTAATGTTTTGCTGGAGTGGACACTTGAGAGGGTATGTGATGTTTAGCAAGGATATAAATATAACCCCGCAGACAGTGAGAAGATGCTCTTGCATTGCTATGCTTGGCAATGATTTGCTGATCTTTCCTTCATAGAAAGAAAGGCGCCAAAAAACTTCTCTTGGTATTTTGGCTGATTCTATTCTTGCCACTTCTGCTGACTCCATGCTGATTCAGTGGGGCATTGTGTTTTCTGCTAGATTGAGCCACTGCTATTGATTCATGTTTTGTGTTTTGTGTTTGCTGTTTGACTGGATTACCGCTACTGACTATTGTTTGGTGTTTTGCTGGTGGACTGGACTGCTGATATCCTAACAGTGAAGATTAGTCTGTTTACCTCTAAGACCTATTATATTGGAAAACTGTTCCTCATTAATCTATGGTAAAACTTGGCCTTTTGCTTTAAACAAGGGATTCAACAGAAATGCAGCCTTCTGCTGAAAAGCTTGGAAACCAGATTCTCCTAGGTGTCCGGACAACCACACTATGCCCCAGCTTTGGCCAGGGCAGCAGCCCTGCCCCACTCTGTTCCCTGGTGATACTGCTGACCTGAATTCATTTCATACAGGCTTTTCAGTCTCTAGCTAGAATCTTGACTCTCATTAGAATCCTGGTTATATCTCTCCCTTCCTTCTTTTTCATCCCTTTGAGACAGAGCTATGTTGGCCTGGCTGACCTGAAGCTCACTATTGAGACAAGGATGAGACCAAATTCCCAGAGACCCACCTGCCTCTACCTCGGAAGTTCTGAGATTCAAGACCTGAGCCACCCTGCTGCCTTTCTCTAGTCTTCTTTTTAGCATTCTGTACTTCCCCTAATTTTCTCCCTTGCAAACCTTTTTTTTTTTTTTACATTGTCTCCTGCGTGTGTGTGTGTTTTCTTGTCTCTGTGTAACTTCTCACTTACAGACTGCACACTAGTAAATAACATTCATTACATATTGTGCAGATTTCACCTGTGGCTGGAAATGCCTCCTTGATGTGTCCTGGTGTCTTTGTGAGCTAGAGCCTGAATGCATGAATTTGGGTGTTCTTAGTTGTTTTTCTAGCATATGATTTCTTTCTAATACTGAGTGGCAGGAGAAAAGGTTTATTTTCTGATGCTAAAGGAAGAAGGAAGCCAGGTGTAGTAGTGCACACCTTTGAACTCAACATTTAGGATGCCGAGGCAGGTAGATATCCATGAGTTCAAGGCCAGGCTTGTCTATATAGTGAGTTCCTCAAGAGCCAGAGGTATTTAGAGACACCCTATCTCAATAACAACAACAACAATATCCTAAGAGCCTAGGGTGCTCTCCAGGAACGTGGTGATAGTTTTAGCTATTGATGAGAATCTCTGGGTGGACAATGCTACACAGTAGGAAACATACATGGAGGTAGAGGAGCGAGTGGCAAGGAGACAGAGAGAGACCACATCATCAGAGAAACTCAAGAGAGCAGGATAAAGGGTAAAAGCAGGTTGGTTCTTGTAGAACTATTCAGCTTCCTGGGGAATGAATGAATTCACTCCTGTGAGACCCAACCCACTGGGCAA
The DNA here is from genome assembly GCF_004785775.1 of Grammomys surdaster. NCBI lineage: Eukaryota > Metazoa > Chordata > Mammalia > Rodentia > Muridae > Grammomys > Grammomys surdaster. The sequence goes on along the minus strand of NW_021604564.1, from coordinate 22,467,044 downwards.
GATCAACATTAATCCTTTCACAGGAGGACTCTGCCATCTCCCACCAGGGCCCACCTCTTAAAGGTCCCACCACCTCTCAGCACTGTTGCATTGGGAGCCAAGCCTCCCCCAAGTGAATGTTCGGAGAACAGACCACATCTGACTCACAGCGAGCTTCCCGTTCTGCATTTGCCTCTAGCTGCCTCCAGCATCCAAAGACTGAGTTTCACTTAGTTGTCAGATGTGTCCCTTCTTGTCTCGTGTAGTCATTAATGCCTGAAGCATTTCCTCACTCAGCTGACTGTGTAACTTTTCCCTCAGCCTCCGTATGAGAATTTCTTCATGGTGCCTTTTCAGAGTTCCCAGATCTTGACTGTGCTGTGACTCAGCCCATGAGACACTCATTTTTGTTCAGGCTTGGAGTTCAGGAAACCTTCGTTCATTCTGTGACAGAAAATGGGCTTTTAAACATGGTCAAAGCTGGCTTGTGTTTTATTATGTTAATACAGAAAAATCAATGATCATTCCAAATGACCCCAATAATTACTGAAACTGGAGACAGGTAAAAAGTTCTGTTGCACCCGACTCTTGCATGAGGCAAGATATATTTTCTTTTCCTCAGCTGATTCTCAAAATTGTCTTGCAGGTTGGCTCAATGTTTGTTTGGTTCAGATGATTTGCTTTATCCTGGCTTGTAGCCTGTCTTCTGAACTGTGAATGCTATGGAGAATAAACTCATCCGCTTAGGTCATTTTCCATGGAAACCAGGAACATTGATTTCTTACATTTCTTCAGAAGGAAGGGGGAGGGAGACAGAGAGAGAGAGAGAGAGAGAGAGAGAGAGAGAGAGAGAGAGAGAGAGGAAGGATGAGAATACTTGCTTTTTGGTTGAGGATGTTAACCATACAATTATCCTAGAACAGCACAGTGAAACAGAAACGGAAGCATATTTATCTGAGATTAATGAAAGTTGAGAAAACATTGGCTGAATGTTCCAGCATTTTCATCATCGAATAGCCTACATTTATTCAGTTTTTAAACTTAATTTTTAAAGCTATATTTGTTTATTCACATGTAGGCATGTGGCTTGCACATGGAGGTCACAGGAGAAATTGGAAGAGTCTGTTCTCTCCTTCTGCCATGTGGGTTTCAGGGAATCAAACCCGCTTCATCCTGAGGAGTGGCAGCAACGGCTGCTAGCCCTATTCAGTTCTGCGGTGTGTGAATTTGTGTGAAGGTGATAACTAAGGCAGCTGCACTACAGGACACTTGCAGACATGCTGAGTATTCTCACAAGACAGGAATTACTTCCGCTATTATTTTGTTAATTGCTGTTTTAGTTGTTAATTAAAGGGAGAGGCATCTAGGTAGCCCTTCCCTTTATGTCAACAACCTCAAGAGCCACCAGTAAGCTCAACCACTGCAGCTCCAGGAAAAGGAGCAAGAATCCAGGCAGCTGCTCTACCCTGATTGCCTTTGAACTGTAGCTTGCAATCCTACAGGGTTTGCAGACCTGGCCCAGTGCCTGGGCCATTGTGAAGACAGATTTGAAGAGAGTGAATGAGTGAGCATTTAGAGGATAAGAAAGCGTAAGCAACCAGAAACTTGAAGTTTGAGGGAAGGGAAGATAGAAACTAGACCCAAGGAGCCTGTTCTGGAGTAGTTAAGGGAGCATTGAGTGAATGTGTGTTACTGATAACAGGTGCCTCTGATCCATGGCAACTGGCAAGCCTTTCTTCTGGGTGGGGCTCAGAGGTATGTCAAAACTTTTCAAGTAAAAGAGTTTACGGAGATAGACCAGTATGACCCAAACCTATCACTCGTGATTTCCTCCTCCTAGAGCAAGCCAGAGAAGCAAGCCAGTAAGCACCATTTCTTCAGAGCATCTGCTTCAGTTCCTGCCCCCAGGTTCCTGTCAGAGCTCCAGACCAGGCTTCTCTTGATGACCGACTACAAGCTATAAGCCAAATAAACCCTCCTGCTTCAAGTTGCTTTTGGTCCTGGTGTTTATCAGAGCAACACGAAGCAAACCAGAACATTCTATATAACCCAGAGATAGTTAATTACATTAACAAATAAAACTATGTAAAAATATGAAATACTAGAAAGCTTAAAATGAAAATAATAAAATATCTACCTTCTTCCATTCTGTCAGTTTTTATTTCTACCCAATAAAAGTAATTAATATTAAAATTATGTGACTGTTTTCAAAAACAAATTCTTTTTAAGGAATTCATCCATCTCTCTGTCAGAAATGTGTATGTTTAATTTTTTGAATGTTTAGTTTTCCCTAAAATGTTAATGGATTCATTATAATTTCATCTGTATACTTTAGTTCTTCTAATATTAACTCTTATCCTATATTAATGAATTTATGTTTATGTAGCATACATATGGCATGGCAGTCTGTCCAAGCTACCCATGAGAACCTCTTTTTGTAAATGATTTATGTACAATTCTGACATTTGAATTCTACACAATTACTTTGTCCTTGTCTGTTTTAGTCTTGGCAAGCACCAGCTTTCTCAAACCTATTGTGTATATGACAGTGAAAGAGTTTGCTTCCAAATACCGTGATTAGACATTTATATGTTTATAAAGTCAGATGATGCATAGTGCCTTGTGATGACTCCTTATAAGTCCAGTCTACAAGACAGGGGCAAGGGGGCACAGAGCAAGCATTCGAGGGCATGGCTGATGACATTAATGAGAAGCAAGACAGAGCTTTCTACTCAAGGGAGCATCATCTTCTTCAGGAGGGCAGGAGAAGCGCTAACTATGAAGGAAGGGATGCAGGGAAGAAACATGTTGACAGTTGCACAAATGGTTAGCATCTCCTTTCACTTTGAACACATGTATTTTCTCAACAGTTATCCATGTGGTTTTGTTTTTGACAGATTCCTAGTAGTTAAAGAGCGTTCCTGGTTCGTTCATGTTGGTGGAGATGGGTGTGCTTAATTCTAATCTGCTTTAGTTACTTGGCCATGGCTTGGCTTCCTGGAGGTTGACAGCATAGACTTGATAACACTGGGGAGGGTCATTGATGGGGAGCCTGCAGACACTGCCAGTCACTCTGCAGCAGATGAGGGTTAATGTGCTTATTGAGATGGATGAACACCATGATAAACACTGGCAGGAGATCCACCTCACATGAGAGCAAAGCTAGGCTTATGGATATGTAGATTAACTGCTTGGTTCTTACCCATTCCAGCCACATTATGATCCATGGGTTAAAAGTTAAGTCTGTCCTGGGGCTTTCACTGCCTTGCTGTATTTCCATGTGTGCACATCTTAGTTGTCAGCATGCTAATCCTTGTCACTTCTAAAAATGTGACTTTGACAATGAGCAGCATATAGTTATTTATGTTCACACACGGTTTTTATATTTATAGAATCTGTATGCTTAGGTGTCAGATATAATAGCTATAATGAAAGCCAGATATCTTAGGATACTTTTATAATGTTTAATGGAACAATAGACATTATTTACTATGTAGAACTTAAAAATATCATCTTAATGAACAAGAAATACTCACTTGTACCAGCTCTTTCATGTGCTCTGACATTAGCTGGTCAGTCATAACGCAAAGGGCCATTAATCTGAGTAGCACGTAAGAGCTGAGGGTTGATGATGACACATGTGTTAATAAGAAAGAAAAAAATGAAATAATAGAATCTTCATTTGATATTTTATAAATGGAGGTTAATTTTTTTTTTACACACAATAAATGTCTTTACTAGTCACTTTAAAATACAAAGTACAAACAGTTGGCTGCACCTTGTGTGCAACCCTAGCACTGGGGTCATAGACATTAGGCCCCTCTAGCTAAAACCAGCTCCAGGTTCAGGAAGAGATCCATCTCAAAAAAGTGTGGTGGACAATAAAGGAAGACATTTAGTATTGGTCTTTGATCTGCACACACACACACACACACACACACACACACACATGCACATATAAGAGAGCACACACACATACATAACTGTTATAAGTTCTTAATGCTGTCACTGTAGCCTGTCTGTATAAATTATTTTCATACTGTAGTTTTATACTAATATTTTTATGGCTGACTATAAATGGCTCATTTGTAAAGGTAGCTGTTCTCCTGATCTTAGTATTCAGAGCCCAAGTCAAAGCTGGGTATAGTTTCAGGAGACAGAGGCAGGTTAGAGCTCTATGAGTTTGAGATGCTAGCCTAGTCTACATTGTGGGTTCTAGGCTATCTGGGGTTATATTTCAAAGGACAAAAAAAAGAGACTAATTTTTAACTTAATGACAAATTATTCTTTCATAGCATAAGGTAAGGCACTAACATGGTTGCTGGTGTATAGAACCTGTAAAAGGGTGTCTCTTCATCATAAATGAAGTTACTAGCAAGTTTATTCACTCTGTGGCCTTTGATTTAATAATTTGTTGTAACTGTGTTCCTTTTACCTCACCCTGAAGTTATACTTATTCTGTGTTCTGTTGAGACTACGCTACAATTTCTCATATTCATACAACTGTACTTTAGAAATGGGGTACCTTCTGAAGAATTTTGTATCTATAAATGTGCTAAAATGTTAATTTTCACAAAAGTATAATTTTTTTCATTTTGAAAATATCACATTTTCACAGGTATAACAAGAAAAATTTTATAGCACTTCCTTATAGAAAACCAGGGCAAGGCTTACATTTAGCAAAAATCATAACATAATGTTCCCACTATGTGGAAAGTAAAAGGAATGAGCAATTCTCAGGTCAACAGAACCATTTCTTTAGCTGATATTGAATCTAAGATAAAAAGAACCACAAGTAAAAATTATGTGTACTTCTGAAAGTACAGTTTTACATTTGGAGCTGTAAATATCTGATAAAACAGGACTTTCATTTTCTTCTGAGACAAGAATATAACAATGTATAGAAGGTGTTGCTCTGCATAGTTGGATTTTATCACACCAGGGAATGGCTGCTTTCTCACCAGCGATGGGCCAGACAGCTGGGAGTTTCTGTAGGCTTCTTGTTCTGCCATAATCTTCTTGGCTCATCTTCAAAGAAGTTCCCAAGTAGAGTTCAAAATTCAAGTCATGATGTTCTCTCCCCAACCCAGACAGGAGAAGGAATCTCTGTGGTGAATCCAGGTAGGAGCTAATCAGAGTGGGTGAGGGTAATAGAGATGGCAGTTGCTTTTGGTGACCTCCCAGGAAGCCACTGGCTACTGGAAGAATGCAAATGTACCTTCCAATGGCTCTATCTGATAAATTGCAGATGGTTTTCAATTGTTTCAATGATCTCCTTTAAGAATTACAGCTTTGATAAAGTCAGGCTTTCTCTCCCTCTGAGCCAAGCACCTACCAATTGCTGTACAGGATTCAGAGTTTGAAACTACAGATAACTCACAAATCAAATTGGCTTCAGTGGGAAGACACTTTTCACCCTGTGTTATGGTGCCCAGATGCAAGCTGGTTAGGGTTAGTTATGTCTTCAGCTCAAACAAGAATGTCACCCCATTTTTAAAATTAGAATAAGGACATGTGTATGTTTCTAAACAAATCAATGGTGAGTGTGGGGGAGAGGCTATAAATTGTCCTCAGACAAATCAAGTTCATTTTTTTGAGGTGACACTAACTCTTCAAACATTGCCTTAAGTCATCAGTGGGTGATGTTCAGAAGGCAGTGGGGCACTTGTGCTGGTGTCAGTGTGTCATGTCCCTTTCATCTTGCTGACATACGTAACACCTCTTACATAAATTTGAGAGATGTTCATTATAGTAAGTGTGGTTGGACAAGCAGAAAGAAAACACTCTAATGCCCTAGGTCCCCTTAGAGGGTCACTTCCTGAGGACTTTTAATCCCTGTTGTTCTGGCAAATCAAGTCATGTGACGATATAGATTAGAGGTGTTGAGAAATGCCAACCTGTACATAATAGTTTTAGTTTAATCCTTGAATTATACTCTAAGCATTATTTTTTACATGTATTTTTGTCATGTTCTTTCTCTTCTTTTTGAAAACAAATTTGCCATGTGTTATAACAATGTCTCAGTGTAATTAATGGAAATATGGTGTGTGGAAGCATTCAAGAGGAAGGTGAGAAAACACCATCCAAATTAAAATGTGGCAAAGTAAACCAATGAGAAGACTCCATGGTGGTTTCTATAGCACCCCTTCTTCCCCTTCACCCCAAAAGCCATACTGCATTTAGATTATTAAAATGAATTAAGTTCCCATTTCAGAAAATGCATTTTCAAGTTTAAAATCAAATACTTATTTTCTCCTTTTAAAATTTATATCTAGATGAATGTGGCTTGAAGCATTAACGAGTGGATTTCCTTATTTCCTAAATCATAGATTATGAATCTGTTCAACATACAAAAATTATTTGGAGTTCATAAAGGATCTGTCATTGTACCATGCCAGTTATTTAAAATGTTTTAAAGGGGGGAAACATTGACAATGAAGATGATCTCCATGTCTTCAGACCCTGGACAGTATCAAAGAAGTCTTCTCTATGTATGGATAAGGGGAATAACAAAGGAAAGTGAATCCCGAGGTTGCTTCGCTCAGCACTCAAAGCTGGTTTGTGAATGAGTCAGGTGTCCACTTTCATTCTCTCTCTAGCTACATATTTTCTGAACAGTCTGAACATGCCAGGTCCTGGTTTGGGTTCTGGGAATAAGTAGTAATCACAACACATGAGAAAGTTCTGTCATCTCATGGAGTCTATAGTCTTGTGAGGGAGTGACATGTCTAAAAATGCTGATTCGGTTTAGAGAAAAAGGGAGTGGTATGTCCCAGTATGCCTGTGCTTTCTGTATATGAGACACAGTCAATTTTATAGGAATTGTTCACTGAGGATGACACTTGAGGAGTACTTGAATTGCTGAAGAGTAAGACATGCTGGCACCTGTTTTCAGAGTAGGCTTCCTGGAGTCTTGGAGCCGGATGCTCAGGATGCTGGGGAAAACTTCTGGGAGGCCATGGTAGGAGATGAAAGCAATAATGGCTTATTTCAGCTTAGGAGAGGCTTGACTATTAAGCTATGTAGTCAGTGATGGGGTATGAAAGAGGTTGGTAGGAAGAGAGAAGTATTTCTAAGACTATTTTGAAAACAGAATTGAACCAAATATGAAACAACAAAAATGTGTTATAGTTTCTTTTGGGTGATCTGCTGTTACGACTATAACTGAAGAAGAATGAAAAATGAAGGATTAAATATTTTGGGACAGAAAAAGAATGCTGGACTGTACCTTGCCAAACATGTATTCTAACAGCTGCTGAGGCTTCAGCTGAGTGACCCTGAGTGATGTCCTTTCACAACTCAAGGTTTATTGGCAAATGGCATTGACTAGAGGAGTGCCAAGCTTACTCACTGATTTGTAAATAAAGTTTTATTTGGACCAAAGATGGTCCAGTTGTTTGGATATTATCTCTGGCTAATTTTGCATCATAGTAGCTAAGGTCATCTAGAGACTAGGTAGCAGAGAAGATGCTTGCTGACTCTTGGACTAGGAGTTCAATGAGTGAAATTAGGTGGAGTTTAAGGGAATCTGGAGTACTCCTTGTAGTAAGCAGATCAGAGCAGTCAGCTAGATTGAGGTGGGGGAAAACGGCTGTGGTCCTAAGTCCTAAAGATTCCTAGGAGAACATACTCCTGTTTTTACCTTTACTAATCACAAGAGAAAAGGCTATATATCATAAACATATACTCTCCCTCATTTTGCCATACTATTCTTTTATTGATGGGTTTGTGTGTTCATTTACTCTTTTGGTTTTTAGCTCATTCGTGTATAAGCATAGGCTTAAAGACAAGTTTGAATGGTGTGTTAGAATGTGAAGAGTACAAGATTGTATACTTTATTACTTCAGTTGTATTTCTCCATTTTATTAAAATGAAGAAAATTACTTGTAAAGTTACAAAATAAAATTTTAAAAAAGACTTAAGTGAACGTATACCCTTTACCCTTAAATCTCACTCTGATTTGGAGCTGTGAAAGGCACAAAGCCAAGATGAAAGTGTCAGGAGAGGAAAAGGTGTAGAACATCCAGAGATTGGTGTTTAGTGTTTGATTGCTTTGGTCTGTGGTTAATTGCTTTGGTCTGTTTGATGGACTGTGCATACATAAAGGAAAGTAAGGAAAAAATGCAAAGAAGGTCGGAATGGCAAACATAATCTTACAGTTCTGCCTTCCACACTTCTCAGTATCCTTAGGGCTCAGTGGGAGGCCACTAGAGTCTAACTGTCCCCAGGGCTCCCGACGGACCACTGGAGTCATCTACCATCTTGTTCAATTTTCGCTTCTCTTTATCTTCTAGTCTCTCAAATCTCCACTTAAAATGTAAGTTCTGGAAAGTTTCCTTTTATTCATTAAACTGTAAATTCCTCTTCCCATTTTATAATCCGTCTAAGTTAGTGGGTGTCCTGTACTGCATATAAGAAAACAAACAGACCTTGTACAAAACTTTAATAAAAACAAACAAAATGAGAATATATTTTTCTTTGGCCTCCTAGAGTCAGCAATGAACAATTGAGAACAAATAGTCCCTTCCTTCTGACTCAAGCATTTATGTTCTGGAACCAGCAGGAAGCAAGACACTGAGTTCCTGTTTCTACATGACTGGGAAACTAAAGGAGGGCAGGTAAAATCAGAGATGGGGAAGGGTATGAGCAGAGTGGCACAAAAGAAAATGACTTGTGCAAGCCCACAAAAGAAGTACCATTTAAATCCAACTCTGGAAGGTGAACAAATAGGTCCAGCTTAAACCAAAGGTGAAATGGCAGCCACCAACTGACTGCTGTCACCACCAAGGCTCTGGTTTTACTAATACAGTGATTTATAATAGTGCTGGGTTCTTCATTTAGTAATTCCACATTCAGGGGAGTCGGGTTGTATTTTCAGAATCTAGGGCTAAAATCCTAAAGAAGAATGCAATCATTCTCATCATCATAATCTACGATCATCAAAAGTGTTTATCAATAGAGCAATGGATCACTGCAAGGTAGGAGTCCTAAATCCAAAGTATATATTCTAAAACAATATTCCATATTGGCTGTACTATTTATAGTTATACCATTATTGATACAACTACCTTTTGGTTTATACAAAAGGCTTCTTTTTCTACACACACACACACACACATACATACATACACACACACACACACACAAAAGAATGTTCTAAATTGCAGATTGTGTCAAGATGATTTCCACTCAGGGTCTCCAGGAAGTTCTGAATTAAGCAGAACTAACAGATGGTCTAGTTAATATTTTCTCTGAAAAAACCCCAAAGAAACAAACCTCACTAAGGTTTACTTATGCTCATCAAAGTTTGCTTGTGTTAAAAATAACATTGAGATGTTGGGTTTCATGATGTTTGTGGGAGTGGGTTTTACAGGCAGATGTGCACATGGTGAAGGAGGGGTCTAAGAGCTGTTCATTTTTTTACAAGTAGTGATTTGCCTACAGTTTTCTGAATCTCTCATAATTCATGAGATCGCTAATTTAGATGACTGAAGTCTACTTCTTGTTTGTCTTGCTGACATCTCTAAATATTAGTTCCCACATTGAAGACATGAATGGCACACAGCCTCTTAGGCATAAATGGTCTACGTGTGCTTGCTCTCCTTAGATTTTTCTCTCATTCTTATTTTATCATGAGAAATGACTCCAAACAGCCCAGGAGGCTCCACATTGACTGCAATAGTTATTGTCCCACAATCTTTTATTTACACATTTGATAATAAGGATGTCACCTTTCCTTCTGTCTTCATTCCAAGAATCCTGATGACTTACCTCCAGTCACTTGATTTTCTAACCTACATACCTTTTTCATAATAAGTAGATGACAGATATGTACCCTTGCCTTGCTTCTGCAGTGTCAGAAAATCATTCCCCTGGTACCTCATTTTTAACCTCCTGATAATAAATTTTCTATCAATTGGGAGACCCTTGGGGTACTTTTTTTTTCACTCTGAGTGGAGACCTTTTCTCAATGGATTTACTGTCAATGGTTCTGGAATTCAAGAAAACTCAAAGCCTGCCTCACTGCTCAGTTATCTCCTCGATACACTGTCTCATCCAGAATCCTGGTCCTTGATGCCCCCACAAGCATCCTTGCATTTCCACGCTGTACCTCTTATAGTTTCAATCAATTGACATCTGGTCTTTAGGATGCATATCATTTGATTTCTCATGTGACTGGTGTAGCTCTCAGTGGGAACTGCCCTTCAAGTTTCTTATGACTTGATTTTAATTCAAAGTAAGATTTTACTCTACACAAAAATTCTTCTAGCCAGCATCTGGCTCACTTTATGCTCCCTGGTGCCACCTCTCTCTCTCAGTCCTTTTGTGCTTTCTGCTTTTCCCTGTCACTCATCATCGTCCAGATTTGAGAACCACCTCATCACATTAGAGCATGTCTGCTGAGGTGAAAGCTCAACCAACTTCAGTTTGCTCTATCAGTTGCTTCCCATAAGTGTTGCCAGTGGGAGGTGGGATAAGTGGGGGTGGGGTGGGAGAAAAGAGAGAGAGGAGAGAGAGAGAGAGAGAGAGAGAGAGAGAGGGAGGGAGGGAGGGAGGGAGGGAGAGAGGGAGAGGGAGAGAGAGAGAGAACAAAAGAAACTTCCCATTTCTGTTTCCTTCCTAACAGGGTCACCTTCTTGACTCATCCCAGTGGTTCTCCCTTGCCTGGTGACAGGTATGTTAACCCCATCAGCAGTTGAGTTCTGTTGGCCAGCATAGGTCAGCTTTATCTTTTGACTCCACCTTCTAAGCAGTTTAGTTCGTTATTGTATCTCCTTCAGATCAGAGAGGACATCTGATCCAGGTGGGCCTCCATCTCAGTGGACTGAACTGCAGTGCTCTGGGGGCCACCTCAGAATTCTCTTCTGGCGTTTTCAGATCATTAGTGACAGTGATTCATTCAACATTAGCCGTTCTTCAGTTAAATTATCTCTGATTAAATAATAGACATGATTTTTGCCTCTTTATAGGATCTGAGGGGAGACATTGATTGGCCGTTCTGTTTCCAGGGCATTCCCCTTCACTCGCTAAGTATAGAAGCTGGTGGTTGGAAGAAAGCTGACATCCCTTTTACTGGCTGATGCTGTGTACACAGGAACTGACCACCTCACACACCACTCCTGCATAGAAGAAGCCCAGCCCGCAGTGCTCCAGACCCCATCTCAGGATCTGTAAAGATACTGTCCTCTACCCCCACAGTAGAATCTCAGCTCCCAGCATACCAGACCCCATCTTAGGAAGCCTGAGGGCTTAGGACAGGCCACCATTCTGCAGACATCTTTCCCCAGTGTTTGAGATTATTTGCATTCTCTACATTGAGCTGCTCCACCTCTTCCTGTGCAGGCTAGTGGAGCTCACACACTTCATGGGGCGCCTGGATAAGCCTTAGAAGCACAATACTTTGCCAGACACTAAGACAGGGTCTGGGGTACTAGGAGCTGAGATTCTTCTATGTAGTTTTGATGCTGTGAAGAAACACCATGACCAAGGTGTCTCTTATAAAGGCAAACATTTCACTGGATCTGGCTTAGTTTACTATTATCATAGCAAGAAGAAAGACAGCATGTAGGCCAGCATAGTGCTACAGGAGCCAAGAGTTCTACATCTCGATCCAAAGGCAGCCAGGAGGAGACTCTGATTCTATACTGGGTAGAACTTGAACACTAGGAGATCTTAAAGCTCACTGGCACAGTGATGTACTTCCTCTAACAAGGACACACCTACTCCAACAAGGGCACTCCTCCTAATAGTGCCACTTCCCATGGGCCAAGCATTCAAAGCATGAGTCTATGGGGGCCAAATTTATTCAAACCACCACAATGGGTGTGGGGGGTGACAAACAAAGGCTAGAAAACATCTTATTGTAGAAGAGTAGTATGTTATAGTGTGTTCCACAGCATATCCCTCTGTCTACACATCTTCACCTGCAAATGTTCATTGCAATGAGTCATTGGTCTGGTTCAAGATGTCTGGCTCTTGTAACACCACCAATATTGGATCCTCACTGGGACTTCTTTCATTATCCTATGGTTGCCCAGTGTCATGGAGATCCTGTAGCTTTGGATCACTGGACTGGCCCTTTCACTCATGCCAACAGTTCACAGATGATGTAGATTTTGAGAAGTCCAACTCAAAGCACTGGATTTGACCAGCTAAGCTGGTCAGTACGATGGTACTCCCTTATCTGCATCACCAGAGTGAGCTCTCCAGACCTACCTTGGCTAACTTACCCAATACTGCCATCGGCATGAGTTAGGTACACCTCTCCTGTTCTCAAGCCCTTGGGTCCTGTTCACCCACAGCCATGCTTCTAGAACCAGCTCCATAGTACTGCCCAGTTAAGGCACAGGGCCCATTTTTCCAAGTGCTGTAGCCATCCAGGGGCTGGACCACCTCTTCCTCCCTCACACCTGCAGGACCTGCTCATCTATACTCCCTCTACCAGGGCCAGCTTTATTGTGCTGCTGCAGGTAATGAGAGAAGAGCACACACTCATGCTACCTCATGGGCAAGGCCAGCCCAGCACAACATGCATATGTTCTGAGATCGGGTCTTACTTTACAGCAGCCCTGTTATTTACTTGTGTACAGGATGGCCTTAGAATCACAGAAACCGTCCTGACACTGTGACAGTGATGTGACTGAGTGCCTAGGTGACAGGCTTGAGCCAACACCCCGACTCTAATATTTACACTGTGTGTACAGTTGAGGGTGTCTAACCTTTGAACAGTGCATCACCACAACCTTGGAACCCACAGAGGTCATGTTCAAGAACCACATGATTAAGTTACAAGAAAAGTCATTGAAAACATCTTGTAACGTTTTAAATAGGTTTACAGTTTGTGTTGGGTGCACTCACAGTCTGTGGGCTGATACTTAGACATGCCTGTTCCAGGCTCTTTTTTAGGCAATAATTTGTTAGTCATTACAATAGACACTGGACATATGCTCAACTATGTTCATAGCAGCCTTATTTATAATAGCCAGGAGCTGGAAAGAACCCAGATGTCCTTCAACTGAGGAATGGATTCAAAAAATGTGGTATATTTACACAATGGAGTATTACTCAGCTATTAAAAACAATGAATTCGAGAGGTTCCTAGGTAAATGGATGGAACTAGAAATTATCATCCTGAGTGAGGTAAGCCAATCACAAAAGAAGACACCTGGTATTCACTCACTGATTATTGGATATTAGCCTAGAACCTTGAAATGCCCAAGATGCAACTCACAGGCCACATGAAGCCCATAAAGAAGGAAGACCAAGTGAGAGTGATTCGGTCCTTCTTAGAAGGAGCAACAAAATACTCAAGGGAGCAAATATGGAGACAAAGTGAGGGACAGAAACTGAAGGAGGGGCCGTCTCAAGACCGCCCCACCTGAGTATCTATCCCATGTGCAATCACCAAAGGTAGATGCTGATGTGGAAGACAGGAAGTGCATGCTGATAAGAGCCTGATATGGATATCTCCTCAGAGGCCTTCAAGAGTCAGACATATTCAGAGGCAGATGCTCACAACTAGCCATTGAACTGATCATGGGGTTCTCAATAGAGGAGTTAGAGTGAAGACTGAAGGAGCTGAAAGGGTTTGTGGCACCATGAGGAGAGCAACAATACCAACCAACCACAGCTCCCAGGGTCTAAACCACCAGCCTGGGAGCACTTAGGGGGGGATCCAGGGCTTCAGCTGAATATGTAAAAGTGGAGGGCCCTGCTGGGCATAGGTGGAAGAAGAGAACCTTGACCTCATGAAGGCTGGATGCCCCGGGGGTGGGAATTTTGAGGGTGGGGAGGTGGGAGTGGGGGGGTGTAGATAGAGGTTACATCCACAGAGAAGAAGGAGGAGGGGCGAGGGGATTGGGGGTTCCGAGGGGGTGGTGGGGGATGGGGTAAGGGGACAACATAGGAAATGTAAATAAATCATCCAATAAAAAAAAGAAAAAAAAAAACAAAAACAAAAAAAAGAAAAAAATATAAAGAGCCAAAAAAAACAATAGACACTGGAGGAAACTGTTATGGTCACATTTCCATTTTCATAAGGAAACAAGTTAGAACTCTGAGATTGGGGAGAATTGTTGATAGAAACATCCGAGTTAAACACAGGAGGTCTGGATTCTGTTCACAGTCTACAGTATGCATCAATGCTACCTTATTTCTCTAGTATTATACTTAAATCATTCGAGTCCATTTTTTTACATTTGTGTACGTGTATTCCTGTATGTATAAACACACATGTGCACATTTGAGTGAAGGCTATGGGTTGATGTTGGGTATCTTCCTGTGTTGCCTTCCACTTTATTTTGTTTGCCATTGTTTCCGTCTAGATTTGTTGGCCAGTAAGATCAGGAGATCATCCTGTCTCCAGTTCTCTGCACTGTGATATCTGATATGTGTCACTAAGCCAGCTTTTTATGTGGGTCCTGGGATCAAACATGGGTCCTTGTGCATGTGTAACAAGCAACGTATCTACTGAGCTATCTTCTCTGCCTATTTTTCACAGGTTGGAAATATATTTTAATTTAAAACTTAGTTGGTGCTAACTGCATAGTCAGTTGTTTTGAGCAGAGTAAATCAACTTGCTTATCCTTGCTATTTTCATTTCAAAGCTCACAACTTTGCTTATGAATGAGAAATAAAATTGACATTAGCTAGATTGTACAATTTTTGTTATAGTCCCTCAAATATCAAATGCATCATGGCCTTGAAGATTTTGTAGTATTGCATTCAGAAAAGTGGTTCTCAACCTTCCTAATGTTGTAACCCTTTAACACAGTTCTTCATGCTGTGGTTACCCTCAACCATAAAAATATTTTTATTGTTCTTTATAACTGTATTTTTGCTACTGTATGAATAGTAATATAAATATCTGTGTTTTCCAATGGTCTTAGGCAACCCTGTGAAAGGGTTATTTGACCCACAAGAAGGTTATGACTCACAGGTTGAGAACGACCGATTTAGAATAAAATATTACAGATGAAGTTATTATAAAAATTCTTTGAAGGGTTGGTGGCATAGGTCAGTAGTTTAATGTTTCTTAGAAGGCACAATGGCTGGGTTTGAGCTCAGCTTCACCCCCATACATAACTTATTTTGATGATTTTTATATGGTATTCTGTATTAGCCTTTTAATCATATTGAAGATGGTTGGTTCTGGGTTTTTTTTTTGACATAAAATATTCATCCTTCAATGATTCTCTGATTCTTGTTTTCATTCACCATGGTCTAAATATGTATGCAGTTTTGTATCACCTCTTTATCATAAAAAGTAGGCAACGTGAAAGTGTGGAGATAGTTTACTTTCAATACTTAATTAAATCGGGTGGACAATTCTAGAAACAAACCTTAAAATTGTTGTCCTAGAGGTACAGAGTAATGGTATTATTTTTACTTTAAGAGCAATGCCCTGGCTCAGGATACACTGGGCTGAAGCTTCCTCCTCCTCTTCCTCCTCCTCCTCTTCCTCCTCCTCCTCTTCCTCCTCCTCCTCTTCCTCCTCCTCCTCCTCTTTCTCCTCCTCCTTCCCCTTCTCTTCTTCATTCCCTTCTTCTTTCTTTTAATATTATTTTTATTTTATGTATACATCTGTACATGAATGTAGGTACGGTTGCCATATTTGTGCAGTACCCACAGGGGCCAGAAGAGGGCATTATATTCCCTAGAATTGGAGTGACAGACAGTTGTGGGCTATATGTGGGTGCTGGGAATGAAATCCAGATCCTTTGCAAGAGCAATGAGTGCTCTTAACCCCTGAGCCATCTCCTTTCTTCTAAAAAAAAAAAAAAATCGAATTGCCATTTTTCCAGCCCCCTCCATTCTAAAAGCTTTGAATTGTCATTTCTCCAAAAAAGCCATTTTGGATAATTTAATGAAAGTAGATCTCACCACTGGCAGAGGTCATAGCACATTCAATTAGCTCTTGGCAAGACTATTCAGTAAAACATGTCCCCGAGAGAGTGACTTTGTGGCTTAAAAGGGGAAAAAAAGTAGATGATATAAACTCCATGGGATGTTTTCCTGGTCAACACTGAAAGTCAATGGGCAAAGAGTCAGTCTTGGAACATGGAATTCAGTGGATCTGTCTTCCCCTCCAATGACTGCATCTACTCAATAAGTCATGTGAGCTACTATTAGTGATTCTATTAACTTCAGTTTTATTCCTTAGTTGCCATGAGAAGTATTAACATACATTGTAACCAACCAGCCAGTCTTTATTTTCTATCCTCTGATTTGGCAGGAATATAGACTCAGAGGGACCCTTGTCTTCCACAGAGTTAAGTGTACTAGTTATCATGAGCATGAAGTATTTGGAAGTTTCCTGACAGACACAAGATAAACTAACACCTGATTTTGTTGTTGTATCATGCCTGTGGTGAAGGTGAGATGGAACAGCTGTGTGGATGGAACAGCTGAGCTAATTTTGGGCTAGATGTATCTAACTCAAATTCAAGTGGCTAAATCGTCAAGCAGTCACCCCAACACTTGTGGCTGTATGCCTGGTAAATGTGCCCTGATATACAAGGTTGGGTCCTCAACTGTCATGGTGGACCCCTATCAAGAGACTGAGAATGATAGCTTTGCATTTGAAATTGGCACTGCACAATAGAAAGTTAAATGGTGAACTTTATGAGAATAATTTGAGTGTGCAAATTTTCATGATATTAAATATCAAGTAAAGAGGCCAGTATATGCTGAAGGAGAAATTAAAGAAGAAAATATAAGGGCTTTATAGTTTAGTAGTGAATTTATAAGGGTTCTCTAGAGGGATAGAACTGATTGAATGGCTATGTATATTAAAAAGGGATATATTAGCCCAGAAGAGGAAGGGGTGGGCACCAGAGTGACGGCATAATGCTAATGGTGTGGTTGCTCTATCATGATCTCATACAGCAAAACCTATGAGATTTAACTTTAAATGTTGCAACGTATTCAGTAGAGATTAATGAAGACACTGCTGTCTGATAACTTAGGTGGTTTGTTTGTTTGTTTGTTTTTTAAATAAGAGATTTGGGCTGGAGAGATGGTTCAGAGCATTTGCTTCTCTTGAGAAGGATCTTGATTGCATTCACAGCACCCACGTTGGGAAGCTCACCACTTTCTGTAAGTCCAACTGCAGGGGACATAATGTCTTCTTCTGGCCTCCATGGACAGCTACACTCAGATGTGCACATGCCTACACACACACAATTTAAAAATGGGGGCTGGAGAGATGATGGTTCAGTTGTTATGAGTGCTTATTGCTCTTCCAGAGGATCTGGGTTTTGGTAGTTTATTACCAGTGAGTGATAGCCCTGTGACTCAGATCTTAAATCCTTTTTTTTTTTTTAATTTATGAGGAAAGGGAACCAGGGCTTAGGTTCTGTCATTGTTGAACTGCCTTTGTGAGAGAGTGACCTTGATCATCTAGGAAGTGGGATCACATTAACCTCTGCTTTTCAACTTTTAGCTAAACATCCTTTTCATTTGGGTTTTGTTTGTTTGATTAATGTTACATTATAGACTATCTGCAACACTGAAGCACTTGCTTGGTAAGGAGGTAAAACAGGAAGGCTGTTGGTTAAAAGTGCTATTTGTGCCAGATATATATAGAGAGATACGTTTAGTTAAGGTGTAGTATGAAGCCACACAGTCTGTCTGTCTATACTCTTATTTTAATAAAGGAGAAATTCCAGTATTATCTAGAGACTTTTTCTTTACACAGACCGTAAAAGTGGTTTTTTATTACTATGAGCAAACATCTTTATTACTCTTCAGACATCAGGATGAAGAACCATCGCATAGGATCATTCTGGAAAAGATGTAGAGAAAACCCAAAAACCTTTTATATAGCAGTATACATATGCAAAGGATCCTGAAAATGGCCCCAATAGAAAGTCACTGGATATTGGTCCGCCCTGTCAGGAGACAGGATAAGTGTTGGAAAGAGGTTTGTATTCTGCAAAAGTTATGTTTAATGAGAAATTTATTAGCATCTTCTGTTGTTTTATAATCACTAATGAGACTTAAGGCTAGTGAACATCCTCCCCTTTTCCTTAAAAAAGTACAAAGTTAAAGATTTTATTTATATGTTTTTATTTTATGCGTATGTGCCTGTATGAGTTTATACATACCACATGTGTGCAGATGTCTGTAGAGATCAGAAGAAGACATCAGACTTCATGATACTGGAGTCACAGGCAATTGTGAGCTACTGGATTTGGGTGCTGGTAATTGAACCCAGGTCCTCTGCAAGAGCAACGAGCACTCTTACCAAAGGGCCATTTGTCCAGCCCTGAATTTTCTTTTTTTACTTAATAGGAGGCTATGAAATAATTAGATTTAATAATATAAAATTACTGCAGTATATAGTTTTCTGGATAATTTCATGTAATTACAAAACTTGATAATTATGATTCAGGTTTCTTTAAAATTAAGGTACAATTTACAAAAAAACAAAATTCACCCCTTTTAGTGAATATTTAATTGAGTTTTGGTAAATGTACACAGTCATGTATCCATTACTAAAGCAAGAACATTAAAGAATTTTATTCATAGTCTGCAAACCTATCTTGATCTTCATGTCTTCAGGCCCTGATGTCTACTGTTTGGTTTTATCTTGCTGTAGTTTTTGGCTTTTCCAGAGCCAAACATCCTGTCAATGTTAGTCTATGGTAAGCATACATGTGAGTCTGAACATGGAGCATACCCAGAGCATTTTGTGTGTTAGTAGTCCATTTCCTCTCAGCCGAACAGAGTTGAGATACAGGGTTTGCCACTGTATATCTGCATTGAGTAACAGGGTGTGTCAAACAGATGCTTGGAATGCTCATTTACAGAACTTCACATGGAGTCAATGCCCTTTTTCTTGCTTGCCCTCACACAACAGTGATCACAAACACAGAAAGCAGTGTAGGCAACATAAACCATGGGAGAAAGTGGTAAGATATAATTATGACCACACAGACCTCATGTAAGCACCTCAAAAGAGCCTGAAAGTCCTTAGATTGTGCCATCAGACTGGTGATCTATAAAACCAAAAGATTTCAGCCTCAGACCTTATTGTCCTATGCTCCTTGCAGGAAGTTCATGGATTATACTTGACTTACAAATGTCTGTCTCTAAGTGCGGATGTATAAACCCCACATGAATTCTAGCTGATGGAATTATGCAAGAATTGATATTTTATTATTATTTTATAGATATTTACTAATTTTTAGTTTAAAAGACTTATGACGGATTCTTTTCAAGGTAGCGTGAGGATGTGAGCACCACACGGTGATTCTGGAGAACTGAAGCTAAGTGCCCATGTCACTCTTGACCTCCATATGTAAATGGTTCAGTCTGAAGATGCTGCAAGCCAAATTCTTTGTCCTTCAAAATAAGTAAAGGAGCCGTGTGCCGTGGTCCATGACTGTACTCCCATCACTGTTAAGGCAGCAGCAACAGCTGCATGTCTGTGACTTTGAAGGCAGTCTGATCTACATTACATAGGGAGTTCCAGGGTGTCAGGGTCTACAGAAAGAGACTGCAGTGTTAAATGACACAGGACACCAAGACGCATCCCTCTGCTCCACTTATATCATGATGGTCATTCTGTCAGTGAACACCGAAGAAAGCATTGGCTGATGAAAGATGCATGAGCACAGGCAGGACCAAGTAGTGCTTTTAGTCAGAAAAAGAAACTATTAGCTTGACAAATTTATACTATGGACTGATTCTTCTGGGTGCAATTAGGAGGGAATCCTAGGAATTTTCAGCATCCAGGAAGCTGGGGAGGGTGCAGGGTGGGAGCACACAGAATCCTCTGGAGCCTCCCTCTACTTCCTGCCTTCTGTTCTTTGTAAGGAAAAGACTGAAGTCTGCAGATGCTTCTTTAGATGTCAAAAGGACACTTCCCTGGATTCCTTTGATTGAGAAAGGCCTGGGACTTTTATCAGCTGGTACTTAGTGTGTTGATAAAAACTCAGCTCTTGATTCCCTTACCTTGCTGGTCTGTACTCTCTGAAAATGCATTTTCTGTAAATGCAAGCAGTAGCTGCTAGCACACCCTTTTTCAAGGGCCTGGCTGTCCTGCAAGAGGAAGGCAGATACTCAATGGAGAATCTGACCTTTACATTCCTGGATATTGTAGGGGCAGATTGCCAGTTAAATATTTTTTCCCTTCCTGCAATGGAGCTGATATTTAGAACTGAAAATTCCAAGCAATTACATCACACTTGGACAAACAGCTTTCAAAAATATCTAAGGGTTGTTCTTGACGGCATGGGGCAATAAGCTTGACACTTGCTAGGAGGCGAGCACACAAAGTCTGTTTGCCAGTATCTAAATACAAATAGCAATTAAAGCACTGAGGAGTGTGTGCTAGTCTTTGCATATATGCCAAGGAGTTGAAAGTGCTATGAACTCTTTGGGTTTGAAAAGTACTTGGCCATATGTGGATGAGAAGACCCATGATCCACTGTCTGGCGTTTCTTCTTCCATAAATTAAGACAGAATTTTTAGCCAGATTCCTGGAGTTTTCTGGAGATGACTTAGCTCCCTGCCTTGTTCCTGGGATTAAGAAATCCATCCTTACTGTCTCTATACTTGTCTATGTGGCAACAGCTTCAGATACGTTAGAGTTAGGTGGAAATTCTAGACTACACTCTAGACATCTATGCTTAATCTGTTCACTCAAACCATTCCAAAGAAGCAGTTTTGCAAGCTTGTTATTGATGAATAAATGAACTTTAAAATGCTATCATTTCCTATCAGTTTTCCCTTGCTGGTGCTGTTTCTAAACCCAGGGACGAAGGCTACCAAGGCAGCATGAGCTGATTCTCATAGATAGGTTTGAATTTCTCAAGATGTTCCTAACAGAGATATTTAGTGTGTGTGTGCATGCGCATGAGTGCATAGCTGCATACATTCCTCTCTCTCTCTCTCTCTCTCTCTCTCTCTCTCTCTCTCTCTCTCTC
>NW_021604564.1:22404529-22446122 GCF_004785775.1 Grammomys surdaster | reverse complement strand
CTCTCTCTCTCTCTCTCTCTCTCTCTCTCTCTCTCTCTCTCTCTCTCTCTCTCTCTCTCTTGTGTGTGTGTGTGTGTGTACACAAACAGCTGCCCTGGCCCTGAAGAAGAAAGCACCATTAACATCTAGGCAAGAACCAGGCCATTAGGAAAATGCCATAGTATCACACAGCTCCAACTTGGAAAGCATCAGAGTTGGGAAGAGTCACTCAAACAGGAATCACAGCTACATCAGGCATTTGCATCTGAATCAAGGATTCTTTTTGAGTGTACAGCTGTGTACAGCTGTGATGTATTCATTCGGCAGACAGACATTGGCTGCTCACTTGGTGTCAAGACAGCTAGAGATTCCCTCACATCCCACAGATCCAGCGTTCCCTCCAAAAGACATTCAGTACTAGAGACACTGGGAGATAAAGTTGCCTCCAGGTGGGCCGGGAAGCCCAATTACTCATCTACGTCTGAAGTCAAGTATCTAACTTCACTTTCAACCTGCACTTACCTCAGGAGAAAAAGATCCACCATGGCAGAAGGATACTGCATTGAGTTTTAATGTGGTGGGTTCCATTCTCACCTCAGACATTTATTGCCTGTTTGCAACACTTCTTCTGGCAATGCTGGAATGTTTCCTGGCTACTCTAGGGTAATGGAACTTCAAACCCCTCTGCACTCATTGTCAGAATTAAAATGGAAAATCAATTTGAAGGCACTTTATATGCATTTGAACATACTACAGAGGCAGAAGAATAGAGAGTGCACTGTGTTACAGGAATATGACTTAGTTGGGTATTACCACACAGATACATTTTAGAGATCTTTACAAACATTAGTATTTCAAATAGTTTGTGTTAACTTGGTTTGATAAACTTATAGTATATCAACTTTGCTTGTCAAATGTACACCCAACTAATGATGATAAGAAAAATAAATGAAAAATAATATTGCATGACACCAAGTATTTGTAAGTATCAGTTGTGATATAGCAGCTTAGAGCATTCAAAATTACCTGCAAGTAGGGAAGAATAGGCATGCTAACCTTGTACAGAGTAGGGAAGAATAAACCCTGTTTATTTTTTTGTTGTTGTTTAGCTGTTTTTCTTTCTCCCTCTCTTTCTTTTTATCTTTCTTTCACTTTATTTGTTTTTTGAGACAAGATTCCATGAATCCTAGACTAACCTTGACTTCACTACATAGCCAAGGATGATATTGAACTCCTGTTCCTCTGGCCTCCACGTCCTGAGTACTGGGATTCGAGCTAGTGCCAAGATGCCCAGTTTTATGGAGTGCTTCAGTAAATCAAAGCCAGGGCTTCTTGTATTCTAGACAAGCACTCTACCAACTGAACTCCATCCCCAGGTGAAAGCATGATCAATTTCTAAAACTGCAAACCTTCGGCATGATGCCAGGGATGAGCTCTGCATCCAGGTATGCAAATAAGATCATTAGAAGATATGCTATAGAAAATGACTTGTACGGTTTCTCGACAAGGGAGCTGACGAGAGAAGTTACTGTGTGGTTCCACAGAGAAGCACACCCTCTGGTGATGGGAGCTACACAGAGAGTCAAGGGCAAAGGTTGGCCCTCTGCTGCTGATAGCCTTGATGAAGGACCGCAGTGTTTTTCAGGGAGGGCAAAAGAAGACAGGCTCAGATGGGAAATGTCTGATGACTTTGTTTAGAACTCGGTTTTTATTTTGCAACCACAGCAAGTGATATGAAAACCTTGCCTGCTCAGGCAGCGTGAGGGGGAGAGATAAGCGCTCTCCTGTCAAGGGCTGCTGCTGACCTCTCTGCAGTAAGTAACTAGAGCAAGCAGAACTTTGCAGCCTGCTGTGCATTGTGGAGCTGAGAAATGAGAAGGAAGGAAAAAAATTTAAAGAGAAATGACATACATTCTGTTTGTGTGAGCTTGTATACTTTCAGAGCACTCAATGCTGTAGGAGGATTAACTGTAGACAGTTTTACTAAACAGTATTATTGGACTACCAGATTCACACTACATCTTATATACACAGATATGTTCTTCTGGTTTAATTGAGGATTGGAATTTTATTCCGATAGCAGGTTTTCTAAATGTATTAATGACAGAATTAATGAAACCTTTTCTGCCCTAGCTTCCTCTCCTATTGAAGAGCCTTTGAAGGAGATGACATCTTTCTCTCTGGTACAAGAATATCCTAAGCTCTCATATATTACTTAGGAAAAGGAAAACAAACTGATCAGAGCTTGAGGGAAAAATAAATATATTTTTTTCTCAAACTCTTGTCCCTTCATTTTCTAGATCTATAATATTAACAAGTCTTCTCATACAAAGAGGAAATATTAGTAATTGTCAATCTTGACTCTTAGTTATTTAAACCAGAGTTTTCTTGGTTAAAGAAAAAAATAGTCTAAGAATGTGATGTTGTGGAATCTTCTAAATATGGTACACACATGATGTTCTTGCTACTGCCAACACCTTTTATAAACGAAGGAGCTGAGGAACACAGCTACCCCCTCCACCCCTCTGGCGTTGTGAGGCAAGTGGATCTACCTCACCATCTATATAGACAGAACCTCTCTGATACCATGAGTGGAATCAACATTTCTTCCTCTAAAATTGTTTGTGACAGGCATCCTGTTGCATTGCTCAGTAAGTTACCTAGCATAAACTTTCTAATGCTTTCTGCTTCCTCAAATCCAAGAGTGGAACCAGTGGCTGCCAGGTAATGGGAGTCACTAGCCAAGGATGACATGATGCTGGCTGAGGAGGACAATGAGTGCCAGAGCTCTGCTGGGATACTACACACATAGTCATAGTAATGTACTCTACACTCGGAGACATTTGAGTATATGGATTATGTTTGCATTACTATGAACTCCACGGGTATTTGGATTATGAGTAAATATAAAGAATTACTCTGCCCATTGTTTTGTGCTAAATTGACAGAGTTTCTCAGACTCATTTATGCATGGGATCTACACACAGGGTTCCTATGCATTGTTTTCAAATATTTGAAAAATTCCCACCAAAAGTCTATTTTTTCTAAGCCAGCATTTTAGAACATGAAGGTGAATTTCTTGTTCTATCTAGACTAGTAACTTTTTACAGCACCTTGTCTGTATTATGCTTCATCTTCATTGCCAACCTGACTAGACTCAGAGCTTAATGGGCATTAATAAGTCTCTAGATATATCTGCAAGGGCATTTCCAGAGAGCTTTACCCAAGGGAAGAAGACCCGCCTAGCAAAAGGGTGGCAGCCTCTCATTGGCTGAAAAGAGAAAAAGGAGAAAGGCAGCCAGCACCAGATGGACCAGTCTCATGCTCCTACCTGCCCCTTCTCCACTGTGATGGATTGTCCCCCAAACCTTGAATAGAAACGAACCTTTCCATCTTTAAGTAGCTTCTATCAGGTATGTGATCACAGCATTGAGAAAAAGAAATAACACAGTTACTAGAGCCCAATATATTTTTCTGTTTAAAACAAAATAAAATCACAATCGAGAGGAAAGCTTATTGAGTTACTATTTTACACCAGGATATTCTTACACATGTCTGAGGAAACATGTGGATGGAATGACACTTCTTTCCTGCAGGGGCTTTTAGAAGGTTGCTATAGAGCACTACCTATGGCCTTGGAGATCACATCAGGTATGAGATGGAGCCATACTGAAATCCTTCCCAAGTACAGGTCTGATACAATGCTGGGAAGAAGGAAGAGGGCGACACTCTACCTGTTTCAGAGTTCAACATCAAAAATCAAGTTTGACAGGAATAAATAGCCTGTGCTAAAGGCAAAGCTTCTAATCTCATAAGTCGTAGTATGTGAGCAAGCATGCTGTACAGCAGAGGAATGGGCAGAGAAGAATAGTCCACGTGCTGGGACCTAACTCAGTAACCATAGTAATGTCTCAGCTGAGCCAGACGCAAGTATGAGCTCACACAACTGAAACTCCAAGATAGCCCAGCTATTGAGCTGCAGACCTGTCTCCACAGACTTGGAAAGTGGAGGCAGGAGGATCAAAGTCATCCTTGGCTGCATTGAAAATTCTGAGTCAATCATGGTATCCTGCCTCCAAACAAACAAACAGGACAAGGGAAAACAAAATGAAAGCCAGTTGTAATAATAAGAAATACAGCTCTCTTCAGCAGAAATAATGAAAAAACATGAGTTTGGGGAGCACAGAGAGGTTCTTGCATTTCCTCCATTGTAGCTCTGTTATTATTTGAGTATTTTACTGAAAAGGAAATGAAATAAATCTTTATATTCTTCGTGAGTTAAAACCATTTTCTTTAATACTCACATCTGCATATAATGTGTTTGGATCAAATAATCTACCTCATATTCCTTCCCGTCTTATCTCCCTCTGCCTTCCCTACCACCACTCTCCATCCAGTGCCCCCTCCCCTCAGTCCATAGTGCTGCCTGTATGTGCATGGCTGTGGTACTGTCCTCTGAAGCAAGGACAACTTCTCAATGGCCACACCCTGGCCTCCTCTTCCAGCAGCTACTAACCCGCTCCTCACAACCCCTTTGTGGGTCAAAAGTTTTATGAGCATGAACAAGCCTAAGCTTTTATTTATTTATTTTTTTAAAAAGCATTCTGTGTCCTGGGTTTTAAGTATAATCTTGATTTTTGTAATTTAATGCTTAGCTCCATTATCTGAGAGAAATTATTTATGCATATTTCATCAAGAGAGCGTTAATTAACTCTCATGTGTAATTTTGAAGGATCCCTCTAGAAGTTTTTTTTGATGAGATATGGTCTGAATGAAAGAAACACAGAGGAAAGCCAAAGGCCGGCCTAGGTCATTCTGGACTCTGTCTCCATCCTGGGAGTCTTGTTATTGTGGCTTATGGTAGATATACATCTTTTCAAAGCTAACTTTTCAGCCTTCATGAGAGAGCATGGGATATTGCAGGGTCTGGCAGAGGGCTGTCTGTCCTTGATGGTCTTCTTGTGACAGCTAAAGACAAGTTTTCCATTAGAGGTGTGGTTTCAAATCCAGCTCCCTTTGGACAGTTCCCTTTGTAAAGTTTCTCTTCTACCTTTGTGAAGCAGGAATGCCATCCTCTGATAATCAGATGATCTGAAGCTCTACCTCCATGTCATGTGGTCTTTTTTTAGAAGGAGCATGGGCTTGTGATGGCTCTGACCACTGGTGCAAAAATCAGCACCTCTGCTGATTCCTGTAGCTCCACAGCACACAGCAACACCACTGGGGATAGATTCTAGATGGAGAGAGGTTTTTGTACAGTTTTATCAGAAACTTGAAACCAATATGTATTGTGTTTGCTCCACTCCATGCTTGAGGATATGTGTATGCATGTGTGGGTATCTGGGTGCATGTATGGGTATGTGCTAGGTAAGGAGAAGGTAACCCGGGCAACTAAGTTGAGAACAGAGTTAAAGGTATTGGGCAAGGTGTGAACGTAAGGACACACTAGCCAAGGGAGGCCTAGAAGAGCCTCAGCCACTGAGCCATAAGGCAGGTTAAAAAATGAGCTTGTGTGTGTGTGTGTGTGTGTGTGTCTTTCATCCATGGATCCAAGGAAAACAGAATGGTGGCTGCCAGCGCAGTACTCCTGGAGCTTAAAGTAAGGTAGTAAAAACAGCATGCTACAGATGGCACCTAATGTGGGGCAAGAATCCACTGTTAATTTAGGAATTCTTAGGTGGTATACACACACTCAAATGATACAAGTCTAGGAGGAAGGGAGAATTGGTTTCTCAGTGAGCTGAGCAGAGTCACATAGCTCTAGTGCAGGAAAATTTGAACAAAGGAACACAGCCAGAGAGAGCTTAAGCCAAGACGCTGTAACTCCTGCTGTTCAGACAGAATGACTGGTTCGCTGAAAGCCAAGTGGGAGGCAGTGAGAAACAAACCATAAAGCTGCCTGTCTCCAGCCATCAAAAATATCAAAGGATAGATTTTAAAATTTTGATTAAAAACCCTGTTTTTAAGGATACTAGGGAGTATAATAGTAATTGTTTAAGTTTTCTTAAATATACAAATATTAAGCTCCACTGAAGATAAGCAGAAGGGAATTTAATTAAAGTGAAACACAGAGAAATAGAAATATTTCTATTTCTTAAAACATTAGATTGAAGGCAGAGGGTAGGAAGCCTAACCTATCTCAGACGTAAAAACTTAGGCCTTGAGAATTATATAAATAGAGAGTCTGGAAATAGGCTTGTACAATAATTAGAAGGGAATGTAAGCTTACATTATGTAAATAATTTAGGGCTTGATCTCATGAAGGTCAGGACATGGGACAGCAGAAGCACTGTCTCATCAGTTAATATTTGTTTAGATTCCTTTATTTGCTTTGAATTATTTTAATTATCAAAATGAGTGTGATTATGAATTTGGTGGTTATATTAAATTTCCTCTGGGAGAGAGATCAAGCTAAACATTTAATGATTTCAAGTTACTGGACCAAGGACATATTATTTTGGGAGAGAGGCTCTGTGTTTGTATTGACAGGAAAGGAGAGAGGGCTTTGGACCCCATCCAGTGTCATATGGATTGGATATGATGGGGGAAGACCCCCTGAAGAACTATAAAAGTTTCAAAAAAAATCAATCAGAACAGGTAAAGGTTCTTTGTGCTATCCTTCACATGGCCTGAATAATGACTTATTATAATTGGTTATAGGTAAAACTAACTCATAAAAAAAACAGCTGTCATTCACTTGCTCAAACAAGGAGCAAAATTTTATCCTTAACTGATTTCTGCACTCTGTACAATCTATACAAATACCTTAATGGTACTAAAATTTTGATTGTGATATTCATATATTGCAAAATATACATCTCTGATAAGATTCATCCACTGGGGCAATGAACTAACCTGCTGTTCTAGCTTCCTGCTTCCTGGTGCTGTCCAGAGACTTTGTTCCAGAACAGCTTTAGGATGGCTGCTAATTCCAGGTCATCTGGCCTCATCCAACCTTTCAAACAGATCCAGTCAGAACTTCATTCAAGCTCTGAACCTTCCAAACATACAGAGACTGGATGACAGATGCTAAAGCTAGCTTTCTTATGTCTAACCAGTTTTTCCAATTTTCCTAACTCCCACTCCTTTAGAGAATTTCTTGTGGCATCTATTTAGCAGGAAAAAGCTATGGAGAATCATCAGCCCAATTCTCTGGGTTTAGGTGTCTGGTAATGGTTATTTTACAAATTATGGATAGGTTGTTATTTTAAGGGATAATTTGGGAATGGTCATAATTTTGAACATGGAGCACATAGTTGGGTTGGATTACTAAATTTTATTCTTGAACAAAGCATTG
The DNA here is from genome assembly GCF_004785775.1 of Grammomys surdaster. Lineage (NCBI taxonomy): Eukaryota > Metazoa > Chordata > Mammalia > Rodentia > Muridae > Grammomys > Grammomys surdaster. The sequence goes on along the minus strand of NW_021604564.1, from coordinate 22,438,846 downwards.
GGTAGCCATAGCCTTACACTGATAAAAAAACTTTGTAATTGATGCAAAATTGAAGTTATAATTTCTTACATTGGTAAAGAAATTATATATTGATATAGAAATAAGGATTTTATTGGTATAAATCTGTATATTGATACAAAATTTGAAATTATTATTTTTACTTTTAGATAGGCATTGACCCCATGCAACTTATTCATGAATACAAGGTTTTGACTCAGTCCTTCTAATAACTGCTTTACAAACCCTTCAAGATGATTAAGTTATGCAAGTTAAGGGCCAGATCGCAAACACATGATTATGTTAGATTCTAATTTAATTATAGTAGAGTGTTTTCAGTTTGCTCAAATAGAAATGGCTAAGAATAGTTAAGGTTTAACAGTTCGGAGATACTTTACTTAGACAGTCTTCAAAAACATCAGAAACCCACAGAGTGTGACATTTAATGTTTAATTATTAAGGATCTTTTGACTATGATATATATCTGCTCCTGGCAGTTACCCATTCCCCTTCAAAGAAGAAGCAAGCATCTTTACCTTCAGGTGAGGTTGAATATTGTGGCAAGGTAGCCGCTAGACAGAAATTGCTTATATCATCTGTAGACAATAAGCTCTGCCCAAACAGGGTAAGGCATTCTTTCATATTTCCTGCTTCACCAAAGGTCTTCCAGATGGTTCCAGGCCGGAAGGCTGAAGACAGATGCTCCAACATTATAAGAAATTAGGGGCTGTCCAGGTAGTCTCTATAATTATTTAAGTTTTTGGAAGCTATGTTTGGTGCTTCCTATGTACTCAGGCAATATTTAATTCATTCTTGGATTTCTGATGTGGTTGAAGACTAGTTATAGTCTCATAATCAATCTCAAGTTGTTTAACACTGAGAGAGAGAGAGAGAGAGAGAGAGAGAGAGAGAGAGAGAGAGAGAGAGACAGAGACGGAGGGAGGGAGGGAGGGAGGGAGGGAGGGAGGGAGGGAGGGAGGGAGAAGAGAGAAGAGAGAAGAGAGCAGAGAGCAGAGAGAAGAGAGAAGAGAGAAGAGAGAGAGAAAAGATATAGAGTAGGAGACATGGTTTTCATATGGTGTTACAGGCTAAAATCTAAACATAATTCAGGGAGAGAATTATAACTCTTTAAGTTAGGAATGATGGTGCAGTACTTTATCTAATTAACAAATATGATGAACTGGATGTTAATTGTATATTATACTTTGTACTTTACATGATTGTTATGTTTTTGTTCAATTTATGTCTGAGAGAACAGTTTTTTGTTTGTTTGTTTTTAATTAGACAGAATAGGTGAGATGTAGGGTTAGAGATCTAGCTAGAAAAAGCAGGTCATAGTGTTCGTGGGTTCTTTGGAGTGTCTTGTTTTGGCCACTGACTCATCCCTCTGAAACACTAAGTTAAAATGAATACTCCCTCCCTAATGTTGCTGTCAGGAAATTTCATCACCGTGAGACAGCCATGGCTCATTCCTTGGCTGTGCCACCCTTGTCGCTGTGCAAGTCTGTTTGAATAATCTGTATTTTCATAGTGTTGCTTTCTCCAGTGAAGAAGGCAACGTGTTCTCATCTTAGTGCTCTGTTCTAGATCACACTGGCATTAACCCAAGAGGGAAAACAGTATCACTCCCAACATAATCTAATGGATAAAGGGTGAAGAGAAGATAAAGCCTTGTTCACTAAGACCTGAATGAATGTACCCACTGCTTTCTCTTTTTTTCACTGCTCAGATGAGATCAAAGCAACAAGGATCCTTCGAGTTCAGTAAGAGAGAATTCTGTGTTTGTTCTGAATTACTGATTCCCTCCATCATTCTAACTCCTGGATTTAAAATATTCGAGTGAGATGCCTGGCTTTTTCTTTCTGAAACAACTCTCAACCTCAGAGACGCACACTGTTTAAACAGGAAATGCGTCCTTTGGCCTTGAAGTAAATAGGGCTAGTGATGAACCTCTGCTGGCAGCTTCTAAAGAGCCTCAGATGTGGTTTTCTTGCCACATGGGTCAAGGAGAAGCTGGCTACTGGAGCCGCCATTATTTTCAGTTTGCAGAGTTATGCTGCCTGCTGCGGTCCCATGGTCACCTGTAGAGCCTTGTGAAGCAGTTTCTCATCTATCACAGTAGTTATTTTCTTTTATTCTGGGAAAGTTCCCACCCTCATTTTTTCAAACTTCTTACTAATAAAGCTTTCGGAAGGAATGGAGCCTCTTTTCATATCTCAGACATTTCTGGCCTTCAAGGATGGGGAAAGAACTGAGCAGGGCAAAGGCTGCAAAAATTCAGCTTTAATAAATGTATGAGATATTTAGAGGACACAGAAGACAAAGGAAGCAGTCATCTTCCCCTGTGTAAGGGCTTGTTGGGTTGTTCCTGCTGCTGTCTTCTCTTGCTACTAGGTTTTGTTCTGTTCTGTTTTCCCTGAGACTTCTGAGAGCCACAGTTGGCAAGCTATACCTGGTTATAGGACTTTCAACAGGACTGTCTCTTCCCCTAAATTTAAAGGGGACACTTGCTATTAAGGAAGAGGGCAGTAACATACTATTTGAACACATTAGTTTGGGGAACAAATGCATTGAAAAGTTAGGGTTTTAAATTATTACTTTCTAGAGAAACCATGTAATTTTAACCCATACTTTTTCCTAGCAACAGGAGGTATTGCAATATTTCAGTTACTTCACAGAACTCATATAAACCTTGAAACTAAAAGGATTATTTTCTCCAAGTTATAAGAAAAACCTGTGGCCTCATTGGTAGCTTATTCCTGGAAGTACTACCTTCCCATAAATTTAGTTTCAAAAATCTTTGCAAACTCAGTTATTTATGTGGTTAGCAAAAAATAAAAATCTCTATTATATTTGTGATATGAAAAGAATATTTGAGCATGACAGAAGTTTGTTTCTGATTGCAATGGATATTCTGATGGCATCACCCAATTAGGTAATATTGGCTAGTTTGTTCTCTGTATATCAGACTGAAATTAACTCACTCCAACCACCATCTCTTAGTATTTTCAACACACAGTTTGCACAGTTATGCACAGTCATTAAAATAATGTTTCATCTGATAGCTAAGTTTTACAGTTGTGTCTTGCCTTTACCATACCAGGGCTGTAATGATTCATGTGTGCGATTTCATATGCACAGTAGCCATTTGCTACTGAGCCAAATAACATTCCCATAACAAAAACAGAGTATTGAAAAAGCTCAAGTAATTTCAAAGGGTCATAAAGCTGGGCAGGAGAAAAACCTTATCTTGAGCATTCTGACTCTACGTGTGCTGCCAACCCAGATGAGACTATCATGTCACTTTATAGCCCCATGATCCTTGTTTCCTCTCCTTTCTTGATAAAAGTGTCCCTCAGTTTTGGATGATGTTTAGGGTGTCAAGTTTATGTGTTGAGGTGTGTATGCAGACCTATATGTATATATAGTGTATGTATATGTGTATCTGTATATGAAGTATAAGTATATGTTTTTATGTATATGTACACATGCATACACACACACACATACACCCAGCAAGTCATCACCAACATGTTGTGTGCACAACATGTTGTGTACAGCCTATAACCATGGCAGGATGCAGCTCTAGGCACTTCACTTTGGCTTTCTGAGTCATCCTATCTTCTCTTCCTCTGAAGACCATGCTCAGTTTGTATAGAGCAGTTCATTATTTTTCTGTAAAAACATTTTCTCCACATGTGGTTGTCAGTTACACAAACTCAACACTCCTTTGAGAAGAGTCACCATAAAACTGGGACCAGCACTCCAGGCGACCAAGACCAGGGCTACTTCTTAGGGGTAATAAGTTGGTGAAACATTGAAAACAGAAGAAGAAAGCTTAACTGCAGAAACACTGCAATTGAAAAGTCATTTCAAATGAAGTAATTGTGAACAGATTACTTTTGTTGTGTGTAAGTAAATAATACAACTAACTATAATATAAGTTACATTTCTGCACAAAATCAGGATGGAAAAATATCTAATATAAACGTACGCATGCAAAACCTGTGTATAAAGATTCATCTACCTTTTATTTAATAATTTTCTATAAAATAACAATGATTTGGTGTTTTTGAGATAAGATCTCACTGTGTAGTCCTGGAACTCACTATATAGACCAGGCTGGCCTCAAAGTAACAAATTGCCTGACTGCCTCACCCAGGCAAAAATGGGAGTTTCATTAAGTTTGGCAAATTCCATTCTACTAACTCTATTATTAAACTCTTAAAACTGTGAAATCCTTCAACAGTGAGATGTCTAGACACAGTGAATGTTCACTTCTTTGTTAATTGTTTTTCCAGTGTGCCTGGTCTCAGAGATTCTTTGGCTTCTGCCTCCTGAGTGTTGGGATTAAAGGTGTGTGCATCTGTGCTCAACTCCTGGAGATGTCTTGATCTTGCAGGGAAATCGTAACACTCATAACCAGCATACCATCCTTTATTTGGAATCCAGAAAGCTCTAAAGCCGTAATTCATATTCTTAAGATTTAAGAACTTGTGACAGAATACATCCATTTTCTTAGTATACACCTCTATGACATGATTTTAAAAGCCGTGAGCTTCAGTACTTCCAAGAGCCTTCCTTTTAAGGACTGAATTGATAAAAGTTATGAACCTCATTACTCTATCTTAAAAAGCTATTAAAAATTTTTTAAAAATTGGAATTTTTATTTCCAGAAGGCCCCAGCTTAAAGATACTAAGCTCTGACTCAACAGAAACCTCGAAATATCAGTGAAGTAAGTGGGAATGAGGGCACCGTGGGTTCCATTCTGCATGCTACAAAGAGAATCACAGGCCAGAGCACTCATCAGCACCTGGGGTCCAGGGGACAGGCTCTAAGAGAACTGAAGTTCCCTTTTCTTCCAGAGTTCAGGTATGGAGACATGGAGAGGACCACATCCCCACTGTATTGGGCTAAGTTGGCAGACTGCAAGCTGTCGGTAGCCTTAATGGAGAAACATTGAAATATTAATTACAACTAGGAACAAGGGAAATAAACACTGTATTGAACAAATTAGGGGTGTGAATTGTCTTATTAGGCCCCTTTGCCTTCATACATACAAATTGAGCTGACTTGCTACATGAAGATGCATAGTTCTGAAAAACTGCTCACTTTAAAATTGCCACAGAGAAGAGCTGACCTGGGCCCTGTATATTATTTGCTGATTATATGCTATCAGGAATAGATGCAGTGAACAAAACATCCATCCTGGGACCTACTTTGAATGTTCTCCAGATCTGATCAGCTAGATTCTGAAACTGAGTCCACATGCTTTTTTAAATGAAATTTGTTCAGAGGGTGTTAAAAGAAATAGCAAAAGACAAAAACCAAGAAAACCTGAGAAATCCGAACATAGCTCAGGTGAACAACTTATGTAAAACTCCAGGGAGTGAAATCCCAGGTGTGGAGACTGCCCGTTGGACAAGCTCACCTTCCTGCATAAGAGCCACAACCAAGAACCACTGTAAGGCAGAGCAGCTGGAGCGGCCTACAGTAGTCAAGGCAGCAGATGAACAAACCAGTACTGGGTTAAATCTACAGCAATGATAATGGGGATGGTGATATTTCCTGCTACAAGGGTCAATAAACGGAGGTGTGAGACTCCAGCTACAATCTCCTCCCAACCCCACTATCCATGGAATTATAGGATATTAGAATATGAAAGAAGAAAAGCATGTAAGCCCTACTGATTGATGTAGGTAAATGTCTGTCTCTTTAGGTCTCTCAAAGAAAAGCAATAGAGCAAGGGTGTCCATTGACAAAAGAAAAGTTAGAGCAACTTATAGGGTAGTTGTTGTCAAGAACTGCTTTACCATGTGACATTAAACTGATTTCAGGTTTGTTTGTTTTTAAAGCAGGTAACTGACATTTTAATACATCTATGCATTGATATAACATTAAAAAATCAATGCTACTGCATTGCTCTTAAAAGATTAATGCTTACAATTACAGCAAAATAAAGTTTAACAAAGACAAATGTCTAACATTTAATCTTAATGCTAGCCTAAGTTTTTTAATTAATTCTTTGTTACATATCATGTACCCCAGACCTGCTCATTTCCCCATTATTCTTTCATAACTGCCCTTCACCTTTGCAACCTCCTCACCAAAATAGAAGACACACCAACACAATCCAACAAACAAAGCATAGAAAACCTCTCAATGTGGAAGCTGTAGTGTGTCACACTGTGTCCCAAGTATCCCTCTGACCACACATGTTCACTTGCAAATGTACAATGCAATGAGTCATTGGTCCAGTTTTAGGTCTCTGGGTTCTGTGACACCATCAATATTGGATCCTCATCAGGACTCCTTTGGTTATCCTGTTGTTGCCCTCTGTTGTGGAGATCCTACAGTTTTGGATCAGTAGAACTGGCTCTTTTACAAGTTCCAACTGTTCACAGATGATATAGTTTTTGTGCTGGGCAAACTCAGAGCCCTGGCTCTGAGCCTGGGTGTATCATGTCTTCTAACACAAACACCTTTGCAAAGTCTCCCTCTTTCTATGCAGAATGTTTTTGCAAGGAAATCAAATCCCATTGAGATAAAGTTTAGTTGCATAAACAGAATATTAAGGTAAAAGTAAGTTGTTAGCATCATTTCTACAAGACAAAGTGGATGGATGGCATACTTTTAGACAGCATCAACAGCAACTATTTTTAGGGGAGTAAGTTGAGATTTCATTTTGAGTAAATTAGATGTGAAACCTCAACATCGAAACCAGCTTGGCAGTCTCTCATCATGGCTACCACTCATGCTATTATGTAAGAAACCTGAGAGAAAAACTTTCCCCATGCATTTTTAAAATGCCCACAGTGACATTCAATGATATTTAGTCATGTCAACGCAATCTTAATCTCTTTAGCTGAAATGCAATTTGAGGAGGAGCCATGCCAACTTGCCTGTATAGTGATTCCTCCCCAGAACCTTGGCTTCTCCCTTCAAGACCATGAACTTGACATCAGTCCCAAGGATATCTCTAGTATAGAGCTATAACAGACATCTTTCAAAATATATGGCCCATACAGTGTGCTTAATACACTCCAGTTTCTTCTTTCCATGGTAGGTGAAATTATATGATATCACTCTAGTGACAGATTGACCTAGTAATGAAGCTTGCTACTGCTTAATGCTATGGAAAAAATAAAATAATAATATGGAAAATAGTAATTTAAAGTTTTATTGAGTGTATGCAACGTGCCTAAAGAATTAGGTGTAGCCCTTCCTCATCAATAGTTTATGATCTTGTTGGGGAAGCAGGACTGCAAATAGGTCATTGAGATATGAAGACAAGAATGAGATGCTGTGAGGAACCAGAAAAGAAGATTTTGAGTCAGTGTCAGAGACTATGAAATGTCCAGTTGGGGCCAGAGAGTCAGCCCAGTGGCTGATGCTCTTGCAGATGACCCAAGTTCAATTCCCAGAACCCAAATTAAGGGGCTCATGACCATGTGTAACTCTACCTCCAGGAAATCTGACACCCCCTTCTGGCTTCCAAAAGTACCTGTACTTACATGCACCTCTCTCTCTCTCTCTCTCTCTCTCTCTCTCTCTCTCTCTCTCTCTCTTTCTACACACACACACACACACACACACACACACAATTAAAAATAAACACATAAACAAAAACCTGATTAGTGTTCACTGAGAATGTTTTAAAGAGCAGGAACTTCTAAACTATGACCCCTAAGTGTGAAGAGATCTAGCAAAATCTGCCTTTGATGTATTGCTTTTGTTCACTAATTACTAAATGGAAATAATTTAAAACTCTGCTATAACAATCCTCATCAAAGAAATATTGCCAACATTATCATTACCTGTAGGAAATAATCCAATTTATTGATTTTTTTGTGACAGGACATTGTATTACTTTCTGTGACTGGAAGTCCTAGAAAGAAGCCATTCACACTTAATGCAACTACAAGGCTGACCAGCTCATTGAATTTCATGACTGTAGAAAGCTGGGATGTTGAGATCCAGAGCCAAACTATTGTATGCAATCTTTAGTTTCCTACATAGTCATTCACTGTCCACCCCTATGCCTGACCTAGCATACCTGTGATTATCACATGAATTTCTACAGTATATATTAATTTAACTGACAGCTGGCTTCTACCAACCCAAAGCTAAGAATGTTCTCAAGCAGCATCTAAAAGCTATAGCAGGAGCTCCTAGATTTTCTGTAATCTACCTACACCCTGCTCTCACCCAAGTATGTGAAAGTATGTTGGTTTGTAGCTTTCTGTTGTTTTATAACTCTAAACAGCACTTCACAGGACTGTTAAGCACATTGGAATACTATATTTGGGGTAATGTGAATCTGCATTCCTGGGCCCTGGGCACTTATATTTGATGCCAGAAAAAAAAGCATTTCTTCTTTTCTTTGAGATAGGAATTCTGTTTTGCATAGAAACTTTTTTTTACAAACGCCTCATCATGGACAGGAAAGTGTCTTGCATAAAATGTAAGTCAAGTCAGTTTGCCTGAAAATCCTTGTATATTGCTACTTACAAGGGGTGATGCCTCTGGACTCAGTAACTCACTAGGCAATGTAGATTCAGTGATTAGTTAACAATCTGGAACATGCTGTTTACAGATATAAAATAACTTAAATGCACTCAGTGTGCTTTTAATAAAGCACAAAGATTCAGAGTCTTTGCAGCATCCTTCCTTGTCTTAAACACATGAAGATTTCACAGTTGCAGGCAATGTGAAGCACCTAAAATCCATCAGGTCTAGAAGTGCATAGCAAACACATTCAAAATCCTCATTCTTAAAGAAATAGATTTGTCTGCAGGAGGCCTGAGTGACAGAGCACACAGGCATAAGCTGGTGCTGATCTGTCCGTTGCATATTGAAAGCAGGACTAGCCAGATAGGAGGTCCTGAGCCTCACAGGGCAGCAGCAGGGTTAATTCGTTTCCATACTTGTTCCCCTCCAGTTCACCACTCCAGACTAGAATACGGCCTTTTTGCTTTCCATTATTCTTCTACAAATGCATTTTATTATGTAAACATCTCACTAAAGAGAGCTGTGAACCTAGACAAAGACCACAGACACCTCTGTGGCCAAATCCTAGGGAAAGCTCCTGGAAGGCATAGAGGGAAAGCTCCTGAAAGGCATAGCCTGTCTCTACTCTTATTTACAAGCACATTTCTTCCTTCTCTGTCCTGTGAGAGGTCTGCAACTGTTTACTCTTCCCAGCTCACAGTCCAGTTTGTCTCAGAAGCTCACACTTGATGGTTTCCCAGTCTTGTTTAATGTGCCCTTGTTTGGTAATTATTTCTTCATGTAATTAAATATTTTTGACAGTGTGACTTTTGATGTTTCTAGTCTCCATCACTGTAGAGAGCCTTGCACATTTTCAATCACTCAACATCATCTCCCTGTCTTAGCACAAATTTCCTTTTCTTTCTGATGGTATGGAAACACTTGTGTCTGTTGAGGTCCAGCAGTAGACTGTAGTCAGTATAAATGAATCAAGGTGTGAAAACTGGAATATTTGGAGCTGATCAATGACAGTGTCTTAGTTAGGGTTTCATTACTGTGAGCAGACACCATGACCAAGACAACTCTTATAAGGACATGATTTAATTGGGGCTGGCTTAGAGATTCAGAGGTTCAGTCCAGTATCATCAAGGCAGGAGCATGGCACTATCCAGGCAGGCATGGCGCAAGAGGAGCTAAGAGTTCTATGTCTTCATTTGAAGGACACTAGGACAAAACTGGCTTCCAGACAGCTGGAACGAGGGTCTTAAAGCCCATGCCCACAGTGACACACTTCCTCCAACAAAGCCACACCTACTCTAACAAGGCCCCACCTCATAAGAGTGCCACTACCTGGGCCAAACATATTCAAACAACCACAGGCAGGCACAGGAATATTTTTTCATGAATCATCATAAGAAAAGTTTAAGAATGGGCTAGAGAGATTGGCTAGTTGTTAAGAACACGTTTTGTTTTTAGAAAAAAGTTGGTATTTGTCCTGGTGGCTTTCAATCTTGCTTTGTTCCAATATTTCCACACTTTGTCTCCATTCCTTCCTTTTGGTCTGTGCCATTGTATGTTGGAATTATGTAATTTGTTTTGGATTTTACAGAGGGTCCCAGTTATGAGTCTCAAAAAAAAAAAAACTTATGGTTTTGGGGCTTTTGAACAGTTTTGAGACTCTGAACGACAATTGGAGTTTTTGTAGTTGGACTAAGTGCATTTTACAGTTATGATATATTATGATATGGCCACAAGCCTATGGGGGCAAGGAAGTGAGAGGTAGTGGTTTGAAAAAGAAATGTCCCCTATAGGCTCAGGACTTTGAACACTCAGTCATCCATGGGTGGCATGCTTGGGGAGGTTCCAGAAACTTTAGAAGGTGGAGCCTTGCTGGAGGAAGTCTATCACCAGGAGTGAGCTTTGATGTTTATAGCCTTATCCCACTCCTTCTTCATGTCTATGCTTTCTGTGTGTGGCTGAAGATGTGATATCTCTTCTCTGCGTTCTGGCCACCTGCCACCACACCTCCTCTGCCATTTTGGACAATCCTTCCAGAATTATAATCACAAGTTGAAATAACCTCTTTCGTTCATTAGTTACTTTTGGTTGCTTTTTAAATTTATCATAACAATGGTGACTAAAGAGCTAACTGAAATTTAAAGAAAGAAAAGGTTTGTTTGGATTATAGCTACTGAGTGCCCAATCACGGCCCCTTGGCTCATGTGTGTGGGCAGAAAATCATTATGGCAGCAGCATGTGGCAGAAGCTGCACTTTATATCTTAGCACACTGGAAGCAGAGAGCATGACAGGAAGTAGGAGGGGATAATATAGTCACAGACCTACCCCTAGTGACCTACTTCCTCTAGTTAGTTTCCACCTCCACAAGTTTCTACAAAGTTTCAAAATAGTATCACTGAGGAGTCAAGCTTTTAAAACAGGAGCCTGCAATGGACTTTCTCATTCAAATTATAATATATAATTACAACTGAGAGTAATCTCTCTTAGGTAAGAAATGCAGAGGAAATTAAGAATATGCTTGGCTATCTAGCAGTCCCAAGACAATCTCATTTTCCAGAAGCCAAGTAGAGTTCTCAAATCAATTTAATTTTAGATCTATTCTTTGTATTTAATTTCAATAACCTGTTTGTATTATACCACAAAACAGTGGTGTAAAAGCATTTTTTTGGTCTGAGATCTTAGATATATTTTAAAAACCAAATGAGAACCATTCAATTAAAAATAAACAGTTCAAAAAATAATTTTATCAGATAAATTAATCATTTGGAAGAACATCTGGCTTATGAAGCTCTGGCTTTTGACAAAGCGACACAGACCCTGGTTTGGCTGCCCAGAGCTTAAGGGGCATTAAGTAGGAAGCTGTTCATAGGAGGCTAGATCTAAAATCAAAAGGTAGGCTTGATGTACGGAAGGAGATAAAGACAAAACATGTGGATTTTAAGGATGGTGAGATATTAAAACCTGGGCTACACCATTTGCTGGGATTCATGTCTCTGACATTCTTTGAAGCTCCCTTCCATCTTCCTGAGAACGTTGGCATTTCCTGTCCTTACCCAAGGAGAACGAGGAAGTAGCTAGAGTTGGAAACGGGGTAGCCCCTAAGGCCTAGGTACTAAGCCCCCTAGCTTGGTGCTACTGGAGTAGTAGAAGGGATTGAGGGGAGGGCTTAAGTCACTGGGGTGGGGGTGTTTGAAGAGATTATAGAGACTATAGCATAGTACTATATGCTCAGCTTCTTGTCTGTTGGAAGGATAGTAGTCCCCTTTGTTAAGGGACTGTGGTGAGAGCCAGAATTAACCTACACCCCGTATCTCATACTCACCTCTCTGGAGCCTCTGATTATCAGGATGTGTTTGATAGGTTCTTCTCTTTGGTTACACAGACTCTGAAACCTGTGACACTGCTTCTCAGCACTCTCCAGTGGCAGAGTTCTGACAAGCTCTGGTGGGAACAAGAGCAAACATTGTCAGGCAGGAAGCTTCTCGCCCAAGGCCTGGCACATTACTGGATTTGTATGTATTATCTCTCAAATTCAAATAAATAACATCTTCTCAACATGTCTTGTGCCAATTTTGATGAGGCATTTGATGTTCCGGGAAAGCTGAAATACTGGTCTTGTTAGCAAATATTTGTTTAGAGTGACAGTTTCAGGCAGCCTCTCAGATTTAAGTGTGGCTCATGCTCAGGGAACCGACGACTGTGAAGCACCACCAAGCAGATATCAGTAGCCATCTTTATGTCTTCCTCAGTCTGAAGCTGACCTGTTATCAGCTTTCCTGTTTCCTAAGTTTCAGAGACACAGTGGAGACAAGATGATGCTAACTGCCTTCTTTTGTTCTTTTGCATTGTATTCCACTGACCCTAGGGCTGCAGAATGACAGTCATTGAGAGGTGCACTCTATTCTAAAGCTCCCTTATATCTCCATCCTCTTTGCCTGTGCATGAGGGTTATACTCCATCAAATTATGTCCCAATTTGTGACTATTATTCTTGGTGCACCCCAGAAATCTTTGTGCTTCACTGTAGGGGTGGAGATGTTTCCTTTGTGGAGTGGCAAGAGAGCTGAAGTAGCCTGCAATTTTGGGGAAGAGACTTGGAGACTGGCATCCACTGACCAGAAGGATCCCAGTGAACAGGCAGAATGACTCTTCCACTTAGCTAGTATCAAGGCAGCCTAGGTTCTGAGGATCCTAGAGCGTTGTGACAGTGACAAGAGATCAGGTATCCTATTCTATACGCTGGGTCAGAGGCTTCCAGGGTACTCAGTGTCTTTCCTACCAATATTTAGGACAATTCTATCTGAGCCAAGGGCATGGACTTATTTGTTAATGGGGCATGAAGTCTGTATGGCTGTCTTTACACAGTCAGTTTCTCTCTCAGAGGTGCCTGTGTGAATGTATCGATTGTGGACCCCAAATGAACAAAATATAACTATTTTAACACATAAAAACTCAGTTAGGTGTATAGTATAAATTGTGTAGTAGAGACTTACTCAAACTGGGCAGAAGCCTTCTCTACCAATTTATCAGTTCTATAAAACTTGGCTAACAACTAAAGATTCAGTGGGCATCTGTCAGTAAAGAAGTACAGAGCTCCCCAAAGTAGCAAAGCACTTTATGTGGCGTGCAACGTACATAAGCAATTGTTGAGGCTGGCTTGTGTCTTAATATATATAATTTTCTTTAAAATTTTTATTACATTTTATTTAGTGTGTGTGTGTGTGTTACTCATGTACCAGAGTGCATGTGTGGAGGTCAAAGGTCAACTTTTGGGAATTGATTATCTTCATCCTTCCATCTGTAGGTCCCAGAAATTTGTGGTCTTGCCTTTGTTTGCTCAATGATCTCTCCTCCTCCTGTGCCTAAAACAAATGCTCAAGTATGTATGAAGGTCATTCTGTCTTCTTCCACTGCTGCTGCTGCTGCTGCTGCTGCTGCTGCTGCTGCTGCTGCTGTTGCTGCTGCTGCTGTTCCTCCTCCTCCTCTTCCTCCTCCTCCTCCTCTTCCTCCTCCTCCTCTTCCTCCTCCTCCTCCTCCTCTTCCTTCTCCTTCTTCTTTTTGTTCCTTTTTCTTCAGACTGTTTTTTGAGACAGAGGTTTATGTAACCAAAGCTGACCTGAATACCTGATCCCCCCTTTTGGTGGAATTAAAGATAACTCTGCGCCCAGCTCTCAAATATGCTGTTCCAAAGAAAATTATATATGTATCCCAAATTACAGTCTATTTTGATTTTACAAAGTTAAATGGATTTTTGTATTTTTTTTTTTTTGGTCTACCTGCTAGTCATAAAGGGAACTCCCTGCTGCTGGCCTGCGGCCCTAGGGCCCAGGGCTAGTCTTCCATCTCCTTTCAATGTCTCCCTCAGTCTCAAACACTTAGATGAATATCTTCCTGCAAGTTAGGTTGGGAGTTTGGGTAATCAAGATATTTGTGGACAGCAATCTTGTCTTACAGAATTCCTCATGCTCGTTGAAGTTTTAGCAGACATCCGATCTGCTTCTGTGAGGCATCCATCTGTATCTATGAATCTATTCGTCTCTCAGTGACTACTTATTCTAGACCCCCCGGCTCCACATTTGTGTATTATATGCATTTCTATCAGTCAGTGAAGCTGATTCATTCCTCTCTTGCATTTTATTTTTTACTTATTTATGGACAAGAAAATGTAATATGCCCGTTTGTTCGTGAAAAATGAACCCAGTCAATAGAATACATTTTAAATTCCCTGTAGATGGCAGGTATAGTTAAACTCTGTTCAGTTATTTTAGTCTTTAAAACTGATTTCATCTACATAGCATGACATACACTATTTTATGAGAAAATAAATGAAACCTCCTCAAAGACATATTAATAAGCACTAAGGGAGCAACAGCAAATTTGATAACTATGACCAGTCCCATATGTTGATTGCTGAGGCATAATGGTTATTCCTAGGAATATCTTATCAGACAAACTAAATTTGTTAATAGCAAAATTATTGGACAGAATTTAAATTTTGCAAAAGAGACCTTTAGCAAAGAAAGAATCAATAGGAAGTCAATGTTTATTTCCCAAAAAAATCTGAACAGACACAGTGCTTATGTACAAGTGGGGGAGGGGACAAGCAACTCTTTCCTGTGGCCTGCAGAATAACTCAGCAGCATCGATGCAGGGGCTTGCTAGTCAAATTAAAGCTGAGGACAGACAAACACAGGCTGTTCATAGCCATCAAGCTGGTGAGTCACGAATTCTTCCTAAACATTTGGAGCTTTGATCATATCACTGGTTCCCTTCAGCTTCAGAGTCGTCCTAGTAAGGATTTGAGCTTAAATTCTCCATTAACAACTTTCTGGCCAGTGTTACTGCAACAAGACACCCTCTATCTTTACTTTCAGTCATCACCATGTAATATGCACCTGGTTCTCAGGTTATAATAGGTCAATCCACTTTGAGTACTGTTTCTCTTTAAATGTAGGTATTATTCCAGATTTTTTGCTGGTAAATGATAGAAATTCAACCCAATGACTTCAGGAGAGAGAGAGAGAGAGAGAGAGAGAGAGAGAGAGAGAGAGAGAGAGAGAGAGAGAGAGGCTGTATTGGATTTGACAACTAGACCACAAAAGGAATGCAGTGGCTGGGCCCAGCCTCCAGCTCAGCTTCCCTGGGCCACGTCCTCCATTTCCAGCTGTGTGTGACTCCTGATTTCTCAGGCTAGCGAGGAGTCTATGCATTCTTCTTCCAGTGGCCAAGTCACTACCTACTAGCATTGCTTAAGGACTTGAGTGTCTCTCACTGGCTGACCTCAGCATGAGAATGAAAGCCATTGCCTGATAGCAGAGCGAGCCTGGGACACACTTCCTTCCCTGCCATGCTGCCCTTTAAGAAGCCATGGATGTTCTTCCTGTCCTAACTGAATTGAAATCCACAAACCTTAACGTTGGCCTTCGGAAGGAGACAGTTTAGATCACTTTATGAAGTCACTACTTACAGAACTGTAGGACATGTTAGCTAGTTCCCAAGTACATTAGCATCATAGGAAGATGCCTTCCAAATGCTGGCCCCTCATGTACACCTACTTCTCTCACCCCCAAAGTGGAACATCTTGCTGAGTGTAAAGCAGGACTTCACTGTTCTGTCACAGAGCCCCAGCCCAGCACACCATCAATCAGTGGGTAAGATCTCACTGTCTTGATCTTCTTTCCTCTTTAGGGCAATGACCAATAATTCACCGTGAATGTTTGTGTCTTTATCACATGTATTTCTGCCTTTGTTGGGACTTAAGCATCTCCATCTTTCTTGACTGTGAAGTCAAGACGTTCATCTTTCTTGACCAAGAAGTCTTTACGTCTTACTCTTTGAAAAATGACCAAATGTCATCTAAAGCCCCCTGAACTATTTTACCTCTGCACAAGCAAAATGTGAATATTTTAATTTCTTTACAGTATCATCATTATCTGTATCTAGCCATACTTGTTCAAAGTATTTCCTCGTGTCTCCACATTCCAAGGCTGGGATTTCAGACAAACTCTATGCTCAGTCATCACTATGTGGGTTCTGAAGATGCAGACTCTGGTCCTCTTCCTAACACAGCAAACACTTAACCACTGAGCTGTCTCCCCAGCCCCTGTGTGAGGGTGTGGTTATGGGAAAGAAGATAAAACAACAACAACAAATCCATGTTGGACAGCTGTGTGCTTAAATAAAACAAACTTCCCAGAACTTATATCCTAGAGATGGACAAACTGTCAAATCTCAAGATATGATGGGAGACTCCAATAGATCTGTAAAATGTGAAGAGGAATCATAAGAAACTCATGACATTTATCATGCCTGACCATACCCTAAAAGTCTAGGGACAGCATTTGTCTTCTTGTTTGTTTGTTTGTTTGTTTGTTTAACAGCTCCTGTTTGTTGACGATCTTAAATAGGTAAGACATTATTTACATACTTTCCTTAGCTCTTTACATACACTTTTCTTAATTCAGTGAGCATGGGTAAGATCAAGATTTGTATATTAAGTCGAGTGCCTTCCTGTCCTCAGGTAAGTTTTCAGCCAGCTTCTTATTACCTTTCCTGCATATGAGCCATGCTTTCTGGTTTCTTTGCTCGGATGTTTGAGATCTTTGGTGGTTACTCTAGGCATGAGCTTCCCTGCTGGTCTTTTCATTAGCTGTTGTTACAGGTGCCTGTTGTCATGGCTGCTAGCTCTGTGTGTTTCCAGAAGTCCCTTTGTTCTAAGGTCTTTCTCTGAAGTCACTACCTAGGTAACTCAGTGGCCAGATAGTAGCAGCACAGTGTTTCCCCGAAGCATTGGGTCAGCAGTTTTCCTTTTCTGAGCAGCTCATTGCATGTTGAAGCCTGGTGTCCACACCCTGGCAGACTGTTTTGTCAACTCTGCTTTGACCTTCAGTTCTTTCTCAGAGTAGAGCCAGACTTCGTGCTTTGAGCCTTCTTTATCTTCTCCCTGAGTGAAGATAATCACAACCCTACCTCAGCCTTGGCATGCTTCCAGCCCTCAGTCTTCTCACTGACTTTATTCCATAACTTTCCTTCAAGGTCTTCATCTGGCTTGAAGTTTATCCCTGTCATTACCAGCATGTCTAGCAACTGCAATAGCAAATGGCTGGTGTAGATTATTTAAACAAATGCTACCAGATAAAAGGTCAACACTGAGCAAGCCTGGATCCAGGTCAAATGTTGGCAAACTCTCAATGAGATCACCTATGGATAGTCCAGCTAATGACAGTTTCATTCGTTTGTTCCTTCCAGTGGCTACTATTTCTCTCCATGATGGCAGGCTATTAGCTCTCAAGATTATCTCTCAAATGTGGAAAGGGCAAATAAAGTAAGGTAGGCACTTCACTGATGTTTCTAATTTTATAATAATTTAACAACTGTAAGCATTTAGTTGATTTATACATTCATGCAAATATTAATTTTGGATAGTATTTGTGATGGTCACCATTAATTGTTACCTTGTCACAACCTAGAATCACATGCAAAAAGAGTTTCAATGCATGCATTGGGTTGGCCTATGGGCATGTCTGTGGGAAATTGTCTTAATCCATTTGAATGGGTAGACCCATCCATTTTAGGCAGTACCATTCCCTAGGCAAGGGGTCTTAGATTATAGAAGAATAGAGAGTTGGAGCTGAGTACAAGCATGCATGCATTCATTTCTCTCTACTTTTGACTATGGATATGATGTGACTAGCTGTTTGAAACCTTTGCTTTGGATGATCCAATGATGGACTTTGAATTGTAAGCCAAATAAGTTCTTTCCTCACTTATCATGTTTCTTGTGGTGTATCTTATCACAACAACAAGTATGAAACTAGAATAGGGGGTCTTTTTTCTTTTATTGTGTACATGATATCTGAAGGTTTTTATTCTGTGTTTCCATTTGATGTCAGCTCTCATCTGAAATCTTGTGTAAAAAACTTGAAACTTTCCCCCCTTTGCACTTGTAACCATGAGTATCTTAACTAGTATGCTTCTTTGATACTGATCTCAGGGGTGTGTGTGTGTGTGTGTGTGTGTGCACCACGTGCACGAATGCACTTGTATAGACTAGTGCTAAAATTTATAGAGATCCATCTACTTCTGCTTTCTAAGTGTTGAGATTAAAGTCATACATCACTTAGATGGTCAGTTCTGGTTCCAAAAAGCTAGTTCCTAGTTCAGAAATTCCCAAGACCATTTGATTGTCAGAATCCACATCCTTTTGTCCCAAACAAGCCCTTTGATTGTCCCAACCAGGTGGTTGGAGAGAACATGTAGAGTAAGCTGGGAAATCCCACATGGCCATACAATGGAGTTCAGAGGAAGGGTTTTCCCCAAGTGGATGTGCTACCTGTATGCACTGATGCTCACAGAAAGCATATCATTGTGCAAACAGGCTACACCCATAGAGAACACAAATATCCCCTAGCTTGGGTTTTTCCCTCCTCCACATTCCACAATTCTTGTTATAGCTCATTCTGCAAACCTAAACTATGTTAGAAACTCATAAACCACTCGCTCATCATTTCTGCATCACTTTGGTTCAAGGGCTTCTGGTGGATGATGAACATTACAAAATTACTTGGAGAATGGCATCCTAGGCACAACAAAGTGTACACATGTGATTCTTCCTGGATAATAGAAATGACGCCAAGCACCTAGTATCCCATACGAGTACAAAGACATCAACCATCAAGCCAGATTTTTTTGTTGTTGTTTAGACATTCTGATAAAATTATATTCACAGTTGCACTTTAATCAATTTTCTATTTTGCTTCTGAATGTTATCATAATTTCAGAGCTTAGATGATGATTTATATTTTTAAATCTTATTTTGCTTTTAGGAAATGGGATTTTTTTTTTTTACTCAATGAATGGATTTTGATGAAAATGGCTTTCAGAAATAATTGTAAAAATTAGATTCTTATACATAATCATAAGCCAGTCTTTTACATTTTAATGCAGTCTTTTCTTCAATCCATCTGCTTAGCTCAAAACGTCACTCACAATTCAAACAACAGTGCTATTAATTAAAACAGGACAGGGTTCTTGACACAAACAATAAATGCAGAAATATTCTAAACAAAACACAGAGGGATATCTGATGTCCTTTGTGGTCTAGCCCTATTTAGGCTAAGTGCATAATTTTAAATGGTTCGATATCCAACAACAGCAGTGAAGAAATCATTCCAAGTCCCCCTTCCCCATGAATAAATAAATATTTCATGATTCTCGGAGTGACAGAAATTCGATCTCATTCCATATCCTGTCTTTTGGAGTCACTGAGTCACTGGCTGTGCAAGCTCAGGGACTCAGAAATATGGGACAGATAAATGAGGTACACTGCAGCTACTTGCTGTGTTCCTCGTCTCCTGTCTCACCAGAACACAAGTCTCCTGGGTCTATCTAGGCCCTTGATAATTGTTTAACTAGGAAAACTGTCATGGACTATTTTTAAAGCTAGACATGGTCTTGCCATCTCTGTTGCTATCCATTTGATACAAAAGTCACAGGAGTCACCATGGGACTGTAGCTCTCAACACTTGAATGTCTTCTTAGGTGGAGACTTCCTTGCAATACATCCATCCATCTCTGAGTACTTCTGAAAGTGTTTCCATGGTTTGAGATGAAATCTGACCCTTGAAAAGCTTGAAATTGCACTTGATTTTAGCCTAAGAGAGTGAAGGAAAATTAAACTCTTCTTGATCCTGAACACCAAGAAACTTCATCTTGGGGTACCAAGGAAAACTTGCATTTATAGCCTTTGGTTGAATTAATAAGTAATTACGTTATAGGGCTTTTGTAGCTCATTATGATACTTGACATACTAGATGCAGTGACACGTGCCAGTGATCCCAGCATTCAGGAGGCTGTGTTCAGGAAGATCACAAATTCATCTGAGCAAGGTCAAGATGTTTGACTACTACTTGGTTCTACAATTATCACACAAAAAATTAAGCCAGGAGGGAAAATCCATTGGAACTAATTAGGAAGGTCTCGAAGGAATGGTTAATGATCACATCTCTCTTAGTTTGTCATTTCTTTGTAAAAGGGATTTGTCCCATTCCTCCCATTTGTTAACAATTATCGTTCTACTACTAGAAAAGTACAAAAGCACCAATACAGAAACTTAGGAGGTGTATATTAGTTTTCTGTTGCTGTGATGCAATAGCAGGACCAAACAGCAAGGCAAGGAAGAAAGAGAGTGTTTGGCTTACACTTCTAGGAAGAAGGAGTATTTCACAGCAGGAAAGGTATGGATGGCAGAAGGAGGGAAGTCCTGGTAGAAGGAGCAGGAAGCAGCAAGGATCACATTTCATCCGCACACAAGTACAGAGAGAATAGGAAGTGGGGACAAGTGATAAAACCTCAAAGCCTATCTCAGTGATGTACTTCCCTCCAGCAAGGCTCTGCCTCCAAGATCTTCTACAACCTTCCCAAACAGCCCCACCAGCTGAGGACACCAAAAGGACTCTGATGAGATGAGCTACAGAGAGGAGATTCTTGGACCTGAGGAGATGTCTGTATGTTGTACAGAGAGATGCTGGGGCATAGCTTTCCTAAGTCATCACCTGTGGCACAGTAGGCTTATGAGTGATGAAGCTGCTGCTTGAGTTGCCCAAGCTTTAGTTAAGTAGCCTCTCACTCATATTCCTGTTAGCCAGGGCTTTGGTTTGTTGTGGCCTCTCTTTTTGGTGTGTGTGTGTGTGTGTGTGTGTGTGTCTGTTGTATACATGTACATCTTCCCATGAAAATTCTATCATGCAACATTGTGCTACCTAATTTAATGGAATTTTTTACTGTATACATGGTCCATGTATATGGCAATAATAGCCCTAGTATTTTCTGCACACTCTCCTGAATAACTTCCATTCTTGGTCCCACATTTTGCTAAGGATATTAACACCTATTTGAAAGAAGGGGATGGGAATGGTGGGTGTGCTTCAGAGAAGCCATGTGACATCAATCAAAATCAGCTGGGGAGAGATATTAGCCTGGAGCATATAATACTCATTTGAAAGAAAACAGCCACACTCCTGGTTTCGTAGATGCAAAAGGTAAGTGGACAGAAGACAGCTACTTGCTGCATTCCACAGTTTGATAGGGTAATCAAGAAATGACTTAGTGGAATGTATAGCCTTATGGTTCGCTTACTAAAGAAGCAGCTGCAGGTATGCATTCCTCTGTGTGTGCTTGTGTATGTGTGTGGACACTGCACATGTGTGTTTGTGTATGTGCTCATGTGTGTTTAGGCATGTGCAGGCCAGAAGTTGATATCAGGAGCCCTCTTGAGTCACGCCCCATCTTTTGAAACAGGATTTCTCACTGAATCTACACTTAGATGGTTTGGCTAGGCTCCGTGATCAGCCAGCCCGCAGGATCTTCCTGTCTCTGTCTCCTCAGTACTGGATTAGAGACATCCATATGCCACTGGACCTGGCTTTTACATGAGTGCTAGGCATCCAAATTCAGGTGCCAAGCTTGTGTGGCAAACATCTCTCCATCTAAGCTGTGTTCCCAGATCCCTGGTCCATTTTGTTGAACTTTAGCTTTTCCTTCTTCTTTTTGTTATAGTCACTGTAGTATCTAAGTTGCAGGCATAACTGAGCAGTAGGTAGAAACATTTTCTCACCTTAAAATGGAAGGAATTACAGACAGCAATAGACAACCAACTTGAGAACAGCTCTGACTAGAGAGTTCCTTTTTGGTGCACTTTCAATAATAGCATGTAAATACTTCCCTTTAATCTGTGCCCGTGTCTCCCTTTCCTCCTGTGTTGGTTAATTTCCATAATTGAAACCTGATGCTACCCTTTCCTTCTCTAGTGCATCATATTGGAACTCAAAATTTGATATGAATCATGACTGATCAACACATTCACAATGCTGTTAATTAAACTAAAATCACTTAATGCGAGTTTTGATGAAGTAGAGATTTCAAGTCAGAATGTTTGAAAATATTTCTTTCTAAAATCTATCTTGTTTGGCATTAAAACAGCATTTCTGCTACATTAGATTTCCAAACTAAAATTTAAAACTCTTACTAAATACTTATTCACTTTTCTTGTTTTGTTAATGAGCCAGATTTGAAAATGATACTATCTGTTGGTTTTATAACATGGAGAGCATCCAATGTTAGTGGTGGTTATTTCTAGGAGGCAGTTTTAAGTATTGTTTTCTTCTCAGTAAATGTGTATACTTTTCAGTTTTCTTACTTAGACAATATATAATTAGGAAATACGTAACAATAGTTTTTTTAATTGTGTCATGGGTTAGAGACTCCAAATATATATCATGTATATGAATTATGTACATACCGGATTCCAAGGAAAGCCAGAAAAAGGCATTCCATCCATTGGAACTGGAGTTACAGATGGTGGTGAGCCACCATGTGGGTGCTGGAAACTTTCCTCTTCAAGAGCAAGATGCTTTTCTAGCCACTGAGCCCTCCTTCCTGTCCCTCACACCCCACCTAGGGGTGGGGTAGCAATAATACTTTTTTTTTAATGGAGAAACAAAGATTATAAATATTCATTACATCATCACTATTATTTTTATTGTTATGGAAATACTTGCTTTCTGAAAACATTTAGACTATCTATGTATTTTGCTTTATGTTCCTGGCCCCAAGCTCAGCTTTCTAGGGTTTATATTGCTAACGATACTTTGTGCACTCTGTAGACACTCATATAAATTCACTGACCTCTGAGGAATTTTCTAAGTATGGGACACACAGATTGGCACATGTGAAATGATTAGGAAAATGTGCCAGTTTCTCCCTTGACTGGCCTTAAATGAAGCAGATTACAGGTGCATCTGTTTGCTCCTGCAGACAGAGGGCTGGTATGTCCATGCCTGTCAGCGGAATGCTAGTGGATGAGGACCCTGGACCACACTGCCCTACCTTTTCATCCCCTGTCCAGGAAGACTGGTGAAACAAGGATGAACATTTAACCAGGCCCATTCGTCCATGCAAGCCCCTGACTAAGTCTTAAATTATTCTGGAGAATTAGGTACCGTTTCAAAACATACCAGAGAAAAGCCCCAAACAATCTTGGAAATGACTTGAAGTCTGCTAAACATATTGTCCTCTGTGGCTTAGTGGTCATTTCCAACCAGCACAATGTATGAAGCAGGATGAGTTTTGCAGAGGTGGCAAAGTAGAAGAAGAAGCTAAAGACTTCGCTTCCCTCTATACTCACCCACTTCCCTCCAGTACTTGAGTGTGTTCTCCTGCATGTGTGCATGTGTGCATGTGCTTGTGCGTGCCTGTGTGAGTTTGTGTGTGTATGTGTGTACAAGTGTGCATGTGTGTGAGTATGCATGAGTTTGCATGTACATGTGTATGAGTTTGCATGTACATGTGTTGCACGAGTTTATGTGTACGTGTGTGTGTGTATGTGTGTGTGTACATGCATGTGTGTTGGGGGAAAGCTATAGCAGGATGTGAATGCAGAGAAGTTGCCAGTGTTACTGTTTACTTAGCCTTTCTGAAGCCAGGGTGCTCTGCAGTGGTGATCATCTCAGAAGAGAGCATTATCATTCTGCAATTGGCAGTGTGTACAACTGTCAGCAGCAGGGCTGGTGACGCCATGGAACTCAGAGCTCCAGTGTGAAATTGTCCACATTTTTTTAACCCATTTAAACAAAATTTTAAAATATTTTTGAGAATTTCACATACATCACTGGCATCTTTCCCTCTTTCAACTCCTCCAACATCCCCCCACCTCTCTCAAATTCATGACTTACACACACACACACACACACACACACACAGAGAGAGAGAGAGAGAGAGAGAGAGAGAGAGTTTGCATAATTTAGATCAACCAATAAGTTGCTACACACACACACACACACACACACACACACACACAAACATTTAGGCTTGGGGTCTCATCCCTCAACAAAACTCCCGTTCTTAGCAGCAGTTAGCGATCCAGATCTTTACCTGGTGTGGGACCTTGTTCCCATCCATGTTGACATGTCGATTGGTATGATCTTTGCAGGTCTTATTTAGTCAGCCATATTGTTGAGATTATTATGGGTTCAGCATCTCTGTTAGAAGAAAATATCCAGCAGTGATTATCCTGGTCCTCTAGTCTTCTCACCTCGTTCCCACTGATGCTCTCTGAACCGTAGGTGTAAAGAGTGTCTTACAGATTTGAGTCTGGGTACCCCATGGTCATTTATTTTCTGTATTTGACCATTTGTAGCTCTCTGTAATGGCCTGAACTTGTTGCAAACAGAAACTTCTTTGATGAGGAGTGAGAGCTACTGTTACCAAGAGACCACATGTGTAGGGTTTCAGCTGGGACTGGACAGAAAAGGTGCCCCTTAGGCAGAGGCTCTGGATCAGACTCACCAAGAAAATGCCTGACTTTCAAAATAGATTCAAAAATTCCCCATCCTGTAAATAATTCAATAATTATTTTAGAAAGAATGTCTGCTGGAATCTTTTTACACATTATATTCCTTTAGTCCAGCCAGAAAGTTCTCAAGTGTGTGTGTGAGTGTGTGTGTGTGTGTGTGTGTGTGTGTAAAATTATAATCCAGGGCATCATGTGAAATAATTAAAAATCACTTAAAGAAATTTGAAGGATAGTTTTGATTGCAAACAAAATAAACTTTAGAACAAAAGTAAAAAGTATACCACTTAAGAACCTTCTTTAGATAAGAAGAGCCTTTGGGTATTTAATAAATGAATTCCATTTTTTTAAATAGATGTTTCTGTAGACATTTGTGTCTGCTGGACCTCACATTCTTTAGCTAAGTTTCTGTGGAGTACTTACAACAAAAGCAAGCACTGAGCTACGCCACATCTGTGCATTTATCTGCCCCAAGTTTATCTCTCAGGTTCTGCCATCAAAGTTTTTTTTTTAAAAAACTTAATGTCTTTAGTACCATGAGCCTTACTTAGCATGTCCACTGGATGGAATTGCAAATACATTTCAAATCTTGTTAATGACAACAATCAATTTACTCCAAATCCAAAACATTATTTCCTCTCCGTTTCATTAGTAACTGCCCTGGAATTTTGAGCCAGGTCTATGATCCAAGATGCTTTTAATTGTTTCCATTCAATAGAGATACGAGACTGGCAGCTTGCAAACTCTGGCATAAACCTTGAGGGATGGAGCACAAATACAGATGCAGATGCTGATGTGAGAGGGGAGCTCAGCCTAGGCCAGGTCACTATTCCACCTAAAACTGCATCATGACTTCCCTTCTATCTCCATCCCTATCTTTGTCTTTTAAAATGATCCTCCCAACCAAGCTAACATGCCATCCAGCCATCTGAAAGCACTGACCGAATTCCAGGTACACTGGAAGTGGAGCTCAAATGTACATGATGAAGATGTCTCTCCTCTCAAGACATTCTCTTTAGGCTAGAGACAAAAGCAGGTAGCTTTGGCATTGCAAGATTCTCACTCTATTTTAGATAATAAAACAGAAAGATCTGTCCACCACAAAGAGATGGGACGTATCTCCACTGAGATAGTCAGCACCTGGGACTTGGCTATAGCAATCATACTGGCTGGACCCATACTGCAAAGTTCTGTCCAGAAGAGAGTGAACCTTGCTGGGATTTTAGGCCTGTAGCTACAGACTTGGTGGCTATCAGAGTTCCAGAAGATTTTGGAAAAGCCCAGGGGTATCTTCCTGTTTGTGGTATGGTCTGTATTTTCTGGTTCCCCTTGAGGGTTGGGGCATCTTTTCCATATTTCAAACTTTCCCTCCCCAGTCTCCTTTCCTGGCAGGATTGCATATTGGGGGATGGTGACTGGTCACAGTTGACTTCCCTCCTCAGTGGTGGGTTTTCTGTCCTCTTTGCTGGGGGCTGTGCTAATTACACATTCTGCTGCTTCTTAATTAAATTCTTAATCTCTATGGGCTTTTATAACAGAAAGGCTTTAGTTCTAGGCTGCAGGAAAAAAGGAATGTAAGAGCAGCAAATAACACACAAAATGAAACCATTCATAATTGTTTAAATGAGAAAGCTGGCGTCTGCTCATTCCATTTATTCTGCTATCTGTAGAATTTCTCATTGAACACAAGAATAATCCCCAGACTCAGCAGCTTGGGAGATGCAATCTTATATAATACACAGACTCCATAAGTCTGCAAAATCATAAAGAGTACAGCAGGGAGGAGTGTGTTTGCAGCATTCCCAGATAGAAACAGCCCTTAAGACTTCATTTTGCACAGATGTTTGTCCATCTCTTCCTGTTTCTTCTCTGGGGTTTTATCACCCCAGCTCATAGAGGAAGGAATCTAAGCACTCAGCACGTTCAGCTTCATACAGCTACTCAGCAACTCCGTCAAGAGCAGACTCTGACTCCAGTTCCTAAGCTCATGATAGAGTCCCCTGCATGCCAGCTCTTGATTTCCCCACTGCGTGACCTCCCAGACAGCAGCCACTTTGAAGCCAGTGTCTGTATGTTCTAGTGTTGTAGATCGTTTCAGATTTACCTGCCATGTGAGATTTACTATTCCCTTTGTTACTGAAGGCCTGTCTCTGCTGGGAATGTTTCTCTGTGCTCACAGCTCAAGCGTCTTCCCGGGATGGCCTTACGCCCTCTAATCCTATCCTTTCAGAGAATGGTGTACAGTACACCGTGAGCCAGATCCTGTCTCAGGAAAAAGTATAAAGCCTCTCCCACCCTCTACCTGTTGGAGATAGAAGGAAGTCAGGGTCTCATAAACGCTAGGCAACAATTCTAGCCATGTTCCCAACCTTTGATAGAACCTTAAATGCCTATGAATACAGTTAATCACTTTTATTCACTTAAAAAATCTCATTAATCGTAGTTGGAAGTTGAACATGTTTTAGTAATAGTTACAAAAAGTAACAACGGTGTCCTTTGCATTTGCTACAGACACAAGTATGTTTGATTAAAAGATGCACTGTAACATTACTGACATAAGACCTGCCCCTTCTGTCTTCTTTCTTTTTGTCTGCCTTTTAAAGCTGTGACCAGCTAGACTTCAAACTCATAAGGAAAGCAAGGCTTCCTTTGACCAGGCAGCATGGGATTGGTGTAGTAATCATGTATTAGAAAAGGCACACTTTCCTTGTGTCTAGTCGAAATGAAACCTAATAGTCTGTTGCCTGACACAGTCATATTTCTTATGTCTGGCCTGAGAAAATAAGACCTGCTTTTTGCTTTATGTTTCTCCAAATTCCACATTTACTTTTAAGAAACATTGTTGAGACTTCTTACTTCATCTGTACACTTGATTCATGCTAAGGAACTTGGACAAAACCAAATTGATCTTCTACTTCCAAAAGGAAAGACTCCTTCTACAGAGTTTCTGTACACATTCTCTGTATATGAACACAATCGTCTTCTCTTTCTGTTAAGCCCCATATATGAAGTAAGGCCAGTGCAAGCATTCAGAAAACGCTTTTAAAGCTTAAGCCTAAGAGAGCTGAACAAAGCAAATGTGGCCGATTCTTTGACAGACCAGCTGTGTACATCTGCTCTTGAGCATGGTTCTTTCCTCTGGGCTGGGAATTGCATCCATATTTTGCAGGGAACACTGGCCATTTGTCCTGGGAACAGACTCTGCTGGTCAAAGCTAAACAGTGCCGGCTGGTTCCCGTGAGAGGGACGTGATGGTTCTAAGACAAAGAAAACTAGAAACAGAGCTGAGCTCATTCTCTGGCGGGGTGGGGAAGATGAACTAGAAACCAATTCAATCTATTTTTCATATAATGATTGCTAATGACAAAACATTACAGTATATCCTTTTTTTTTACTTGAAAAAGAACATATTTAGGGAATTAAAGGTAATGTATGACATTTGGCAATATGTCCTGAAAAGATATACTATGGATAAACTACTTTTATCAATCTTAATTTTTTAATGAAAACTTGCAATTTCTTATTTATGTTAAATTTATTAGATAAATCCTAGCTTTTAAAATCACATAGGGGTCAAAATTAGGTTCCAAAGCATAGATATAAAACAAAACAAAACAGCAACGGAGAACCCAAACAGTGGAGTACATATGTGCACAAGCCTAGCCATAGACAGCAGTTAGTGGTAACTGACCCAGGGCTGATATGGCCGCCCATGCTCACAGCCTTAGGAGCTTCATCCCAAACTTCAAGGATAAAAGAAGACACTGGTGCATAGCATCAAATCCTAGTCCAGACAACACCAACAGCAACACTAGAAATTAAATCACCCCTCCCCAACCAGAACATATGCAAATATTATGGCATCATTTGCATATAGTTAACATAGCTGCAATCATATTTGCATATGTAAAGCTATTTGCTTTTTCCATTTACAAGACATTTTTTTCATATCCATAGTTCTCATTGCAGCTGCCCTTTTGTACTCCTTGGAGTAGACTGTCACAATTATAATCATTAACCCTATTCTTTGATGATTTATGGCTTCTGTTTGTATAAGTAAATACAAACAAAATCTTCTGTGAGAAGAGGGTTTTTTTTTGTTTATTGTTTCCAAAAGGGTGAATCTTAAGAAACAGGGCAGTTAAAAGTAGAACAGTTTTATAGTATTTAGAGTATACCATACCTTTTCACAGAGAGTAGACAATCAGAGACAGAGGCCAGACAGGGCTGTGCAGTGGAATACTGTCTCAAAACCAGTGGCCAGTGGTGTAGCTGAGGGGTAGAAGGTTTGTGTGATAGTGTTCTATTGCTGTGAATTTACCATGACCAAAGCCAACTTTTGGGGCTTATATGCTTCAGAGATTGAATTCATCATCATCGTGGTGGGAAGCATGGTGACACACAGGCAGACATGGTGCTGTAGGAGCTGCAAATTCTACGTCTGGATCCACAGGCAGCAGGAAGACGCTAGGTCAGGCTGTAGCTCCTGAACTGTCAAGGCCCACCCCCTAGTGACACACTTCCTCCAACAAGGCCACACCTTCTGATGCCTGTCAAGTAACACCATTCCCTGATGACCAAGCATTCAAGTTTATAAGCCTATGGGGGGCATTTCTGGTCACACCACCACAGTTTGTGTGTAGGCTTGAACGAGAATATTCCCCAAAGGCTCAGGTGTGTGAGCACTTGGTTCCCAGTTGGTGATGTTCTTTGGAAAGGTTATGAAAGCTTGAAAATTTGGAGTCTTACTGGAGGATGAATGTCACTGGTGATGAGCTTTGAGATCTTATAGCTTTGTCTCATTTCCTGATCTGTTTCTGCTTCTTTGGATTGGTCAGCTACCTGCTTCCTGCCTCCATGGCATGCCATGCCATGCCATGCCATGCTGTGCCCTGATAGACTCTATCCCTCAACAATGACAAGTCAAAGTAAGCCCTTCTTCCTTAATTGCTTTTGACAGGGTATCTTACAGCAATGGAAAAGTAATGAATACAGTTTACTTAGCATGCACAAGGCCCTGGGTTCCACACTTAGATCTGTCAGAGAAAAGACAGGCTCCTCAGCAAGGATGTGAGTGCTGGGCTATGTTCATTGCTCCCTGAAGGGCATTAGCTAGAATGGGCGTCTCTGCTGACCCTGTGGGTAAAGGGTGGTACCATGCTTGTATTTCTCTGAGCTCTTTGTGCATTGGTCCACTTACTCTGCCCCTTGAAGAGCACTGCACAGCAACATTTGATATCCATTCCAATCTGGGTAGTTTTATATTTGCTTTAAACATTATATATGTGTATATGTATATATTATATAGTCATAATATCTAGATTTTATTCTCTGTTGAATATTTAATTTATCACGTCTTTTCTTGGTTCAAAACTTCTGGAAGCTCATTATCTACACTTTTAGATGCTTGTTAAATTTAATTTTATTTTGTTACAAACTTTCTTATGTAGCCCAGGATGTCTTTGAATTTGTAATCCTCCTGTCTCAGCCTTCCTAGTGCTGGGGTTATTGGAACATGCTAAAGCTTTTTACTAGTTTCTTCCTCAGGCTATTGAGCAATATTTGTTTTTTGTTTTTGTTTGACATAGCATCTCATGTAGCCCGGGCTGGCCTTGAACCCCCAGATCTTCCTTGCTCTGCTTTCTGCAGATGTACATTCCAGTGCCTGTTTATGAGGTGCTGAGGATCAAACCCAGGGCTTTGTACATGCTAGATAAGCACCTTGCCAAACTGAGCTACCTCTCTAGCCCCTAATTTTATTTTTCCAGGCTATTTTTTGAAAATATGAAATTTGTTCTATAGTATATAATGTGGATTGAATTGCATTTCATATTGATACTGGATTAACCCAGCATCCTTTAGAAAATAATTTTAATATCCCCATCTACTGTTGGGTATACTCATCCTGCACCACACCAGATGGTTAGATATACTTGAGGGTACCTGGAGTTTGTAATTGCATAGTTCTTTGTGATGTGACTCTTCACATATGAAGACCCCACATTCAGTTGGTAATTGTCTTTGTCAATGTTCGGTTGCCATGAAAATCCACCATGACCATGGCCACTCTTATAAAAGAAAGCGTTTAATTGAAGCTTGTTTACAATTTCAGAGGTTTAGTCCATTACCATCATGGTGGGAAACATGGCGGCATGCAGACCTACAGACACACATGGTGCTGGAGAGGAGCTGCTAGTTCTGCGTCTGGATCCACAGGCAGCAGGACAAAAAGAGACTGGGTGGGGCTTTGGAAACCCCAAAGTCCACTATTAGTGACAAACTTCCTCCCACAAGGCCACGCCACCTAATCCTTGTCACATAGCACCACTCTCTAATGACCAAGCTTTAAAATCTATTAGCTTCTGGGGACCATTCCTATCCACACCGCCACAGTAATGTTTAATTGCCTTCTCCATTCATTGCTCAGTCTTCCTTCATCTGATAAATATTAGGTAATCATCAGCTTTATACATCACATAGCCTATGAAATAAGCACGAAGTATGTTGATGGATTTGGGTAACACTACAGATGAGGCTCACAAGTACATGGTCTTGTGTCAAGAATTCCATTGTCAATAAGCAAGAACCATTCCCATTTTCACACCAACTTCCATGGTTTGTTTCCATGAAAACATAAAGTGGTAAAATTTTGACACTGTTTTGCACTCAGTGGCAGGAATGGAATAGTGGGCTCACTGAACATGCACAGAATGAGAATTTGCATTCATCAGTGAATGACATGCTGACTGACCAGCTAAGGACACATACTTTGGATGTGAAATTATTCCTTACCATGTCTCTTAGCAACCATGGTC
The DNA here is from genome assembly GCF_004785775.1 of Grammomys surdaster. Classification (NCBI taxonomy): domain Eukaryota; kingdom Metazoa; phylum Chordata; class Mammalia; order Rodentia; family Muridae; genus Grammomys; species Grammomys surdaster. The sequence goes on along the minus strand of NW_021604564.1, from coordinate 22,407,678 downwards.
CTTCTGCTGGCCACTGTAAGCAGCTTCTTCGGCACAAGAGGGTTCCTTTGTAAAATGCTGGTTTTCCTTTCTCATAATTCCTTCCCAATAAGTTCTTTTGTCTGTCTTCTGGGTTACAATTGTGAACCCCTATAAAGGGTTCATGTAGACCTTCTGGATGGCGTGAACTCTGGATTGAAGTTGATGTAGAAAGTGACCATAATCAATCAGTGAAAACCTCATGTCTCTGACAAGGTGGAGAGCCCTGCAACCCTCCCCCTCCCACACACATTCCTGGAAACTGCTCAGTGTTTTCTCACTTTCTGTCCTATAAGTGCTGTATTGCCATCTGATATCTGGAGGCTAGATTCATGAATTTTACTGACTATAACACTGTAGTATTCATTCCCCTGTTACACCAGAGAGTGGTAGTTTTCCAAAAGTCAAACAATAACAGACACCACAGACAAAGCAAGAATCTTTTTCTTCCTGGCTCCTGAATAGGGTGCACACTTGTTCAGACAAATGACCTCTCTGAATTACATGAAAAGGTCAAAACTTATCATTTGAGTCAACCATCAAGATATTCTCTTGGATTTTATTAATTACATTTTCAGTTGGGTATTTATTTTTGGGGGGAGGGGTACATTCTATGATTTATACACTTTTTTGAATTGTGACACTAAATGAAAATAGGTCTACCACATATTACTATTTTGGGTAATTTTTCTTGGAGTTAAAAAATGATTGTTTTGTATTCTGACTCTTTATTAATGTACATGGTTATGTTCACTATATGACTATATGTCTTTGAAAATAGCACTGCTGACTTTATACAAAAGTAAGACATTGTTAATTCCAACCAGGGAAAAACATAGGAAAGAGAACACCTGTTTCTGGGGACTACACATGGGCCAGGTGTGTCTGTGCTGTCCATGTGTTAGCCCTTCATCCACAAAAGCAGACTTCTCAGCGACTAAACTGTTCTTTGTTCTTATGAGCATCCCCAGTGTTTAGTCCCACAGAGACAGAGATAAAAATGATGTTAACTTGAAATCATGAGGTTTATTTTGTTGTGTTTCAATGTTTGTCTAGACTCAAACTATTCTTAATTTAAAAATAAATTTGTTTCATTTAACCTGGAAGCTGAAGTTTAGAGAATAAATTCTTAAACATTACAAAATCATCAACTGGCCCCTCTCTCAGCTGAATTTTTTTCCCTCTGAGAATGACACTATTTTCTCAAGAGTCTGAGGTAAGACAGGAAAATTGTCCATTTTCTTTGCAATCCTTGTGTTTCTATTATATAAAGTATTAGGTTTGCCTCGTGTTCAGTTTCAAATGCGTTGCCATTTAGCTGCTGAGATAACTCCCAATCAGTCTCCATCAGATAAGGGAGATGGAATTTTCAAGACATGTAGTGTCTGCCTGTGGTGTTCAAGTATCTGTGATTTCAAAGCTAACTTTTCAGGCTCCGTGGGGTGGGGGTGGAGCACCGCTTTCTTTGTCAATATGTTCTTGCCCAGTTAGGCTGCTCAAATGGGGAGCTGTCAGTGTCTCTCCCTGGTAGGCTACTAAGGTAAAGAAGGCCCTGAGTTTAGCAGTGATGTTGAAGGCCAAGGAAAAGAGGATGGGGCCTGGTGTAGTCTACAGAATTGGCTGTCCTGGAGGACTGAACATGGAGACTGAAATGCTTTCCAGGAAGCAAGCAGCTGAGAAGAGAGGGTGTTAGTGCTCCCCACTGGCCTGCTGGGGGTGTCTTCACCCCTGGAGCCCAGTGAAGGCTTTAGAGCTGAGCAGAGGGGACTTTTAGCCACCACTGATTCTAACAATAGAGAAGAACGGATTGTAGGTGCATCTGTGTTCCCAGACAAGAGTGTCACCCATCTGCAGGCCCAGCCTGGGTTAAGGGGGTAGAGGGGCAATGCTGGGCTAAACTGGGAGGCAGGAAGATCCTTAGCATAACTTTAAATCCACAAACTGGACCTCTACCATTATCTTGGGCCAGTGAGCTGATTCTCTGTGTTATTCTTTCTACTCTCTGGCTCTTGTGCTCAATATTTCCCAATGTTCAGTTTGCTACTCATTTTCATTCTTTTACCTAGTTACTTGGCTCTAAAAACTCATGAGGCAACAATACTCAAGCTAGACAATGAAGTAGTCAATGAGACTCAGCTCTGCCTCCAAAGATGTGGCGATCTCGGAGAAGCCAACCCCAAAGTAGACATGCAGGTGCTGTCCTGACTCTAAACTGGGATGTGGTAGGATATCTCTATCTAACTCTCTCTTCCTCTTTTTTTTATTGGTTTCCTTGTTAGTGGTGGTTTCCAAAGGCTCTGGTTTGATGGAGAAGTTTTACTTCAATGCATGTGAAGATTGTGAAGTAATTAATTGCCTAGCTGAAAATTTTATTTTAGAAGGTTTTCAGGGGACAGTTGACTATACAGTCATCATATGTACATGTAAGCTCAGCAGACACAGGAATTTTTTGTCATGTTGGCACCAGGATCACTTCTAATTAGAGGGTTGGGACAGTGGAGCATGGAGTACAAGGAGTGAAGACAGTGAGGATCCAGACACACGCACACGGTTTGAACAGCCTTAGCTTCTGTCACAAAAGAAGACTCTGAGACTCTAGAGATGGAAAAACCATTTCCAGAGGTATTCCCCCCTCTGTGTGTGTATCTTTGTGTTGTGTGCCTTAATTCAGGTTTCTATTGCAGTGATGAAACACCATGACCATAAAAAAGTTGAAGAGGAAAAGTTTATTTGGCTTACACTTCTATAGCATAGTTTCATCATCACTCAGGGCAGAGACTCAAGCAGCACAGGAACCTGTAGGCAAGAACTGAAGCAGAGGCTATGGAGGAGTGCTGTTGACTGGTTTGATTTTCATGGTTTGATCAACCCATGTCTTTATAGAACCGAGAGTCAATAGCCCAGAGGTGTCCCTACCAACAATGGCCTGATCTTTCTACTTCATTTGCTATTTAAGAAAATGCACCACAGGCTTGTCCACAGATGAGTCTAGATGGTGCATTTTATTAGCTGAGTTTTCCTCTTCCCAAATGATGCTAGCTTGTGTTAAGCTGTCATAAAACTAGTCAGCACAGTGTGACTGTCTATCTATCTATCTATCTATCTATCTATCTATCTATCTATCTATCTAT
>NW_021604564.1:22349986-22404519 GCF_004785775.1 Grammomys surdaster | reverse complement strand
TATCTATCTATCTATCTATCTATCTATCTATCTATCTATCTATCTATATCTGTGTATGACTGTGTATATGGGTCAGTGTATCCATATGTCTGTGTATGTTTGCATGGGTATGTGTAGGTAAATGTGTCTTTGTGTGTATATCTGTGTATATCCTTGCATGTCTGTGTCTTTCCATATATACGTATATACCTAACACACACTCACACATGCCTGAATGTGTGTGCGCATATATATATATATATATATATATATATATATATATATGCTTCCTTTTTTGTTGTTAACAGATATCTGACCAAAAGAACCTTAAGGAAGAGGATGTTTTTGGCTCATGGTCTGAGCAGTGCAATCTATCATGGTGGGGATGGAGTGACAGCAGCAGTGGCTCATGGTTACATAGGAGGCATTTGAGGCTGCTTAGACTAGAGATAAGGCAGCAAGCAGGGCTGATCTATAAACCAATACCCTAGAGAACCACTTCCTCCAGCCATATCCCACTTCCTAAAGGTTCCACAGTGTCCAAAAAAAATCAGTCCCATCAGCTGGGGAAAGAGAGTCCAAACATAGGAGTCTGTGGAGGACACTTGAGATACAAACCATAATACATCATTATTATTGCTTGCTGCTTTCTTTCTTTCTTTCTATGTTTCTCTGTTGTTTTCCTTCCTTCCTTCCTTCCTTCCTTCCTTCCTTCCTTCCTTCCTTCCTTCCTTGTTTCTTTTCATCCTTCTTTTCTTGCTTTCTTGCTTTTTAAAAATATATATATAGGTGTTTTATTTGCATGTATATTCACACATCACTATGTGCCTGGTGCTTATCAAAGCCAGAAGAAGGCATCAGATACCCTGGAATTGGAATTGCAGATGGTTGTAAGCCACCATGTGGAGGCTGGAAGTCAAACTCGGGTCTTCTCCAAGAGCACCCAGTGCTCTTAACCACCAAGCCATCTTTCCAGCTCCTATTTTACTATTTTGAAGCATTCCCACATGTACTGTTCATGAGCAAGAGAAACAAATTGAAATTGTTTTTCTTTGATACCATTCTGAGACAGTCTGTCTGAGGTCAGTGATGAGATTCCAGGGCTTTGCAAAGAAGGTAGAAGTCCCTCTAGAGCTCACTCTGCAAGGAGCATGGCTGTGCTGTAGAGAGCCTTGAACTCATTTGCCCCAAAAAGTATATCTTGCCAAATGTAGGAGATAGAGAGTCATGTTTAGACAGATGTAGACAAAGAAAGGGAGAGGGACCAACCTGAGGTCAGGAATACAGCCTTCCTCCTGCAACCTGTGTGGGTCTTGCTGATCTCGGGTCCCTTAGGATGTCTTTACTTGCTAAGGTTGATGGGTTGATGCTAGTGGTATTTCGTTTGAGACTGGCAGCTGAAGGCTGATTTTAGGGAGATGCAGAGATGGTGAGATGATCACACAGCTGCCAGTCAGGTGTTAAGGTTCGCCTGACAAGATAGCATGGAATTCTTCTCTGTGGAACAATTTGAAATCTTCACCAGCATGCAGTCATGCATTGTGTCATTTCCAACTTTTTCTCATGCCAGCTGCACGTAAGATTTTACAGTAGGAATTCTTCTGGAGCTTACTCCAGTATGTTACCTTAGATGTATCTGAAGGATTGCTGTGATGCAGGAGAGTAATTTCTTTGTCCCCTTCTCTGAGAAGAAAGAGAAAATATTTCTGCACCGTCTACCCAATCATTTCTTTTTCTTAGGATACTTTCTTGAATCCAAATACTTACTATTTTGCTTTCTTAAGGCTAGAGGTATGGTAGGGATGGATACATATATTCTATATCAGATCCTTTCGATTACGTGGAAAGTGCTGTTCCTGGAGCACAATGCATGGGACACATAGTATCGTGCAGTAAGGGATCTTGGAGACCTGCTGTTTGAGTTGAAACCCCAATTCTCAGGTTGGCCATCTGCAGAATCTCCAGAAAACCCAAGTGTCCCAGACCCTTTGATGCAGGTTAGTGAGGACAAACTTCTCAGCCTTACAGTGGGGAGACAATGATTATGGTGGGTACAATAGTCCAGTGAATAAAACATAGAAAATGTCATGTATGTTCGTTTAACACTGTTAAGTTAAAATTTTCATCACTTACAATCACCAATGGCCTCATACTAAAGCATCATTAAAGCATGGAGGAAGGCCAGTTTTGTAAGTTAGTAGTAGAGCACCTGCCAAGCACACACATGGTTTACACACACACACACACACACACACACACACACACACACACACACCCCAGAGAGAGAAAAATGATCCCTAAACTGATCTCAAACACCATATTCTGCCCTTATTTCCTGAAGACCGTTTCGGAGGGAGCCCATGGCAATGAGATGAAAGGAAGATTAAAGTGTGCTGTGAGGAGCCATTCTACTCTTCCTCGCTCCTGAATTGTGTCTGCATTCTAAATCGGCCTCTAAGTCCAGCTAAAGCCCCCAAGCCTCTGCTGGGCTTTTGATCAACTTGGAGTTTAATCCTTTCCATTTCAGATGGATTTGCTCTAAGAATAAACCGTTGCATTAAGGAAGACAACTCAATCTTTACTGAACACCAAGGCATGGGCTTTTTTCTTCCTTTTATAATTTCTGAGAATTCTTACATTGAAATATCTTTCCTGAATATGTGAAAAAAAATTTTAAAAAATCACAACAAAATGTTTTTATGCTTTTATCAAGATTGAGGAGAAGTTATGTTAATTAGCCCTATGGACTTCTTATAGGCTGTGCTTATAGAACTAAATGCCATGTTGACATTCTAAGCCACCTGGGCTATGGAATAAAATCTGTTCTAAAAAAAAAAAAAAAGAAAAGAAACTTTAAAGCCCTCCATTGTTACCCATAAATATATAATTATTAAATACATAATTATTATTTGCCAAATTAAGAGTGACATGGGAATAAAAAAAAGACAAACCTACAAACAGAAACAAAAATTCTCATCATGCTTTTGTGTGGTTGCCTTGTAGATTTCTGTTGTCTTTTTATAAGAGCCTGACAAGTCACAAATAGGAAAAAAAAACATTTTCCTGACCAGAGCCTTTTACATAAATAATATATTGTTCTTTTCCTCTCCACCAGAGTGAAACAATAGGCACTTGGAAGGAAATGATGTCAGCCCTCTATTGATAGAGACACACTCCACTGGAGGAAACAGCACACTGGAGCAGCTTCTGGCTTCTGCAGCTTCTAGCTTCTGCAGCTTGTCATGGTGGCTGCAGGAGCTCCTGACAGTTCTGTGATATAAAGTATAATTGCATTATGACCCACTCCGATGTGATTTCTTATACAGAACATGTCTTTCGGTGTGTATCCTTTAACACAGATGACTATGAATGCCAAAGAAAAGAAGACCAAAGAAAGCCCCTGGGTTTATAGCACTGATGTTTATAACTATTTTGACTGCATCTTGAAGCCTGACAGTCATTCTGAAGCCTTTCCCAACTCTGGAAAACTATTCTAGCTGGGTTTACAGAAGACTGTGGGAAAAGAAGGGCATTTATCACCTTAATCATGCTGAACTGTGGTTAGTGGGACACTCTCACCATGCACATGAAATAACATAAGGAGGTTGGAGAAGGATCTCAGATCTGTGTGCAGCAAACATGCAGGGTCATAGCTCTGTATGTGGCAAACCCATCTGAGCCCGGATCTCAGATCTGTGTGCAGCAAACATGCAGGGTCATAGCTCTGTATGTAGCAAACTTGCAGGGTCACAGCTTAGTGTGCGGCAAACCCATCTGATTCTCAGGAAGTAGCTCTTCCCATGGATATTTTAGCAGTTGTTGATTGGTGTTCTGGCTCAATGACCTATTTCATCAGTTTTGCAAACTAGAGTCAAATCTCTTCATAGTCTTCAAATTAGTAGTATGGACCTTCCCTGAAGTAACTTTACCATGGAAATCTCTTTAAAGAATAAATATGGGCCATAAGCTGTCAATATCTTGACATCCATTGGTATGGATTACTATTATTACTAATTGTTAATAGTAATAAATTATCATTTACAGCCATGGTTATTAGGGGAGGCTTCCATTTCACTTGTGTTTGAAATGAAAAAAGTATAAAGGCTTTTGTATTGATTCCATAGGAAATAGATCTGATTCTGGAAGTTACTGCTGTCTTGGCAGGTAGGACACTGAGGCCTGAAATAGACACCTGTGTCACGACAGAATGAATTTACTCAGAATGGATGCCTATGTCCTTCAGTTACCAGACATGATGGACCCTGGTCCCTAAAACTCTAGAGTGCTCAGGGAGGCTTAGGGACAGAGATGCCACTGTACCATTCTTCACTGCTCTGTCAGGTGAGGTCCTGTTTCACTGAGAGACCCACACAGGATCAGACAAACTTTGAGAACTGGGAAGCAGCAGAGGTAGAGGTCTAGAGTCAAGGATCCTGGTGTGTGGGGTCTGCGGGACTTCCTGCACAGAATCTTACAGGACCCAGATCTTAAGACAGAGTAGAATGTGACACAGGTCCATGATGTGAAATGGTCCTGAATGTTGTTTAATTGGTTTCATTCTTCATAGCTTAAAAAAAGTGTCTGTCAGGGGACAGAGAGTCCATAACAACAGTAATACTAATGCCTAGTGAGTCAGTATCCTACAAGTAGACATAATCTGTTTATGCAGTGGGTATATTAGAAGACAAAGACAAAGGAGGCCTGAGGATGTGGTTCATTTGGTAGAGCACTTGCCTCGCATGTGTGCAACCGTGGGTTATATTACCGGTACTACATAAAATGGACATGGTGCTGCATGCCTATGGAGGCAGAGAATCAGGAATTCATGGCCATCCTTCTTTACATAGCCAGGTGAAGGCCAGCCTGGCCTGTATGGGTAATCTTTTCTCCTTAAAATAAAATCTGCAAAAAAACCCCCACAAAACCAAAAAACAAAACAAAACAAAAACAGTCCCAGCTCACAGGTGAAGGTACCTGCTGCTAAGCTTGACTGCCTGAGTTCCATCCCTGGGACACATTTGAACATGCACAAACACACACATATATACATGTAAAACGCACACATATACATGCACACAGATACACACACATATAGATACATGCATAGAGACAGACACACATCCACACACATCCACACTTTCTAAACAATAAATGGAGAAAAAAATGAAGGAAGAAACAAAGAAAAGACAAAAAGGAGAAGAAGAAAAAACAATACAGGAATACAGACAAATAGGAAAGAAGGAAGGAAGAAAGGAAGGAAGGAAGGAAGGAAGGAAGGAAGGAAGGAAGGAAGGAAGGAAGGAAGGCCGGTTTAGGCTGTGCTATGGTCTCCATCTGAGTGTCTGTGTGGAAAGTGCAGCTCCCTGACTGGGGCCACTTCTCAAAGGTAAATAAATTACAAAGGCACCAGCCTCATAAATAAGTAATCTACCAGCAGTGCTTATTGAAGGAGGGATGTCTCTAGGGTGGGCCTTTGAAGGTATTTCTTGTTCATGGGCCCCTCCTCTCTAGAAGTTTTTTGTTATCCTGAGGTGCGCAGTCTCCTGTGCCAGACACCATATGTTCGCCCACCTCAGGCCCTAAGTAATAGAATAAACTCCCTGTGGACAGAATCATGGGAGTTGTGGACCACAGCAGACTTTCCCTCCCTTGTGCTGACTTTTCCAATTCTTTGTCACAGCAGTGAGACAAAATGTAGAACTGGGCAGACAGACACTTTTTTTTTTTTTTTTAGAAGGAATTCAATGAATTTTCTCTTAAATTACTTTCCTCTGTTCCCCTTCCATTTCTGGTAATTCAATACATGCTTCTTTAAGTAAAGCACTACATAAAGAGATAAATAATAGATCTCAGGCTAGGTGTATGCCAGTTATTCCTGTTAAATGTCATAACAATAAGCTCAGATATACCTCACACAATATCAGAAAAGTTGAGCAAGATGGCCGAAGTACTGATGGAAGACTCTAAATGCACTGCACTGTGGTCTGTCTCCTGACCGTCAGTACAGACTTGATCTGGTTTTGACTAGTTCACAAGGAATCAGCTTCAGTTACAGCTACTACAGAGCAAGCCACAGTCCTCAGTTCTTGAGATAGATTCCTCCATCAGGACTTCCGAGACTCCTAATGTATCTGAAGAGATTATAGAATGGAATCAAGAGATGCTGAGGGAAGTTTCATCTAGAACACGTTTTCTTTGGTTGGGGGGTGGTGACAAGGGTGGGGACATCCTCCAACTATTTAGAACTAGTCTTTGAATTATTTAAATTTATTTTCATAATTAATGCATAGAAGTCTGAAAATATAAATGGTATAATGTGGTTGCTTAATTAATTAATCAAGGAAGGAAGGGGAGATGGAAGGAGAGAAGAAAAGAATAATATAGTCAACAACCCATGACTCCACTTGAACCTGCAGTAAGTCCACCTGCTAACCACCTCTGCCTCTGCCCTTATGCTTTGGGATGAGAGGCATCAACATGCCCTGCTGTTTAAATTAATTACAATAACACATAGCGATCACCTGCTATAGTACAACGAAGAGTACATTATAGACGGACAAAGAACCTTTTCATTTTAAAATTGCGTTTATCTCAGAGATCCAGTGAGCATGTAGAGGTCCTCCCAGGGAGAGTTAGGACCCAGCTCAGCAGTCACCTGCTTTGCAGATCTTACTGGAAGGTTTAGAAACTGCCTGGTGGTCACATGACCCTAGGGAGCATGTAATGATTCTTTCAACATGATGATTATTTCAAGATAAATGGCTGATTTTTTAAAACAAAGCACCACAGTATGTGGGTGTGTGGAATGTCAATCTAGACAGGAATACTCAGCAAACTAGGGAAGGAAGAAGGCGGGTCCTAGGTGGGCTGACTTGGATTTTTACTTCACCACTTCCTATGCTTTTCACCATAGCACACTTGTGCACATTTTCATTATGTTCAGTTTTAGTAAGTGCTTAAGAGTAACTATTGAAGGATTAGCTTCAAGCAAATCAGCTTATGTTTCAAGCAACCTAGTTTTCTAGAAGTTTGGACAAACTGACGTACTTCCCAACGCATCACCTAAGGTGAGACAGTTTGCCAAAGACATTCCTCACAGACATTTAAAAAACAAATGAAAAGACTTAAAAAGCTCCTTGTATTCAGTTTCTTTAAGCCAGTTTTCAGATCTGTTCATAGACACGTCAACTGGAAGCAGCTGCGCAATGGATTTTAGCTAAGTAGCAAATAGGTTTCAAAAACAATATGCATTTTTTTTTTTTTTGCTAAGCCTTGGCTGGGTAGTGTGGGGGTCTGGGAAACATCCTAGAGCAGAGGTTAAGATCTGGAATAGACTGTGTCTTGGTTAATGATGCAGAAGGAAGACAGGACACAGATCAACAACCAAGAGCCAGCCTCCTGCAATGAGTCTGTAAGTATGAAGTATAAGTAAACACTCTTGCCAGGATGAAAATTGAGCAAGTGTCTATTGGAAGGGGTGCTGGACGAACTGACCCTGGAAGGTGTCTAAGGAATGTAAAGCATCTCAGAAGAGGAGGGGAGCAGAGTTAAGAGGTAAGGGCTGCAGAAGGTAGGGTGAGTTTAGAGGGACATAGTCCTGGGACACCAGGCATGAGTGAGATGATCAAATGAACAACATACTTCAGGCAGGAGTGCCAGCCCGAGTCAGCAGCATCTGTGCATTAGCTGACTACAAGGACTGGAACTGAACCCTAGAAGATCTTCCAACCACTGCCTCGATGTTCACTGACAGAATAAAGATTGGAGTGGGGTCTAAAGACCAACCCAAAAGCCCAGAGGGCATGGAGGTGCCAGCCTGATGAGGGAGCTCAGGCCTCTGTATCTTACATATATGTGCCTTCGCTGCTGGGTCTGGAGCCACAGACCATGTGACTGTCTGGAGGGCACAAACACAGACAGACGTGCCTCCCCACATTTTTTGGCCTTGAATTTGTGTCCACATGGTGAAGAGAAACACATGTCTGGCGTTCTTCTCCATTATGTTCAGAGAAGAGGCAATTGCAAAGCAGTTGGAAAGAGAGGGGAGCCCTAAATTAGTGGGCACTTCCAAGCTGAGACCCTGCTCCAGTGAACTGTGGGAGGCTCACTTTCAGTCGCCTGCTATCTGATTTAGATCATGGTTTGTAAAGTCTATTGCGCTTACAGATGATTTTCCCCCTTTGAAATCCCACTTTTTGTATAATAACCTAGGTGTCGGGGAAAGTTTCCTAAGATAAAGTTTTATTACACTTTCTGAATCTTCCTAGAAATAGCTTTTTTTCCAATCTGAGGGTTACTTCTGGTATTCCCTAGAAGCCTATACCAAGTGTGGTTCCTCGTCACATTCTAAAGTTTCTAGAGGCACAAGAAGTCCTTATACCAGGGTTGCCCGGTGTCAAACATCAAATAAACTTCCTAGAAAGCCTTCAGTTTGGTGTTTGCTTTAAAAGGAAGATACCTTGGTGTTTAACGGAGTTTTTTTCAACCCACTGGAGCAGAACGAGAATAAATGACCACATTGAGAATATGTTAACAGTGCTACAGATGGTCCTTAAAGCAGAACATAGCTTCAAATGGAAAGGAAGGGAGAAATAGGAGACATGTTTGTACTCTAGTAAAGGTCATCTGATGTGTGGTGGCTTCTAACAAGAGCCATCATCTTCTGAGGAAGAATATCCACAAGAGAATATTCATTCTATTTAGCTAGAAAGAGTTCTATTTGCTAGAGAATTTGACTAATTCTAGTAATATTTTCTAGTAATTAAGAATGGCTTTGTATTTGAGTTCTGATTTAGATTATGGATTAGATTACTGTTTAGTTAAAAGAGGAAACTTTGTTAGTTGTCTTTCTCTGTCTCGATTCAAAAGTATAGGCTACAAAAAAAGCCTTTAAGAAGAAAGCTGGTACCAAGGAATTCTGGGGACGGGGGATGGGGGAAGGGTTGGATGTGCACACTCAGAAGAGTGTGTACAAGTAAGTGGTTTCCCATGTCAGCACCTATGACAATTGATTGTCTCCAAGAATAAAAGTTTCCTTGGTAGGAGCCTGGAGGAACGTTCTCTCCTGAGGCCTCCAGCTTTGAATCTTACTAAAACTCCCAAATTAGAAGTTAGCTTCCTGGGAGGGCCATTTTGTCAAGCTTGCACTGTAAGGCCTCTGAAAAGCCTACCTGCTCTAAAAGGCAGCTGGAAAGTGCTAACCAGGCATGTTGGCAGGTACCTATAATCAAAGCGCCCAGGACTAAGGCAGACCCAGGAGGAATGTTCTGACTGTAAGGTCAGCTTGGACCACAGAGTCAAAAGGACAAAAGTCACCAGTAAACAACTAAAGCATCAAAGCTGAGCATTTATCGTGAATCTGATATTATGTGAGGAAACTTGCACAAAGAGGCAGAGAAGATTTCAATTAGAAAAGACAGGAATTGAAGTTCACTCAAATTTTTGACTTCTCTGAAATTTCTCAGTATTAGCACGTATAATGCAGGACCTGTGGCTCAGTGTTTACTGGGTTGTGTGTTGTTGTGTCTCAGCACAGTTGAATGTTTCCAAGGACAAAAGGCCTGGAGGGAACCTGGAGAAGAGTTCTCTGATGAGCCAAGGAGCAGAAGAGAGGTCTTGTCTCCTTTCAGCTTTGAACTTTACTGTTGTGTTGGTTTTATTGGGTACCATAATGATATTAAGGGCACTTACTCAGATGACTAACAAATACTTGCCCAGGAAACCCCAGTCTGTACAGAAAGGGTGGGATAATGGGACAGCATTCTGGATCTACCTCTGTGATATGTGATAATATCTGAATTTTAAAATGTACTCATTTCAAATCATTCTCCAAAGTGAAACTCAGTCTCTTTAGAGTCTTTGCATTAAGGGATTATCCATTAAAGTGTCCATTAAATACAGGCTCTCTGGAATAATCTAATTTCTCAGATCATGTCCCAGTATTGCCATCCGGCTTTTCTTCCTTGTTCCCAAGGACTCTGTCTTTATGTCACCTCTAAGCTGACCCCTGCAAGGTGCATGTCAGTGGCAGCCATGACACTGCAGAGTAAGGTGAAAGCTTGTCCTGAGTTAAGATTATCATTTATTGTCCTAGAGTCCTAGATTCACTTCTGTTGCTGCGATAAAACACCCCCCCCCCCATTAAAAGTAACTTAAGAAAGAAAAGGTTTACTTCTCTTACAATTCTAGATTATAGTCCATTGCCATGTCCAGCATGGCTTGGGTCTTGAAACCTGACTGGGGATAAGGGAGGAATGGAGAAAGGTTACACACACACACACACACACACACTCACACACATCTGTGGTCAGGTGGGCTATGCATGCTCTGATGGAATGGCACCAACTCTGAGACCACCAGCAAGAACCAGAACATTAGCATGCTTGTGTTTGTTATACACAGCACCTTGGGAGGAGCTGGCTAATCTCTGTGGCTGATTGTAGGCTGAGTAGTCACAGGCTTTAAGTAACCACGAGGAAGCATCTGGAGTGGATGACTTGTCAGTCATTCATAAACACTGGTATTTTTACACACTGTCCACATTCCATAGGACCAGAGGAAAGAAGGCTTTGGATCCCTCTGAAACTCATCCCAAGGAAAGCTTGCTACTCCTGTGGGTCTGAGGCACTTGTCCTTGACAGGGCTGTTTCCATGTCAACAATACACATTTACACAAGATTTCATCTGCTCCCCATAGTTTGTTACTTTGGAGAAATCATGGGAGCAACTTAAAGTACCCTGCCCACAGCCACAAGCAAGGGAAGAATAAATTCAGGGATCTTGCTTTCTTTACTGTTACATAATGCAGGGCCCAGCCTGGAGAACGTACCCTGTCACATCCAGGATAGGCATTTCCACTTCAGTAAATCAAGACAGTCCTCCACACACAGGCCCCCAGGCCATCGTGATCTACTCTAGACAGTTTCTCAATGGGGCTTTCTAACTTAAGTCCAGTTGACAATGCAAACTAACCACCTCATAGAGTTGCAACAGTACCTTGATAGAGATTACTCTTTTTATCCCTAAACAACAAGATAAATAACCAAGGAGAACAGAAGGAGAGGAAGTTAGATGATCACACCTACTACCATCGTTTAATAAATGAAAAAATAATTTTTTCTAAATTTCTAAACTATGTGCTTGGATTTTGGTTGGTTGGCAACATGAAGAACCCAACTCACTGTATAACTAAACTTTGCACTTGTGTTCTTCCTGGGAGATTCAACTAGAGACTGAGAGATGAACCAGACTTCTATGTCTAGTTACCATATTAAATCCTAGGCAGACATGTAGGAGAAAAATATGCATTCTTCTTAGTCAAATAATGAATTATTATTGTTTCTTCTAAAGACATTAACTTTCTTTTCAGGCACTAAGGGTTATACAGTTAGAGGCCTTAAAAGGAAAATAAAATGAACTTGCACTTTAGAAATTACTTATATGTAAGTGTTTATTTAGAATAAAAGGAGAGAATAACAACAAATTGCAAGATTTTTTTTTCCTCCAAGGTTACAAATCCAATGAGGCAAAAACCTCCCGATCATTTTAGCAGTTCTTTGTACCCTTGGAATGCTGCAACAATTTTACCATTCTTTCTATGAAGATTATAGGATTTTGTCTTTGTTAAACATAGTTGAACAAGTGTTTTTGATACTTTAGAAAACTTTTTCTTAGCTTCACAGACCATTATGGAAAATGATAGATAGGATTATACCAAATATATGGGGGACACTTCCTGAGAACATCCATGCACATTCACATGCAAATACTTATACACATTGACACACATGCACACACTTAATTTTAAGTCTAAGTTGAGCATATAAGAGAAAACATGGAATCTGCCTTCCTGAATCTGGCTCATTTCAACATTGCAACCCATCCAGCTTTAAAAAAACAGAAGTAAACTAAACTTAAATAACAACAACAACAAACTCCCATGTATTATCTGCATATATTCATTGAGTAGTGGTGATAGGTTTCCTGAGGATATTTTCTTCTGAGCACATCATCTTCTTTGATGATGTTTGGCTCATGCCTTCCCGCTCCCCCTTTGCCCCTCCCTTCCTCCTGGCCTCTTCCTTCCTTCTGTTTCCTGTCATAGATAAACCAAGCATTCACAATGAGGGAGAGCATGCAACGCTTTTTTTTTTCTTCTTTTTTTTATTCTTAATAGCATCTCTGTTGTTTTGGTTTTGAGGCAGAGGCTGGACTTGGGGTCAAAGTACAGATCCTCCTGCCTCAGCATTCCTCAGACCCCAAGCTATGCTTTCAGCTTGTGGAGTAACATCACAGAGCAAGATTGAATAGCACCTTTGAGATCAAACACATCAGGCTCAGAATTAACCTGATTATAACTAAGCCCCATTATTAGTTATACTCTGCTTGGATAGTGTTACCCTAAGATGCCAGGTCTCCTTTATGTCCTGGTCCATTTTTATTGAGCATGTGTCAATGGAAGGAGGGAATATAATCATGTGATCTCTTTTTGTTTGTGTGACCTGGAGCTGTAGCCTTCCAGGCATTGAATAAGCCTTCCTCTAGGTCTTTCCTGAGTAACCTGTATAGGAGCCTCTTCAGTAGGTAAAACTAACAGAATGAACTCCCTCCCCTGTCTTGACCTCCACCCACTTCCTGCCTCTATCTAGTTTTCTGACTTTTTGTTTTGAGAAGGGAGAAAAGTGGATGGAGATTGAAAAGGTCAGGGTGTAAGATCTTTTCTGCAGTTGGGATGGCATTTGGGAGATTCTATTTATTTTGCTTGCCAAAGTCTGGCCTTAAAACAAGGGGAAGCAGCGCTGCTCTGCCAGTCTCATCTCCCATTGGTTGCCAAGGGTGATGTAATGGGAAAAACAACCAGGGAAGGTACATGTCACAGGCTGGTTGTCACCACCTCAGTCTTCTTTCACACCATGTTTACAATCATGCCGTGTGCCCAGCCAAGACAGATGCCACAAGTACCCACTTCTAGCCTGGCATCCTCATAATGTCTGGAAAGGGAGCTAGTCCAAAGTCAGCACAGACATTGGGCAGATGGCAGTGGGGTGGGAGGGCTTCCCCAAACTGAGCTAGGCAGAGGGCTTATGAATTCACAATATACATTATGAAGACTAATACACATTCCAGATCAGAATTTGTTCCTGCAGAAGAGAACTGGCTTAAAGGGCTAAAGTGGTAGGCAGTCAGCAGATGCAGAAGCCTTTGGTTCCCTATTTGTTTCCTGACATTCCTGCTGGGATACATTTGATAATTTAGCCCCAGAAGTCAGTGTGTTGATAAAGGGTAGCTTTGTTGGACTTCAGAGGCCCTGAGACTGCAGCAGGCAGAACTCTTCCTGAGGCCCTGAGGTCTAAAGACCATGAGGCATTTCCCTCCTTCCAGACTCCTCCAATTCAGAAGGTCAAAGAGCAGAGGCAGAAATGTACATCAGTTGCATATTCGTCTCTGCCTCAGTGAGGTCTGAAGAAATCCTCAGTTCAAGACCCTGAAGCATCCCAGCAGAGTACTGAAATGGCTTTCCCCTTACAAATCTTCTTGTAACTCTTCCTCCAAGTGTGCAACCCAATCTGTGCTGCATAGGAGCCTAGTTGTGCAGCACTGGGACCTGAGAGGCTAAGAACCCTAGAAGTAGCATTCAGTCTTGCTGAAGCCCACCTGCTTAGTTAGTGTCTCTTGCTATGAAGAGACCTCATGACTAAGGAAACACTTATAAAGAAAAGCAGTTAATTGGGGCTGGCTTTCAGTGTGGAGTTTTAATCCGTTATCATCATGGCAGAAATCATAGTGCTGCGAAGGCAGACATGGTGCTGGAGAAGTAGCTAACAGTTCTGGATTTGGATCCTCAGGCACCAATAAGACAGAGTGAGCCACTGAGTCCAGCCTGAGCTTCTAAAACATCAAAACTCATCCCCATAACACACTTCCTTCAACAAGGCCACACCTCCTAAGAGTGATGTTGGAAACCCCTATACCCAAGTCTGCCTCCAATAACCTGGTGACATTGGCCATGCCAAATATGATACATTTTTAATATTGACTAGTATGAGGAGTTTCAAATGAAGCCTATGGGCATGCACTATACCCCTTTATAAAGCCAGTTACTTCAAGGCCTGTCCTCTCTCTCCTCTACCCTCACTCAGAGGCACACTTTGTCTATTTGCCCCCTCCCTCCACCCAATCTGTTATGTGAGGCCTATTTCATGGAGTGACTTTGTGGCATTCTTTGACCCCAATTCACCAAGATACCCTTTCTTCTATTGCAAAACCCTAACATTGGCGCTGTGGGAGTCGGCAGAACACCCTGGTGCCTGCATGCTTCCTCACCGTCGTCTAAGCTACACTGGGACTTAATTCTTATCTCCAGTCCACGTGCGACAGGCTCACCTTCTGTCTTACTGATTGCTGGGCACCACATCCAACAGCACCACTTGGTAAGGTTTCCCTTTGGTTGGTGTAACTACTTCCGTGGATCAGAGGGAGTGACCCTGAGCATCTGACATCCCTCTGGTACTCTTAGAGGCATCCCAAATCCTGACATTATCAAGGACCTCTACAACTACTGCCAGGGAAAATGGAGAGATAGAAGTGGAACAAGATTACCTATGTCCAAATTTTCTCTTATCCTCACTTCAAGCCTTCCCTCTGTTCTCCCTGTCCCCCCACTCAGCAGGTAGCTCTGAAGTTTGAACAAAAGTGTTTTCCACTACTCTAGATTCTGCTTCTGAAGCCCAGCAGCAGCAGCAGCAGCAGCAGCAGCAGCAGCAGCAGCACTGGCCTCAGCCCATAACTCCTTCTCCTCTGGCTTTTCAGTCTCCTCTTCTTCAGCAACAAGCTGCTTTAACCATCCTACTCTAGTGCCCGCTTTTACCCCACCAGGAGCCTGCAGCCCCACCGGAACTGGCTCCTACTAAACACACAGTGGGACCTGCTTCTACCTCTCCTCATCTGGACTAACCAGATCCCAGTTCTCCCTTTGTAGGAGGTTTCCAGGGTGGATGGCCTGGTCAAGGTACATGTTCCCTTTTCATTAAGTGAACTCTCACAAACTGAAAAAAACAAAACAACACACACACACACACACAACCCTAGGGTCTTATACTTTTAACTCTTCTATTTTCATTAAAGAATTGCAATATGTTTTACAATCCTATAGTCACACTTTCCATAACACACGCACACACACACACACACACACACACACACACACGATTCTAACTAACAATCTGCTTTTCAAAGCATGTAGGTGAGTTTGAGAGCAGGCTAGAGTACATCCGGATGAAACCCATCAAACTAGAGCAACATACCAGGCCAACCACTCAGGGGCTGAGGCAGAATTACCAATGAAGGTACAATACCCCAGGGGACATTCTAGCTAGAGATCAGTTTACAACTTGCTTCTTGGCCAGACTCTGTAAGGCTGCTCTTAAATCAGCAAATTATGAGAAACTCCAAGAGGTCATCCAGGACAAACATGAAAACCCTTCTTAGTTGCCAGAGTGCCTTACAAAGGCCCTTTTACAGCATACCAATCTAGATTCCCCCCAACCCAAAGAATAAACAACTTCTCATGACCTATTTCTTTCCCCAGAGTTTCTCCAACATTAGGGCCAAGCTTAGTACTTGATGAGAAGACCCCTAACCCCTAAGGGAGAAGTCTTAGCATTAGCCTTTAAAGTGCACCAAGGAGAGAAGAAAAAGCCTGAAAACAAGTACCGAATGCTGGCTGAGGTGACTCAAGCAGGTTTGATGACTGCCTGGGCTTTTTGGGCTCCTAAGGCTCAAGAACCATGGGGTCCTTCTTCAAATGTAGTGAGGAGGGTCACTGAGCCCAGGCCTGCCCTAATCCCTACAGACCACTCCAGCCATCTCCCAAGTGCCATCAGGAAGGACACTAGACTGTTGACTGCTCCCATATCCCTCTTATGTGTAGATATCAGATGGAGATCACCCTCCACCGACTTCTTAGGCCTGGCCATGGATGACTGGAGGAGCCTGGGCTCCTTGATCCCTGTCATCTCTGACAGAGTCCTGGGTAGTCATAACAGTATCAGGGTGACATTTCTTCTGGACACTGGGGGCAGTTATTGTGCTGATAGAGTTTTGGAGACCTGCCTCTCTTTTTTTTCCCCATTGTCAGAGTAGGAGGACAGCCTTACCAAACTTGCCAGACTCTACCATTCAGTTGCATTTTCAGGGATGTCCCTCTCACCCATTCTTTTCTGGTGGTGCCAACCTGTCCCATCCATCCCTTTGTTGGGAAGGATCTTCTAGCCAAAATGGGGGCCTCTCTATCCTTTGCTCTCCCATTCACCTGACTCCAAGTTTGCCAGCACTTCCTTTCCTCTTTCTCCTAGCTAGACAACCTACTGGTTCTAACATGTCATTTCCTTTGCCAGGCTTCCAGGTAGACTCCCAAGTCTGGGACACACAGGCCCCTTCTGTTGCCACCCCTCCCCCACCGCTGTGGTCATCATCCAATTACAAAACCCTATCCATGGAGCACATGACCATACCACAAGAGGAGCTGGCATGAAGCAGTCAAAGTAGAGCATGTTCAAGCCATGGAAATCTCAAAACTGAGACTGGCAGGAGTGATGCAAGCTTACTCCCTGATTCCATGTCTGCCTTGGAGCATATGACCTGGAGACCTCCAACCAGGTGGTCACAGGATAGCCCATGCAATGAGGCATCTCAGTAGCCTTAGCCTTCAGCCAAAGACCGTTTTCCTTCCTGGATACTTTCACCCCCTGCCCAAAATGATATAACCCTTGGTTCACCCAGAAAAAAAGTATGTGGATTCAAATCCACAACAACAAAGAAATATGAACAAGCTAAGATTATCTCAGAGAGCTGCTTCATTAAAGCCATAACACTAAGCTCCTTGGAGAAGCCTCCACCACCCTGCGCTTGCCCATGACTGGACCAAGATCCCGTTCCAGACTCTGCTTAATCTTTCCATCCCAGTGTCCAATGGTGGCTTTTGAACACTGTGAGTAGGAGAAAGTGGTGGGGATCCAGTTTAACCCCTCCTGGCCTGGCGTGCAACATCCGACACCCAAGCAAAAAAGCAGATTGCGGACTCCACCCATTCCAGACTTCACCCTTTCCTCTCCGAACCAGTGTACACAAAGTATCCTGAGAGGAGAGGTGGAACCCACTACCACAGCTGGCACCTGGAACACGGGGAGATAGAGATGAGTCAACACTCCTCCAGGGCCGTAACATCTCTCGCCTAAATAATACAGACCTGTCATTTTGTCTCTGCTTCATACTCTGATCTCAGACTACCAGCTCCTTAAGGGCCATTCTGGGGATTGTCCCCTTGGCATTCTTCTTGGGACTAGCTCACCACCATCACTTACAGCCTCTCCCATATAACCTTTGTCAAATGACCAGCTGGTCCAAGTGTGGTGTTGCCACAGCTCCTACCTTTTTCATATCACTTTCTTTGGCATGACAAACTGCTTTAAGACACCCTGGACATATTTTGTAAGGGCACTAACTTTCTTATATTGCAACAAAACCCTAACCCCCCACCCTCTACCTCAGCCCCAGTGTTCTATAGTCCACAATACCTTCATTCTTTGCAGTAATCAAGACTACCATCACTAATCTGCTAATCACTATTTCCTTTCCCCATGTTCAGAGTGATACATGGACAAGAGCCTCTACCAATTCCAGTTGTGCACGCAATAGCAGCCTGACATAATAGGGCAGTTCAAATTTTGCCTTTTTTGGCTGTTGTGGGAATAATTTCCAATGCTGCCACTAGAACAGCAGGGCTAATCACTTTGGTGACCTTTTATCATCAATTTTCTTCCCAGTTCTTCCAGGCTCTCCAACAGGTGACCCAAACCACACTTCTTTCAAGGACATATTGACTCCCTGGCTGCAGTGGTACTCCAAACCCAACAGATCTTACAGCTGGAAAAGGTGGCCTTTGCCTCTTCCTACTAGAGGAATTCTGCATCTATGTCAACAAATCAGTACAGTAAGAAACAAAATCCAATAACTTCAAACAGACCTCCAAAATCATAAGCAACAACTCTGTCTACAGCCCCTGGGCTTTTGAGAATCCCATATGAAAATGAATACTGCCCTTCCCAACCCCTCTCCTTCCCATTATCTTGCTTTTACTAATTGTACCATGCCTTATCAATTTCTTCTCTACATTTCTCCAATGACAAGTTCAAAAATAATCTTTTATCAAACAATTAAGTTATTGTCACAGGACTGCCAAACTGTAGCCACAGATTTGGAGGCTCATGATTACCAAATATGTCCTGAAAGTGAGACTTAACAGTGCCCCAAAGTTGTTAATGTCCCCAGAGAGCAGGAAGCAGTCTAAAGAGCGTGGCACCCCCACTCATACCTCATCAGTCATGCCTAAATGTTTTCTCACCTTTATAATAAATAAGAGGGAAGGATGTTAGATACTCCCCCCACCCGAGGTCACCTTTAGTAACCTAACAACAGTGGCTATGTCATCACCAGCTCCATGGGTGACACATTTCCATTGTCTCATATGTCATACCCCTTATAAAGTGCATGCCTTCACAGCCTCTTCATGACCTCACTCAGAGGCAGACTTTGCATGCCTCCTCCCTCCTCCTCCCCCGACACACCAAATAAATGTTTCTCATGTGAGGCCTGTTGTATGGTGTGACTTGGTGGTGTTTCTTGTCCCCAATCCACCCAGGTACTCGTCCTTCTGCTACAAAATCTTAGCAAGGGCTACTCTCTCTGAGCCTATGGGGGCCATTTTCATTCAAACCACCACACCTAATATTCTGCATGCCTGGGGGCAGGTCCTGCATGACTGGAAGGACTGAGGACAGAAGACGAATGCCCACCATCAGCATCGAGGAAGGGCTGCTCCCATATGGTGGCCTCTATGGACGGCTTTGGCCAAGAAGGGGGGTCAGCCCTGGGAAAGGAATTTCCAGGACCAAGTACTGGGAGCTCAGCACTCTGCTCCATAGCCCTGCAGTTATTTTAGGGGAAGATGTGTCTTTAAAACATTTTCAACAATAATTAAAATATGCTATGAAAAAGTGTCTAAGAGTGATCTGTGCATGTGTGCATATGTGTGTATGTGTACATGTGTGGATTTATAGGTGTGTGCATTAGTGTATGTGTACATGTGTGAATAGTTTGTATGTATGTGTGTGGGTACATTTGTGTGTATATGTATACACATGTGTATTTATGTGTATATATGTGTTGTCTATGTATGATTGTATTTACACACACACACATGTGCACACACACGTGCGCACGTGCACACACACACACATACACATGTGCACATATGCAAGCACAGCAGAAGAGACTGGCTCTGGCCTCGAGTGGGATGGATCAAAGTTAACCATAAAGGACGAAATAACTAGGGGCATCTAAAGTTCAAAGACTCCTTTGAGAATGTCACTCTTTTTTTGAAAAATCATGGAAGGCACACCACTTTACCCCATGTCAGCCTAATGTGAGGATCAAGGGAGCCTGTGTCTCAGATTTGCCTCTTAGGTTTTCTTCCTGCAGAGACAAGCAAAGATCCAGCAGAAATCTTTGACTCTAAATATCACAGACTCAGGAACCCAGTGACCCTGCCTGCATTCTTTCCTTTGCTCTTATTATGTATACACACAGAAAGAAAATCCTCTTTCAGTGTGTGTGCGTGCGTGCATGCGTGTGTGCGTGTGCGTGTGTGTGCGTGCGTGCGTGTGTGTGTGTGTGTGTGTGTGTGTGTGTTTAGGAGGGGAGGCAAAGTACTTCTGTGCAATTAGTCAACATGAAATTTTTTCCCTAAAGAAATGATAAATTAAATATTGACCTCAGAAAGTATTTCTGTGCCAAGGCAATTTATATTTAGAAGGTATTTTAATAACTGTTAGGAACACAACCAATCAACTTTAGTTACAGAGATTTTAAACAGGGCTGGGCATGCTATATTTCTGTCTTTTGGTCTGGGCATTTATTCCACAAGGGCGTGAGTTGATTTTGTTGTTGTTGTTGTTGTTGTTATTTTTTTATATCCTGTTTTTTGAGTGAATGCTTTTGGAAAAACAAACATGTTGAATTCCTTGATGCTCTCAGGCAGCCCCTTCTGCTTGCATTGCATTCCTCATGGGTTGGGTACCCAGTACAACAACTGGCTTCAGGGCCTTATGTAGTCCAGGCTAGCCTCAAACTTGCTACGTAGCTGAGGATGATATCGAACTTCTGATCTTTTTGCCTCTACCTACTAAATACTGGGGTTACATTTGTAAGCCAATGAGCCTGTTTTATGCAATGATAGAAATTCAACACTCACAAATGCTAGGCAAACACTTCACCCACTTAGCTACTTCCCAACCCCACTGATACAGAATTTAAGTTAATGAATAGAGTAACAGCATCAAGGTCAACCTGAAAAATCAGACAGTTAGTTCTACAGAACTAAATGCCATTCTAAATGAAGATTTTCTAAGTCTCCATATTACCCCAAACATTTCACCCAAGCACTATGGCCAACCAAACATCAAGCATGTATCATAGGGAAAAATAACCAATTGTATAGCAAGCTGTGCATTTCTGTAACCGGAGGTTCAGGTGAATGGACATTAGTGGAGTACAGCATCATTGTGGGCCTTGATGGGGATCAAGAAGTCATGTAGGAAAACAGAGAGAACAAGATATGACCTGTTCTTTTGTGTTCTAAAGAAAATATCCTGGAAGACAATGAATAAAACAATGCTGGCTGAAGCAGAAACAACAACAAGGGTGACCTTGCTTCCTCCAGGAACAAGCCTCTGTGTTTTCCTTTTGCCATGTGATCTCTCTGCATCTGCAGATATTTCTCTCAAAGTCTGCGCTTCTGCTAGACTTCAGGTTTCTTTGGTCCAAACTCTGGAGTTTGGGTAAGGAAGACCAGCTGGAGCAGTTGCTGGGGATGGAGCGTAAAGCTTCCCCAAGGTGAGCATAAGTTTTTTGTTTTCTTATGGGAGTCTTTTTAAAATGAACCCGAGGTTGTAAAAGGATGTTATAAATCTGGCTGAATGTTCTTCTCGAAAAAAGATGTAGAAAAATCAGAAGGAAGTTGACAGTCTGTTTCCTCCACGGCACCTGACTGATCTGAGCTTAATTGAGGTTGAGTTTACTGAGTCAAGTAGACCCAAAGTCAAGTAAATAGTTGACTACAACACAAAAGTAAACATTTGGCCACAACACAAAAGTAAACAACTGGCCATAACACATACTAAATGCTATTTCATCACTTCAGTGAACATATTGCTATCACACAGTCATTTCTGTATTACAATGCAATTGAATATTAATTTTAAATTGTAGATAAAAATAGACAGAAAGCATTTATATTCAAAGAGATAGTGTTTTTTGTCCAAACTCGTGGATTTTCTCCCCCAGAGAGCTCGCCTGTTGTTTATTCCTTGTTCAGAGGGTCTGGCTCTTGACTGCTGTGAGTACTAAGTAACCAAACCAGAGTCTGCTTTGGTTACTGAAGGCATTTTCAGACTGATGAGCTCAGGTGACCCGTCCACCTCAGCCTCTTTGTACCATGGGTCATCTGAACTCTCCCTCTGCCTCCTTTTTTTTATTTTGGCCCTCTGCCCTTTCCAAGCCCTTTCTGTTGAAGAAAAGACTTTCCTAGATTCTTTTTTTTTTTTAGCCAACTGGAGGACAGAAACTTCCATTGTGAGGTTCTGGCTAAAACAGAAATGGAAGGCTTGCCTCTGATTGATGGCACCCATCAATCCCGTCACACACGGGCCCCCTCCGCACTCCCCACATTGTCTCTCTGGACGCTTCTTTCTGACTTCTTCAGTCCTGGCTTTGGAACAAACATCTCTCTAGGCTTCAGCCCTTCTAGTTTTCACCAGAGAAGTGAATATTCGTTCTGAGACATCAAAGCTAGCCCTTATGGACTGCTGACCAATAGAAGGCAGTGGTTGCAGCTTCTGCTGTGGCCGCCACTTAGTGTCACATCAGTGATTACTTGTATCAAGATGAATAAAAGAATAAAGGCAAGCAGATAAACAAGTACAGAGTTCTTACAATCCATTCATTTAAAAATCAGTAAACTGGGTGCTAGACATCCAATCAAAGTTCTAACTTGAGCTGTGCTACTGACATGCTGTTGTAATGCCCTTCAGTGGCATTATTGTTGTAGGAGTAACCAACTGTTTTATGATTGTATTTGAGACCTGCTCCATGGCAGGGAGCTGATGCTTGGTTTTGTAAACCAAGAGCCTGTGCTTGGGAAAGGCATAGCCTTAGGGAGGAAATGTATTACTGTTTTTTTTTTTTTTTTTTTTTTGCTAAGTGGTAATGTTATTAAACTGCCTTCTAAATAGTCATGTTTATACCCATTAGACTAGTACTATGGCCAACTTCCATCAGAGAAGCTTCTTTCTGCAGTTGGCAGTGGTGACTGCTCTTACATGACCAGACTGCTGAGAATAAGTGCTTGTCCCAATATGGAAGAAATATAGCACCTTCTTCAATGGCCTAGAGAATACTGCAGAAGGGGAACGGGGAAGAAGGTAAGAGTCTTCAATACTGTGGGTGGGAGGTTAACACAGCCATTACAGGTGGCAATGGGGATTTCCTCAAGAATAGACATAGACCCACCATGTCGAGGAGTAGGCACCCCTCTGTTCATGCATTAGGATGTGTGCAGTTAGGTTGGGAACATCGTACCCACTCCTGCTCAGCTCCCTTGGCAGTCAGAGCAGCCAAGAGCCAACACACAGCATCAATCTGGGCACCCACAGATGGGTGTCTAAAGGAATCGTGGCATAGGTACAGAAAAAGTAGAGAAAGAATGAGTACGTGGAATGTCTCCAAATAAGGATGATGACTCATGCCTACTGATGTGACCTGGTCCAGATTTGCAAAATGCAAAGAAGATAGGGTTGTTGTTTTTTCTCCAGGGAGGGGTATGTCTGTGAGAACAATCACAACCATTTGCTCATCACCATCTTGTAAACAGCTCAGCAGGCTGAGGCAAAATGGTAACATCAATGTTAGACCCTCTCACATACATACACACACATATTTGCATGTGCACATGCGCATACACATCCATACACACGTTTAAAGACAGTAATAAAAGAACTTTAGTGTCTGAAACATTAGCATCACTCTTGCTCTTTGGCTAGAGCAGCATTACCTTATGTGATGGTTTATATATGCTTGACCCAGGGAGTGGCACTATTAGGATGTGTAGCCTTGGAGTAGGTGTGTCACTGTGGGTGTGGGCTTAACAACCTCATCCTAGCTTCCTGGAAGTCAGTCTTCCACTAGCAGCCTTCAGATGAAGATGTAGAACTCTCAGCTCTGCCTGCACCATGCCTGCCTGGATCCTGCTATGTTCCTGCCTTGATGATAATAGACTGAACCTCTGAACCTGTAAGCCACCCACAATTAAATGTTGTCCTTATAGAGTTGCCTTGGTCATAGTGTCTGTTCACAGCAGTAAAACCCTAACTAAGACTTCTTACATTCAACTTTCTCATTTTCTAATCTGATTCCAAAGCAGAACACAACTTAATTGCACCCAGTTTTTAAAAAGTTGTCTGAATTATTTTGGGTTAGAATTTTTGTCTTAAGACAGGATCTTACACAGACCAAGCTGGTTTCTAACTTACTATGTTGCCAAGGCTGGCCCTTGAGCCCCCGATCCTCTTGCCTATATCTGCCAAGGCCTACCCCACCACGCTTAATCATGTCTGTATTGGATGATGTCTCTTCTCTTAGAAGCGCCTCTTCGTGTGAAGAATTTTGGAATACCACAAGCAGCATTTGTACTTTTATAGTGACACTATAGGTTATGGTGACATCTGTATTTCTGCAAATCAGGCAAGCAGACAGGGACACCCTCTCACACATCTGGGACCTGGAGGCTGTAACACCCAGAACCTCAAAAAGTGATGATATTTGTAGTTAGGGCTGCTGCTGCTGGAGTTAGTTAAAAACAAAGTCTTACTTCAGTGTGACTGTAATGAAGACAGGTCCAGGGAGGTTGATCTTGGACCTGCACAGCTTCAGGGTAAGGAAAGCTGAGATTGCCAGCAAGTCAGCAGGAGCTGGGGAGAAAGGAAACCCTGTCCACGGGATTCAGCATGAACACAGTGCCCTGATTGCAGTCTTGAAGTCTCTGGAATTACAGAGCAGTGAATTTCTGTGGTTTAAGCTCCCCAGTCCAGTTTGTGATACATACTTTGTTATGTCAGCCGTAGAAAGCTAACCTATGCATTCCAGACTGCTGCGAGCCCTCACTGGCCGCCAAGGGTGTGTCATGTGCCAAGAATTCTCACAAGTCTGTCAGGTATTTCCTAGTGTTATTCAGATTTTACAGATAAAGAAACTGAGAGCCAGAGAGACTGGTTCTCTGACCGGGCCTTCGTGCCTAGAACGTGGTCGACTCTCATGGGTTGGTTTTGATTTCTCCTCTGAGCACAGTCATCATTAGTACAACTTTGAAGATGAGGAAATGGAGAGCAGAGAGGGGGAATGACCCTCCCCTTATCTTTTTGAAGCTAAACACACTCATTTCCTGTGCGCTTTCCCAGGAGGTTATTGACCCACATAGTTTCTGTGTTACTTTTGGCTTTGCCTGATTAGACAACCTACAACTCATTTGCGACCTCCAAACCAAGCAGGAAAGCTTGTAAAACTGTGACCCACTCCACTGGACAGACATTAACCATTCCAGCACCTTCCAGGGTTACTCTTGGAGAATTCATGACCCCACTGCTTACTTTTTAAAATGATACTGGTTTTGCAATATAATAATAACCACTGTTTATTGGTCACTACTGTTTTTAGATACTAGGCACCCCGTACAACTTTATTTAAGCTTAGCAAAGATGTGGAGGGTCATTATTATTGCATTATTTTTAATGTAAGATGAAGTTGGATCTCCAAGCTCAGTCCTCCATAAAAGATCTTTGGATGGAAACTGTGGGAATGGATGAGTGAATTAAGCAGGTACCTCACTTCACACACCACACTTGAAACATCACCTCACATACCACATTGGAAGCAGTGGGTTTTCTCTAGTTGTAATCAATACCAGAGAAGCATATCCACTTTTCTTCCCTCAGAATGAAGACACTGTGCCAACCGTAACCTTCTTTCCTCACAGAATCATTAGCAAGACTCACCAAGGATCTCAGAGGAGAATCTGTGACAGTGTTCATCAAAAGCCAGATGACTCTATTGAAGGTTCTGAAACCCCTTTAGTGTGGTATACTCTACTCTGTAAAAGTCAAAAAAGAGGAAACACAGCTAGGTGAATCCCACATAGCAATAGAAATATGTTTTTCAGAGAATATGAGTGTTATACATAAGCAGAATGAACTTAAATGTGTGTTACACTATGATTATGAAAATAAAGACAGGCTCTCTGCTTCTCCCTATTCCAGAGACAGCTGCATCCTCTTGTGTAGTGCCAGCCCCATCCAGTAGACAAAATAGTGAAGGTCGGTATGAACAGATTTGGCCATATTGGGCACCTGGTTACCAGGGCTGCCTTCTGCTCTGCACTTGGCAACATGGAGATTGTTGCCATCAACAACCCCTTCTTTGATCTCAATTACGTGGTCTAGATGTTCCAGTACGACTCCACCCATAGCAAATTCAACAGCACAGTAAAGGCTGAGTATGGGAAGCTTGTCATCAATGGGAAGCCCATCACCATCTTCCAGGAGTGAGATCCTGTTAACATCAAATGGGGTGATGCTGGTGCTGAATATGTCATGGAGTCTGCTGGCGTCTTCACCAACATGGAGAAGGCTGGGGCCCATTTGAAGGGTGGGTCCTAAAGGGTCATCATCTCCTCCCATTCTGCTGATGCCCCTATGTTTGTGATGGGTGTGAACCACGAGAGATATGACAACTCATTCAAGATTGTCAGCAATGCAGCCTGCACTACCAACTACTTAGCTCCCCTGGCCAAGATCATCCATGACAACTTTGGCACAGCGGACGGGCTCATGACCACGTCCCGTGTCATCACTGCCACTCAGAAGACTGGATGGCCTCTCTGGAAAGCTGTGGCATGATGGCTGTGAAGATGCCCAGAATATCATCCTTGCATCCACTGGTGCTGCCAAGGCTGTGGGCAAGGTCATCCCAGAGCTGAACAGGAAGCTCACTGGCATGGCCTTCCATATTCCTACCCCTAATGTGTCCGTTGTGGATCTGACATGCTGCCTGGAGAAACCTGACAAGTATGATGACATCAAGAAGGTGGTGAAACAGGCATCTGAGGGCCCACTGAAGGGCATCCTGGGCTATACTAAGGATCAAGTTGTCTCCTGCAACTTCAACAGCAACTCCCACTCCTTCACCTTTGCTGCTGGGTCTGGTATTGCTCTCAATGACAACTTTGTAAAGCGCATTTCCTGGTACGACAATGAATATAGCTACAGCAACAGAGTAGTAGACCTCATGGCCTAAATGGCCTCCAAGGAGTAAGAAACCCTGGACCACCCACCCCAGCAAGGACACTGAAGGCAAGAGACAGGCCCTCGGCTGCTGAGGAGTCCCTGTCCCAACTTGGCCCCCAACACTGAGCATCTCCCCCACAATTTCCATCTCAGACCCCCATAATAACAGGAGGGGCCTAGGGAGCCCTCAGCCCTCCATACTCTCTTAAATACCATCAATAAAGTTCACCGCACACCCCCACAAAAAAAAATGGAAAGGAAATAAAGACAGTGTGCACAGTCTCTATAGCTACCTCTGTCAACTAGGCCCATGGATAGCCATATAATATTCTGTGTAAGTTCTCCTCTGGCGCCAAGCGTAAAAATCAACCCTAAGAACAAGGTGATTCCAATTATTATAGAGATATGGATTCAAAACTGCAAGCATTTGCCAAGTGTCAACATTTCCAGTATCTCTTTCCCATCACAATCGCCTCCAGCAAACTGACCAAATCTGGTTTCTTCCAAGGGCAAAGGGAATTCCTTGAAGAGAAGAAAGATTTACACAGGTTGCTTGACATCCTCAGCCCTGTGGCAGGCTCTTTCATGCTTCACACCGGCAACTAAATAGTGGCCACCCAAAAAATGATCTCAGAGGCTTGTTAAAAATTCAGAGAGCTGGCCTAGTTTAAGGTAAGATCCAAGAAGGGAAACATCAAATATTTCCCAAGAAGTTTATACTAACTGTGTTTTGCTCATTCGGTGGTTGCTTGCAAACTATCCTAGACACTCAAATGTAGCCTGAGAAACAGTACCCAGAGAAGCAAAGAGTTAAGGGATACAGGAAGAAGAAAAGAAGTGCAAGGGCTTAGGTGAGACTCACTGGTTGGAGTGCTGGTCAAGACTGCATAGGCCCTGGCTTCCATCCCCAGCATGTAAGCCAGGCATGGTAGAACACACCAGTAATCAATCATCTCAGCCTTGGGAGGTAGAGGCAGGAAGATCACAAATCTGGGAAGATCACAAATCCAATATCATCTTCCACTATTAGCTACTTTGAGGCTAGCTTGGTGTGATAGTTTGTATATACTTGGCCCAGGGAGTGGCACTATTAGAGAGTATGGCCCTGTTGGAGTAGGTTTGTCCTATTGGATTAAGTGTGTCTCTATGGACGTAGGCTTTGTCCTAGCTTCCTGGAAGTCAGTATTCTGCTAGCAGCTTTCAGATGAAGATGTAGAACTCTCAGCTCCTCCTGCAACATGCCTGCCTGGATGCTGCCGTGTTCCGACTTAATAATGCACTGAACCTCTAAGCCAGCCCCAGTTAAATGTCCTTTATAAGACTTGTCTTGGTCATGGTGTCTGTTCATAGCAGTAAAACCCTAACTAACACACCTGGGCTACATGAAACCCTTTCTTAAAAAGGAAAGGAAAAAAACTTTCAATTCTTGTTTAATAGCTTCTTAAACTCAAAGGATGTGCTTATTTTAAATTGCCTTTAATAGGTGATGCCAAAATACAGAAACACAAGAGGTTAGTGGATAAGCTGTGAGGCATTCATGGCTGTATAGTTGCAAGCCTTCCCTAAGCATGTTCCTTGAAACAGTGCAGACCAATGGCTGGTGAAATGGAGGTTAATTTTAGCACCGTCTAGAAACACATTCTCCTTGGAGAGGCTGTCTGTCAGTCAGGTACGTGTTCCCTGAACGCTAACCTCCATGTGAGGGTTTGTGAGTTTATCTACCTGGGTTAGGCAGCTGATGCTCTTTGTCTAGAGCTCAGATTTCCCATTTCCAGAGCTGAGAGTTAACCTCTAACTCTCCATTCCATGACATTCTGTAATTTCAGAAACTGGGACTATGTAAAAGACTTCTTCCGGAATTAGACTTTTGAGCAGAGAATGTTTTTTTGTTGGTTACACAGTGGGACAGCTCCCACAGAAGCTTGGCTAATTGAGCTGTGTGTTTCTCCATTAATGAAGCTATTTCATGGCTCTAAGAAAGAACACATCTCAAATCTCCTCCTTTTTTTTCTTCTCCTTCTCCTTTCCTTCCTTTCCCTTCTCCCTCCGCTTTTATCCCCCTTCTCCCTCCTCTTCTTTTCCTCCTCTTCCCTTTCTCCTCTTCTTTCTTTTCCTTCCTTCCCCCATCTTCCTCCTCCTTCCTTTTTTTCTCTTCCTCCCCTCCTCCTCCTTCCCCTCCCTCCTCTAACCAGCATGTAGCTGTCTTTGCTCTCTGTGAGAGCATATTATGTAAAAGCAGTATGGGGATTCTAAGTCTGCTTTAGTTACTAATTAATTGTATGTTCTAACCCAGACTTTAAAGATAGTAGCTTTCATTCTGAGATCTGACCAATGAAGTATCTAAATGAAGTGCTGAGAACATATAATCTTCAGACTAGGAACTAACAGTTGTATTTTGGAAGATTACATGCGCCTCTTCTAAACAGTTGCCTCTCTGTCATGCTGTCTTAAGAAAAGATCACAAACTCTACAACAAGTGAGCCAAATTGGCAGTTTGGTGGCAGAAAGAACAGCTGGTTGTGTCACAAGTCAAGTGTAGGGAAATCTTAATGATGGGTGCTGGGCACAGGGGTACTTGGTGCAAAGTACTATCTCTCAATGTTTAAAAATGTTCACAATGAATGCTTGAAATTTTCTGCTGTTAGGATATATGTTTTCTATATTTACATCACATATATTGATAATTAAATTTTCCAAATGCTTCAGTGACTTGTATTTTGTAATTCTTGATATGCTAAAATCTGGTCTTCCCAATTCACCCAGTATGGTTTTTATCCCATTGGCTGTGCTCTATACTTTCACATCGTGATTGTGGAGCATGTCAAATTCACTGCAGCTGCAAACAGATGGCATTTTAGCAGTTCCCAGTGGCACTTAAGAGTGTGTTCAGAATTGAATGAAAACATGATTTGACTGTAAAATTCATTTGAGTGCCTTGTGATGCTAGAGTCAAGATGGGAAACCTTGCATTAGGACACGGCCTACTCCATCTTCCCATTAAAGAAGTGTCAACAGCCTGAGTAAGTTCTATTAACCTGAAGGTATCCCAGATGTGTGTCTCTGGCAATAGACACAGCTTTTGGGTTAGATGAACTAAATCACAAGTTGCTTGTCAATGCTAGTGTTTTATTGTCTTTGAAGCAGACAGGTTGTGGGCTGTGTTAGGTGGACAGCTGCAGCCTTACCACATCAAAGATCAGGAGAACAGCGTTGGCTTGACATCCTGAAAGAGACACCTGTGATACGGAGACCGCAGCTGCTCACAGGAATGGGAGTGGTGGCCTCCGGAGAGGCTGAACTGTGGACATGGCCGTAGGAGGCTCAAGGAACAAGTCTGTGCCCTGGCGCTAAGAATGTAAAGCAGGCTCACAGCAGTGAGAGAAAACACAGCCTAACAGGCAGTGGCCAGAACTGGGAGTGGGGTGGGACATGGGAAATGATGGGGGAGGATGTCACTGAGAGACTTGTTATATTTTAAGACATATTTGAGATTCCTTCCTCCCGGCTTCAGGAACAGAGTATGGAACACTATGAAGTTAGACTTCTGGAGGTGTGTTAAGAGGCTAAGACAAGGGGCACACGCATATATCCCCCCGACAAGCACAGGAGTCTGTATTTCTAATATTCAACACAGATTTTTTTTTATTTTTAAAAGGGCAAAAGACTATTAGATAAAGCCTTGCATATGCCAAAAACTACTTTTTCCCTTGGTGGGGTTTATTTTCTTTATGGTATTCAGAATGGAATCCAAGGGACTACACAGACTGGTCAGACAGTGCACCACTGAGCTACATTCATAGCCCTGCTTTTACTTTTTATTTATTGATGTTTTACTTCTAAAAGCTATGTGTATGGGTATTTTGCCTACAGTTATATTTGTGCATCAAGTGTGTAGTGCCTATGAATGCTGAAAGAGGATGTAAGAGTCCCTGGGGGTAGAGTTACAAACAGTTGCTCTCAAACATGTTGTAGCTGGGAATTGAACCTGGGTCCTCTTATCTCAACTCCCCTTGCAACTGGAATTACAGACCTGCTCTACCAGGCTCAGCTTCCTTCTGGTCCTCATTCAAGTCCACCCTTCATACTTCTCCACACAAGACTGCAATTTTTAAAATATATCTAATATATGTTATAGATAATTCAACTAAAACTTCAGTTCATGTGAGCAGACACGTTTTTCTTGATCCAGCCATTTGCTACTAATCAGATGTATGCATTGCAAGATAATAGGATGCCAGAAATCATTGAATATCAAACCATTCTGCTGCTAACGACACATTAATGTCTTTTGTTCAGGGAGCAATGGTTGCTAGCTGTCTGTGAATGGTCTCAGTGGGTGTGCTGATTAAGAGTTTTGTCAGCTTGACACAAGCAAGGATCATCTGGGATGAGGGGACCTCAATTGAGAAAACATCTCCATCAGACTGTCTGTAAGCAAACTGTGGGGGCATTTTCCTGATTAATAATGAGTGGGAGAGCCCAGATGGTACTGTGGGCAGTACTACTCCTGGGCAGTGGTCCTGGGAAGCATAAGAAAAACAGTCTGAGTAAGCCAGTAGGCAGTGCCCTTTCATGGTCTCTACTTTAGTTCTTGCCTCCAGGCTCCTGCCTTGACTTCTTGACCTTATTTCCCTTTATGATGGATTATAAGCTGAAATCTTAAATAAATCCTTTTCTCCCCAGGTTGTTTTTAGGCATGACGTTTACTACAGCCATAGAAAGCAAACTGAGACCAGAGGTAAGGCTGAAAACTGATTTCCAAAGCAGGTTACATATTGTCATGCTGTCGATCAGAGCTGTGGCTACCATGCAGCATGGCATCATTTACATCATCTTATCTGATTCTCGTCATGATTCCGTGAGACATGTAGATCACAGTGTGTGCTACTATCACTTAAAGCTGGGGAGTTAGCCCTGGGCCTCTCAAAAATCCTGGATACATGGTGTATCATTGAGGTGTATACCATAGCCCCTGTATTATTTATTATTCTGATTATATAGTTAGAGATAAGAGAATTCTCTGAACTTTCCAAGGTTGCCTCAAATTAGTGATTTGTGATATTGAACTCTAAGGGATATGGGTAAGTGGTTCTGGTCATCCCTTTTCTTGAGGGTTTGACAGGAAGCAGAGTTACCATCAGTTTTGGTTCCTGTGTTTCCTGTTGAAGCTCGTGCTGATGCAGAGGTTGAAATATTTCTCGTTTTAAGAATTCTTCTAAAAATTGACAAAAGACTTTTCAGTAGACTCATTGGAGTGTTGTCTGTGCTGAGAAAAGGAGTCAATAAAGTTACGCATAATAACCACTTATTGTCCAGTAGTAGAGACTCCTTTCCCCTTAAATAGTTCTCCCTCATCTCAGAAAATAGTAAGACCATTTTCCATAACTGCTCAGATCAATACTCAACCCTATGATGTCACACTCCAGAATGAATCCACCAGAGTCTGATCCATTTTCCTACCTCCACTCACTACCCAGTCCAAGCTGATAACTACTAGGATAGCCACCTTTGTAGCATCCTGGCTCCACTGTGGTATTCTCCAGTCTTCATCAACAGAAGAGTCACAGGGGTCACATGAAACTGAGGATCAGCTCACATTTCCCCTTGAATAAAGTCTTATAATGACTTCCCATGCCCTACATGTAAGTCAGAGTCCTTAGAATGGCCTAAGCTTGTGGTTCATCTTCCTGTCACCTTCAGTCTTCCAGACCCCGTGTCTCAGCTATCTCTCTCCCCTTGTGTCTCAGCTGTTGGACTTGGGACATACCATGCTTTCTCCCCCAAACCCTGTTGCTCCAGAGAGCTGCTGGGGATCAAGAGTCCCCTGGGTCAGTTCAAATCTTTGCTTAGATGTGATCTCATCATATTTTCCTGGTCGCCAAGTATAGAATGAGTCCAGACATCTTTAACATTTACATGAGATATTACTTTTTACTTTTTTTTACTTATGTTATGTCTCATCTAATAGAATGTAAATTGAATAAAAATAAAACTTTAGGCCTGGCATTTGACTCACCCCAAGGTACATACTTGATATTCGGCAATTACTTCTTGAGTGATTATATTCATTAAATGGGGAGTTGATTTCATTTTTGATTAATCTTATATTTATTTGATGAATCACTCTGGGAAGCCATCTGAGGAAGCAGCCATTCCACCCTGTGCTTTCTGCCATTCCATTTTCCTTCCTCCGTGTCTGCTCCATTCCTCAT
The DNA here is from genome assembly GCF_004785775.1 of Grammomys surdaster. Taxonomy (NCBI): domain Eukaryota; kingdom Metazoa; phylum Chordata; class Mammalia; order Rodentia; family Muridae; genus Grammomys; species Grammomys surdaster. The sequence continues at coordinate 22,371,881 of NW_021604564.1, read as the reverse complement.
CCGTCTCCTCATAGCTGGGTGGTCAACTTTGCAAACAATAGTGGATTCCTAGTAACTAAATCTACAGTGAGATTCCAGTGTTGGCCCTGAGCCAGTGTTACGTTTCATTCCTAAGTATTTGGTCTGTCTATTGCATGCTATTTAGACATTTGTTCCAGGAAATGGACATAGAAAATATTTTCTTAAAAGAGATATTGGTCATGTTACCTAAAAGAGCTCATGATTAAATCAATATTTAAATGTCTTTATTGTGTGCACAAATCACTCTGGGAAGGTGGGGAAAAGACAAGTTCAGGCTTAGATGAGACCCTAGGAACTTAAAAGCTTTACAGTATCTGGAGTGTTGGTCTTCAGACTGTATCGTGCATAACATATAATATAAGGCATTCTTTCTCAATCATAGCTGGAGAAGAACTAGAGACTGGCCTGGCTATGGGTTAGTTCATGTAATGAATTAACTCATGTCACTGCATTGGATTGGGATCTGCTACGTGTCAACCTCCAAGAAACCAGGGAAATGGAGGGGAGAGAGAGAGATCCACAGTTAAGAGCACTTGCTGCTCTTGCAAAGGACCTGAGTTCAATTCCCAGCACCCACATGGCAGCTTACAATTATCTATGACTCCAGTTCCAGAAAACCTGATACTGTCTTCTGACCTCTGTGGTTATCGCACACATATGATGCACAAATAACATGCAGGCAAACACTCATACACATACAATAAAATAAATCTAAAAAGAGAAATTCACAAGTGAAAGTTAATCACTGGAATCAGGAAATGTGCTTTGATTGCTGTAATTGCAGTGATCAAAATTAAAAGGAGCAGTCAGAAGACAGTCAGAAAGTACATCATCAGGAAGTGAGTACGCCATGGGTAATGGAAGAAGAAATTCATTTTTCTTCCCATGGAGCCAAGGAAGTAAATGCCAAAAAAGGAAAACAGTGTTCACGGATCAAATCAGGGTGCTAGCTGAGGTCAATGAACTCACATTATAAACTGTGTTACTGGTTTAGGGAGTCAAACAGGGAGCAAATCTGAACAGTAGCTTTGATGGTGCAGTCGGTGAGAAAGTCCATGTTTCGAGAATTTGTCTCTACAGAAGAGAATAGACTTCTCTGATGATAAAGAAAAAAAATTAACTAGATAACTTTTTTCTTTGCTTTCCCTACAGAATCACTAGGTACCTACTGTGCTTTGCTTCCTGGGCCGGGGACTGGGATTGACCTAGGCATGGTAGGTTTTCCACCAGCCCTCAGACTGCATTGCAGTGAGATATGAGAAAGCAGGAGTCTGAGGAGTTCTCAGGTACCCTGGGAAACAAACAGGAAAGTGTGATGATTCAAGCCACTTTCAGAAAGCTTTACATCTGGAATCCAGTTTTCAAAAAAATAAGCATTCCAAATGAACAGAATAGAAAGTTTGAAATATGTAAGTGGATTATCAGTTTTTCACAATGAATCATGGAGGAAGGATTCAAAAAGCCAAGGCCACCTTTAAATGAGCTAGATATTATACAAAGAGAAGGGTAAGAGGAGAATGGTGAGGAGGAGAAAGAAGAGGAGGAGGAACTAGAGGTTTGGGTAATTCAGAGGATGAACAAGCCCCTCAAGGCTCCTCTTGCCGCTTGCTGGGAACAGTGTGTGTAGGTTCTTAGAAACAGGATGTGCTGCTGAGCACAGACTGAACAGGATGGGGGTCTGAGAGAGTTCACCAAAGCCCCTGGGAATTGGCAGGAAGCACAGAGGCCAAGGAATTAGAAGCATTTGATAGCTCACAGGAAACCTGGTGAAAAAGGAAGCAGTTTAAAGACCAGTCACAAAACAGGCTAGAGGCTGCTGGAGCCTGGATGCAACCTGATGGGTCAGAGCATGGGAAAAGGAAAAAAGTCTGCCAGAAGCCAGTCCAGCTGCCACCCCTGTAGCTCAGGGTTTGTGTGTGATGGTGTTGGCTTTGGGTTTTCAGGGCTGGAATTAAGATGTGAACATTAGTTTCCTTATCTAGAGACTCTGAGTCTTTGGTATGTTTCACTGTTGTGTTCAAAACCAACTATTAGATATGGAGACATTCTGCAGCCAACAAAGGGTGAAGTCTGTTTCTCCTGAACTGGTCCTGAGGAGCCCCTCCCCCTAGCTTGGCACATGTCATTTCAATTCCTTTTCAGTTTGTAAAACTGAACACAGGGTTCATAAAGCCATTGTCATACCCACTTCACCATGCCTGGCAGGTTTTATAGCTGACACACTTTAACTCACTAGATTCTTCATTCAAAGTGGAGAGAACGTGCCCTTTTGATGGAATTTCTAGAATGCTGAAAAGAAAGATGCAGTTTGCCATGAAAACTGACCAGTCCATCTGAAGTGCTGAATCTGGATGCTCTGTGGGAAGACACATTCAATATGCCCAATGCACTTGAAGAAAACCATGAATGATGTAGCTGGCCCATGTTCTGCTTGCTTCAGTAACCAGGAAGACTGATGCATTCATTGTACAAAGACAGAGGATGCAACACAGATACTTTTAGAAATATATATATATATATCATGCTTAAGACCCTTATTTTGGGGAAATGTTATGTTTTATTTTAATCAAGCAAATTTGATATGTGTGATGGTTCATACTGTCAACTTGAAATGTTCTAGCATCTAGAATCACCTCTGGGCATGCTTGTGAGGAGTCATATAGATTAGGTCCATTTGGATGGAAGATCCATCTTAATTATAGGCAGCACAATCCCATTGGCTGGAGTCCCAGACAGAGAAGGCTGAGCACTAGCTTTGTCTTCCTTCCTGATGCCCATGCGCACAGTGTGAGGACCTGCCTCAGGACGCTGCCACCATGCCATTTCCTTGGCTGTGGGCTAAAGTCAGCTCTCAGTCCTTTAAGATCCTTTTTGCTACAGCAACAGAACAGGAAAATGATGCAGTACTTGCTCAGCAGAATGGATGCTTTGGGTTGCAACCCATAGAATACGCTAGCTAGTGTGGAATAAACAGTAGGACATTTGCACTGTAGGATGATGAACAGGTTAGCAGCGGAGCCCTGACTCCGTGATATCATCAGCATTTCTCCATCAAGTCTTGTTCTGTGGGAAGCGATGGGCTTTGAGGAGCTCGTGTTTCATCAGTGAGTGCTGATGGTAGAGAGGCTGGAGGTGGCTAGGATGTAGGTCACTGGGACTGTTCCTTGAATGGCCTCTCTTGTCCCAGTGCCTTCTTTCCTGTGTCTTTCTCTCTGCTTCCTGGCAACCACAAAGTGGGCAGGATTCCTCCACTGATGCTCTGGAACACAGACAACTGAGGAAGTGATCATAGGCCCAAACCAAAGCCTCTATACCGTGAGCCAGAATTAATCTTTGCTCAAGCATCTGTTAGAGTGAGAAAGAGGTGACTGATGCAATCTGCATCACATTGATGCAACTGGGACCCTTCATGATGCACAGGCAGGCGCAGCATGACTTCCTTGGGTTTCTGCTTCTGCTAGTGAGGAAAGTTCCCCTTCAACTCAGACCCTAGCTGGTCAGATCTGGCTCTATGTCTTATCATTCCCTCATTAGCTAGCTGCAAGCTTTTGTAGTAGGATGCACAGGTATTTCAGCTTCTAAAACACAATGTGAGGTTTCCAAGGCAAGAGCCAGGGGCTGAAGCAATTAAGCAGCAAAGCCATCACAATTAGATTTATGCAGAGGAAAATTTTTTTTCCTTGTTAAATCTTGCCTTGATGAGGCTCGTTCTTGCTTTTCATCCCTTAGTATATCCCTAACCTTACAGCCTGACTGCATCTTCACTAGCTGTATTCTTATTTTTGGTCATCCTCAAGCAGCCTCTGAGACCACAAATTTTAACTGAGAATTTTAAGATATTTTCAGGTTTATGAGTTCCTCTTTCCAAACTGTGATAAATCCATTAGACTGTGGGATTTCACCACTGAAGGTTGGTGAATGGACAGTAGGCTGAACAGCATGCATGTGCGCACACATACACACACACACACACACACACACACACACACACAACACAGCATGACATGCTCAGGGACAATGTTACAGGGACCATGTCTCAGACCTAAACTCTGAGCTGCTTCCTGGAAGAGGTCACAGGAGGAGAGAGGAAGACCTTTATGGACTTTTCTGAACAGCAAATTGGGGAGCATCAGGCTATTTCTGGTTTCTGGTTGAATGTTCAGCTGGGGTCTCTCAAGACCCACATAAGCTAATGGTTTCTGGGTGACACCCCTGCACCCACGTGGGGGGCTATGCTATTTCACTGTCCGCCACCACTGCAGACATAATCTGCTTTGGGGAGCACGTAATATCATGGATCCCCATCAAGTGTTGCTTCTGGGGGATCCAATGGTATTCTGTCCTGTCTTGTTTTGTTGACAATTTGATACAAACTACCATTACCTGGCAGGAAGGAACCACAACTGAGAACATGCCCACATCAGATTGGTCTGTGGGCAAACTTATGGGGCATTTTCTTCATTAGTGATGGATGTGGGAGGGCCGAGCTCATTGTGGCTGGTACCACCCCTGGGCAGTAAGAAAACAGGCTGAGAAAGCCATGAGAAGCAAGCCAGTTAGCAGCAGCCCTTCATGCCTTTGCATCAGTTGCTTTGACATCCCTTGCTGATGAACTGTGACGCGGAACTGTAGGTTGAAATAAACTCTTTCACCCCCAAGTTGCTTTTGATCATGGTGTTTCATCACAGCAACGGAAATCCTGACTGTGACAGCTTTTTTCAGTTCTCAGACACTGAACGGTGTTGGGTGTCATCCACCAACTGTGTGAATGATTCTTTCAAATAAAAAAGTAGGTTTTTCATTGTCTGCACATTTATCATCCATGAACCTTACCATGTAGTATGATACAATTTTTTGGATGTGTGAAGGCCATAGAAAAACTACAGTTATGAAAACATCTTTAGGATAACACACTGCCATGCTCAGTCTGTGGGCTTCAGTCAAGAGAGCTGTATGAGTCTGGATGGAGGGTAACGGGTGTTTTTATTAGGACAGCTTGCAAAAGATTCTGTCAGCTCAGCACCCTGTCAGGACTGTTATGTTTCAGGGCAATCATCAGCACCTTTTAAAACTGAGGTTTGTCATTGTTTACCTAGCAAGAAGTTAGGGTATGTCATGTAAAGATGTTAAACAGACATAGCAGATGAAATCAGTGTTTTGAAAATATTTCCCGGCAAAGTGGCAAACACAGTGAGAAGGAGCATGAGAGTGGAGGAGATCTGCAACAAATGCCTGCAGAAACTTGGTGGGAGTAGCTTCCTTTGGAAACAGAAGCAGATGGGTTCAGGAGAGCTAAGGGGTGACCCACACTGAATGTCAAAAATTGAGCAAGTGCGAGGTGTCCGCCAAGGCAGCTTCTTCTCTGTCTCTGAAAGCTGGGTTGTTGATGGTGGCCTCCTCCCGGAAAGGATACATAGAAGAAGGTCCCTAACACTTTCTTCTTAGGAACTGCCCACTGCAGAGCATGCTGGGATTGCTAAAGTGGCTTAGTGATGTCCAGTAAGATCAGTAACCAAGGAGGGAGATTGTGTATTATTGGTTCATTTTAACCTGAAAAGTGGGGAAGTAACAGTCCTGCTGCAGCACAGGTTTACAGAGAGGGATGAGTCTTGTTGCTGTCTAAGAGGAGCTCATTCACCACCACTGGGGTGGTCGGTGGCGTCAGGATATCATAACTGTGTGGGTGGTGTGTGTTCAGCTGCAAAGCCACCGACCTCAAGGTGAATTCTTGCTTTGAGGGACTCTGGGACCACTGAATTCCACAGCAAAGCTGATCACTGGAGATCTAGTTTCTTTCTCTCTCCTTTTGGCAAGTGTTTTAAATCCTGAACTTCATCTAGATATACACAGTCTTGGTCTTCCCTTACTAGGATCCCATGTGTCTCCGTAATATAGATAATACATTATTCCATGGCTCTCATTGTTCTCCTTGTTTCCAATAGTTCTGAACACAGGACACCCTCTAAATGACTTAACTAATTTCCTCAACCTTTCAACACAGTTTTCTTCCACAGTCTTTCATCCTCTTGGTTACCTGCTTCAACTAATCTGTAGATATTCTAATCTCCCCTTGTGAGAAGCCTTAAGCTCAGTATCTCTTTCGCTCTCATTCACCTCACTATCTTTCTCTTTCTGTCAGGTGCAGCAGTATAGAATTAGTTTCACCTTACATACCTTTCAGAGGCAGGTGATACAGTAGCCATTTTCACAGTTGGGGAGACAGCTCTTGGTTAACAGTGGAACACCCCCACCAGAATATTTACAGCCTTTGCGGGAAACTTAGAATTATTTCTTTATAACATTTGCAGAAGACTCTGTTTCGAAGCTGTTTGCAGGAGATATTTGGAAGTAGGGGGGGCATTGTTTGTTTGTGGGCTTTGTTGCTATTATTGTTTTGTTTGTTTTCTCCCAGGATGTTTCTCTTCCTCCTCTTCTTCTCCTTCTCTCTCTCCTTCTCCTTCTCTTTCTCCTCCTTCTCCTCCTCCTTCTCCTCCTCCTCCTCCTTCTTCTTTCCCCTCCCCTCCCCTTCCCCCTCCCCTCCCCTTCCTCTTCTACTATCTGTGCCACTTTAAAGTATTTGTGAATTTTAGTTCAAAATGTCACCTTTTATTTCCAGTCTCTACCTTGCTATTTTGTACTTACATAAAATCCCAAAGAGAAATGTTTATCTAAATATTATGGTCGTGCAATTGCACTCAATAAAATTCTTTTATTTATTCATTTATTTAATTTTTTTAATTTTTTTTGAACATGAGATGCTTTTTTATAGCATATTTTACAAGGGGAGGGGGTAAGAGGGGCCAGGTGATGGAAAAGTACAGAATCTTTTTGGCCTCTGCCTTGAAACATGTCATGGTCTATACGGTACACTGCCTTGAATTATGATCTATCTGCTATTCTTCAGAAGATACGGTACACTGCTTGAGTTATGGTCTCCCTGCTATTCTTCAGAAGATATGGTACACTGCTTTGAGTCTATCTGCAGTTGTCAAGCAGGATCTTGCAGTTGCCAAGCTTCAGGGGACATTGTGGAGGTGGGCAAAGGTAGGGGGTGAGGGTAAGGGCGAGGGTCCTGGCTTCTGGCATCTCCCCCTTCTCTGTTTAGTTAGAGAAGGCATCTTATGATCAATCCCAACTATGTGAATTTTGAATATGGATGTCTAATTATGGGGGGGGCTTAGACAAGTTCACAACCCCAAAACACTGATGTGAGACGAGTCACATCGATGGTCGAAGGCTTTAGGCTGTCGACGATGGGCAACGTCAAGGGACCCTGAAGTGGGTGAAAGGAGGGTGAGAGCCCTGTCTTAGGCCATGTAGGTTGCACCCACTCCCAGCACCACACACTCCTTTTCGGCTGCATTGGGTGGGCCCCTGGGAAGTGGACCTACAATAATCCTGTCATTGGGCTAACTCACAGCCATCCTAGTCCCTTGTAAATGTTCAAGTTACCAACCATTTGTCAGCTTGGGGTGTAATATTGTCATAAAGGAAAGCTCCCCAATGTTAGCGGCCATATCAAGGGCGGCCTTGGTCCAGGGAAGAGGAATCTCCCTGAGAATCCCCTTCTTTTTCTTTTCAGGTAAAAATGAATCACCCGCGATGCCTGCTGTTAGAAGTTCTAATCCAGATGTGCCAGAAGCCAGGACCCTCGCCATTACCCTCACCCCCTACCTTTCCCCACCTGCACAATGTCCCCTGAAGCTTGGCAACTGCAAGATCCTGCTTGGCAACTGCAGATAGACTCAAAACAGTGTACCATATCTTCTGAAGAATAGCAGGGAGACCATAACTCAAGCAGTGTACCATATCTTCTGAAGAATAGCAGGTTGCGGTCCTCCTCGCCCCCACGAATAACTAGGACCCGCTGGTCGGGTCAAGTGGCGCCCAGACGTAGGGCTCGAGGCACGGACCCCTCCAGATGGACCCTCATTGAGAGGACGTGCGCACGACATCAAGATTGAGTGAGACAGAGATCATCACCCACTACCTGTCGTCCTCAGAACCAGGTTGATTCTGCCATCAAGAAGACGGTTGAAGTTCATTACCATCAGCTGAAAATTGAAGAGGATCCAGAAGTGATTCCGCAGGAGACTGACACAGCTGCCAGCTCCCCTGCCTCCCCCTACGGTCGACCCCTAGACTTCCACGCCCTCCAGAAGGGTTCCTGGTATGCCTGGCTTTGCCCTCGTTTCTCTCGCTAGAGAGCTTGGCCTCTTGATCACCCCAACAAAAATTGGCTCAATAAAATTCTAGTACACTCCCCAAAGAGGGGAGAGGGAAGCAGAGCAGGACTGGTTCCATTTTGAAGGTCTGGTCCATGTCTAGCCTTATCCTGCCTTTACAACGTGGCAATGTGGTCTGAGAAGTAGATAAATATTTCATGGAACTCTTCAGAAACACTCCAAGGACAGCTGGCATTTCTGTAAGGGGGGAATCTAGGAGAATCTATGATGGCCCTGGGAACCCAGTTAGGACCTTCTAGGGCCAGAATGAGGTCTCCACTGGATCTTTCTCTGGAAGGCTTCCCATTTCCTGTTCTCCTCACAGGAAAGCTCTTCTCTGTGTGTCATTTTTTTCTTAGTAAAGAGTCAAAGATTCTTTGGATAGAAATTCAAATGAGTGGAAAGCTATGCTAGAGATACAGGAAGAGGATGCTAAATTTGAGAGGTTCAGTCATGTGTTTGTTTTTCAAGGTCTTGGGAAAACATCTTTAAGGGAATAAATCCTTTCTAGTTATTTCCATGTCTTTGGTGCACAACTGACTTCACCATGGGGGTCACAGATTCTAGGTCGAGTTCAAATGCTTTTGATTTCTTGACTTTGCATTTTATTTAATTGTCCCTTTGAACAGGGGTCAGATGTTTTTGGTTGTGTTACAAAGATGTTTACCCATGTGGTAGACGTAGTATTGGAAACCTAGTCTCTGTCTATTGAATAAACAAGTTCATACTGAAAGGCTCAAACTTGGAACTTTGTAGAGCTCAAACAGATGCAAAGAAAAAAAAGTCTGAATTGTAATGCTCTAACATTGGGTTAATGAGCTTCAATATAGGCAAGGATGGCATTTTTTAAAATGCATGCAGTTTAAAAAATTCAAGTTGTCTTCAACTTTTTAAATATTCCAGAGTTGCAAAATAGATTCTGTGGAGAAAAGAGGGCATGACTTTGAATTCCATGTCCCCAAGCCAAGTTTTATAAAGAACCATCATTAGCATGCTGCCCTCTGTGGTACCCAGATTGCCTCTCCAGAGACTTGCTACATTTGGAGAAGCATCAAGGACCTCAAGCCTGCTGACACTCTGAAAAGATGAGGAGAATTTGAGTAAGACTGATCTCTCTGTGTGTGCAAGACATCTACTCAGTCCCACAGAACTGCCCTCCTCCAACCAACTCATTTTCCCACAGTTTATCCAACTACATCTATTTTTCTTTTAATCTCAGCACTCAGGAGGCAGAGGAAGGTGGTCTCTATGAGTTTGAGGCCAACCTGTTACACAGAGAATCCAGCCTCGAAAACAAAACAAACAAACAACAAAAAGGAAAGATCTTGAAGTGAAATAAAATTATGGGGCCAATGAATGGATATTCTATGCAGTGATGATGTTAAGTTGTCCTTCAGAGAAGTCAGGCAAGCAGTATAAATTCAAACTCTGTCTATTAGCTGCTCTTGTATGTTGATCATAGTGGGGCAGGCCTGGGTCCCAGAGCCTGGGAGGCTGATGAGGCAGAAGAATCCCAAATTTTAGATCTGCTTGGGATACATAGTAAGACACTGTGTCATGAGAAAAATAGTGTTCTTCTGTCACCCAGGCACCCATTTCTTTACCTACACTATTTACTGGAGTTCTTTTTGTCTGCTACTTTTAAGAAATGACTGATATTAAATTACTTACAGGTACATGTAGGACACAGTGTTTACTGCTTCTCTGCTTTGTTTGTAATTAGTGCCTGTCATTAATGTGTGTGTTAAACCTGGATAGCAATTCATGTTAGTGCTTACTATTATTTTGTATGTATATTGATGCTAATGTTCGATCAAATTTGTCATTTCTTTTCATCGGTTTCCTTCCAGACTTGATAGCTTCAGTTTTGTTGTTCTCAGAGACAGTAAAATTGTACCTTTACCCACATGTACTTCTACCTAATTTGTGATTTCTTAAAAATAGATGTTAGCACAGAATAGCAGTTTACAGAACTGACTCAAATGTGGATTTAAATACACCATAATTTTAAAGTAAGAGAGTATTATAGGGCTAGCATATGAAATTCTATGTGCAAAATGCTACAGAGGCCAGGCTTATTAAAGTGTGGTATTGTTAGATAATTCATTAAAAATAATTAGTTTTTATTATTTTTGATTGTATGAATATGTGTGTTGGGGGTGTGTGCACACAGTGTAGTGCCCATTGAGGCCAGAGGCCTCGGTTCTCCTAGCAGCTGGAGTTCCAGGGGCTTGTTAGCTGCTCATTGTTGGTGCTGTGAACTGAACTCAGGTCTTCTGCAATAGCAGCACAATCCTTTAACCTCTGAGCCATTTCTCCAGATTCCAACTCATCATTTAAATCCTTCCTATTTAGATTATTTAATTCATCTAGAAGAGATAAATATTTTTAATGATAATCCAGAAGCACTTTTCCTTAAATTGCTTTTAATTGTGTGAGAGTCTTGTACATTTGTGTGATGAATTTTGGTCTTCCTTGTTCAAACATCTTCCTATAGTAAAGTTCTTTCTTGTTACAGGGCCCCACATTCTCCAAGCAGAGTCTCAGCTCTAGATCTCATCAGTAAGTGGCTTTTCTGGCTCCTTTGTGTGTCAATGAGCAACCCATGCTCTTCACGGTCTTAATTTACCTAGTTACACACACTTCTTTACTTTCCTCAGTGGGATTTACTCTTTGTCACTCTTGCGTGTAAGTGGGTATCATTCTGTTTGGTTTTTTTTTCCCTGAAATCTTCCAATTTCCCTCTGAACATGTTAAAATCACTCTAGAAGGCCCACATCAAGAATGCCCTTCCTGGTAGACTACCCATTACTCCCTTCTTTGTCCCCAGGGGTGTTCATACTGTCCTAGTACTTAAGAATACATGGTACATCACTGCCTTCCACTATATCTTGGAGAACTTGTTGGAAATATTCTATCATGCTTGTTAATCTTGCCTCCTCAATGTCAGACAAAGTAAAATGGAACATACTTAATGACAGTACACCAAACACAGCATTTAGTTGAGTGTTGTTCTCTCTGTAAAATACATGTGTGTGTATGATGTTGTGTAGTCCCTTCTTCCAAATTGAAAAATCCACTCAAATACAGTAAGGGAGTCTTTTGAGACTCAGGAAGGAAACAACAAGTCACAGAAAGTTCCTAAAACCAACAGATTCAAAAGGTTCCTACTCAAGATTATGGAAGCAGCAGCAACTGCTGGGGTATATGTTGAGCTGCGTGAATGCCATACAAGGAACTCCATACTGGGTGGCTTTTCAGAGATGCAGCTGTCTTGGAGTCACTTGTGCTCCTATAAGCTACCCCAGTAAACTCCCTAGTCCACCATGTTGGACATAGTGAAGTCATTATGTTAGTCTGCTGTTAGCTCTCTATCTAGGGTAAGCAGATGTTCATTCATATTTCTTCTCAGGAAAATTCACACAATTAATTCTCTCTCTCTATTCCTCTGTCTCCATTTCTCATACACAAATGTATATGATTTTTCTCTATATAGCTTGGCTTATGGAAATTTGGAAGGTTATGCTTGATTTCTTCAGAAAAGCTATAGAAAGTCAAGGAATTAACACTTTCATTAAGCATTGAGTTAGATGAAATCCTTGAGTCATGGGAGCTTTTATAGATAGAAAAACAAATGGCAGGCTGTGGTGGGGTTGTGGAGCAGGTGCTTTGCGTTCCAATGGTTGCATCTTCCCATTAGTCTACATTGAGTTCTTTTGGGAACTCTACCCTCTAGAAAATCTAATTGCATTAACATTGAATGCAAGAATTGTGGAACTATGGAGAGCTGCACTAAAGCTTCAGAAAACCACTGAGACCAGAGAACGTGCAACAGAACGTTTTAGACCCTGCACGGAACTCCTGTGCAAGAGGCTGTAAAGGTAAAGCCTAAGTTGGAGATGTTAAAGCAGCCAAGGAGCATTGAATGTCTACTGAGGAAAGCTACAACCACCAAGTGGAGCTAGCCCAAGAGAAAGGCTACACAAAGGTGAAAGGGCAGGGCTGCTCAAGTTCACCAGGTCCCAGACGATACAACCAAAAGCCTCTAATGCCAGATGTGGAGTTTAGCGTCTGCCCTATTGGGTTTTGTTTAGTCTCAACTTTCCTTTTGGCTAGGATTCTGATCTGAGTCTCAGAAGAGGCTCTGGACTTTGAACAGGATTGGAATGTAGGTATATGATGGTGTTTGATGTTGGATTGAATGTGTTTTGTAATAGGAGATGGTCAGGGCTGGGATGTTACAAGCTTTGTTAAAACACAGACTGCTGAACATTCCCCTCAAGTTCTCCTGTATTTTCATTTCTAAACAGCTTTCAGGCACTGCCAATGCCACAGGCCTAGTGTTCCCGCTCTGAGACCCATTAAGAATGGCTGAGCCTGAAAGGTTTGATTCTGTGGCTTGCTTCTATATCTCTAAGCAAGGCTCTTAAGTCATAAGCCTTGGTTTTATCATTTTAAAAATGTGCTTCACAATGAAGTTGCAGAGTTCAGATGCAATCACACTTACAAGTCACTCCTACACGATGTTACCTCTTCTCATTTTCACTGATGAAGTGACACAAGGTTAAACAGATCTCCTTTTCCATCTGTTCTAAACATTTCTACTATACTACTCATGTGTGAATGTAGCAAATGTTAAGAAGGCACACCTCAGAACCAAGAGCCAACAAAAGGAAGAATTACACACCTCAGATACTGAGCCCATTAGCCTGTGCCAATAGCCTTTCTAAGTTCAGGCTGTGGCTGGTTCCAGTTTCAAACATTCTTGCTCAACACAGACTTCCACTTCAGAACGGCTCTAAGGCCCTTACTGCTCTCTGCATTATCTCCTCATGTGGCTGCCATCATGCTTAAGGCTTTCCCCAGTCTGATACTATCCTGTCTCCCCCATCAAAGGCACAAAGGAGCCCTATCTCGGCTTTATTAAGCATCCTTTCAACAAGCCCCATGCTTGGGAAAGCATAGAGCTCAGCTCTGTCGATACCTTCAGCCAGGAACTTAACCATTAACAAAATTAATCGCACAAAGAGAAGCCATGGGAGCTCGAACAATCTCTGATGAGAGGTTTCTCTTCATTTTAAGTGGATTCATTATGTGCTAAAGCCTGAATCATGCAATCGGTTTCTTTTAAGGTTAAAAGAAAATTCCAAAGTTGCTCGGCGACTCCACCTCCTAGATTATTGGAGAAGTTATCTATCTTTCTTGACAATGAGGGGCTGTGTTCACCCTGACCTCGCTTAGTTTCCAGGGTTGAGTCTGGGATCTGAGTCTTAGCCAGGCAGTGAAAGTGGAGCACGCCTCTGTGAAGCAAACCCTCTGAAGGCCTGTAGATCAGTAGCATTCACTGACAAAAGATCTACCAAGCTCCCCCAAGAGAAACAAGAAAAGCAAGAGAAAGCCCTTCACTCTCCTGGCACTGGACCTTGGAAATTTCTGGAAGCCAGGTGAGCTCTGCCTGCCACTCCTGGAAAGCTGTTTCACTCCATAATTGGAAAACTTAATTACTCCCACTTGGTTTAACTTTCTGAGAGTTTTTCTCCTCCGGTTTCTGGCAATCCTATCCCCACTCAGCGGGGCAGGGGGCTGAATAAGTCTGGGATGCTGTCAGTGACAGATGAGGGGCTTCTGTGCCGCAGACTGTACCCGCCTCACTTTGACTTGCCGTTTCTTTCCATCAAAGAGGAAAACAAACCATGGAGAACATGAAGAGAAAAACCCTTTGTAGCTCATCTGACACGAGACGGGTCTCCCGGGCCCTCGTCAGCAGCATGAGCAGCAGAAAATGAGACCAGGGAATTGGGATCATGCAGACCTTTGTGTCTATGCTGCACAGTGGCCGAGGTTTACTAGAGGAATTGTGGGATGAGCTGCATCCAGATGAAAGCGTTCTGCTTCCTGTGGAAGAATAGGTTCTGCTCCCTTACAGTGAGTCCATCAATCTGCACCCATTCTCTCTGCTCAATTAAACAATAATGAGCTTCTTGCTCACTGGAACTTGCGTGGCTTGGCCACACCCCTCAAGTTATGCTCAGTTGGCTCTGTGTCAATCAAGAGTTCAATCTCTCCTAGCCAACCTTTTCAAAGGGAGCCCTCCTTGCCCTCTCGGAGTTAGTATGCTTACCTGCCCGGTCCACTTTACCAATTACAGCCCTCAAATTCTTTTGAGCACTGCTGCAATAGCATCCTCATCTTTGTGTCTCCCACTGAAGTCTGATCTACTCTTCCAGACCCAGCTCCCCAGGCACAGCATGTTGGGAGCAAAGGTGAAACCATGAGAATAAGAGGGTAAAATAAAAAGATAAAAAAGAACAGCGTCCTAAGGGTCCTCTGTTTTGGATCTTCTGTGTGAGCCTGGTAGATTTACCCCTCTTTTTTTCTGTGCCACAAATCCAGGACTCATTCTTAAAAATCTAGTGCTAATAAAGTCTTGAGTCAGTACCAACGTGCCTGGGACTGTGTCTTTCCACCTCAGTCTATTACAATGGCCCAGGCCAGATTCTCAAGGGCACAGCAAAGTGATAGTGCAGAGAAAAACTAGGAATAAGACATGCAGACTGAACCTTCTTTTCTCATAGAATTGTGTATTTCCTAGATGATTTATTGTTCTTTTATCTCCTATAAAATAAAAACAATATCTTTAGTCACTGTACATAAGCGGCAGTAACATTTTCTCACTCAATTTTATCAACTTCTACAGAGATGTAGGCAGTATTGTCTTCTCTGGAAAAAGGGAAGGGGGACTTGGGTATTGAATGAACACCTCAGTGTTACTCTGAGAGAATCCAAGTCTTCAGAGCTACCCTGGCACACCCAAGTTCCATCCCCAGAACCCACATAATAGAGCCAAGTGTGGCAGTACATGCCCTGGGGAGCTAGAGATAACCTGGCTGGCCAGCCTACCTTACTCTGGCATGTTCCTGGCCAATCAGAGACCTTGTCTCAAAAGCCAGTATGGATGGGTGGTGCCTGAGGATAACACACACACATACACACACACATACACATAAAGAGGGGAAGGGGAGGGAGAGGGAAAGAAGGAGAAAGAGAGAGAGAGGAGAGAGAGAGAGAGAGAGAGAGAGAGAGAGAGAGAGAGAGAGAGGATGCAAAGCCCTAAAAATCTCAGCCTTCATGGTTATCTGGTGACTACAGACCCAAAGCTGTGTGCAAATCTAGGGTCTCACTTTCAATTCCCACTTGTCTTTTGGAAACCATCTGTCTCTTCTCTTGTGATTGACTTTGGGCACAACTGGTTCTTTTTCCTTCATTTATAGAACAGTGTCTCAGTGTGAATGCATCTTTAGATACTTTCCTGTGGTGTCTAGTCTGAGAAAGAGCAAGGGGACACTGGCTTGGCTCTATGGAGGCTGGGACACATGCTCCCCCAGGCGATAGGAGGAAGGCAACAGAAGAGCTGATTGCCAGGGCTGGTGACTAACAGATGCAGGAAGGACATGTGCATGCTTCTTTGCCATTTACTGAGGCCTAAGTGAAAAGTGACTGAATCATCAGGGGAAATTAATGACATTTAAATCAATTCTTCTAAGATGTGAGCCAGGCATTCCTGGATGGCGGCTGGGGCTTTTGTGCCCCACAGTAATTAGCCTGTAAACTTCTCTGATGAGGCTGCAAATAGCTCGCATGAATACAGTCTCAGTTCAATTTGGAACAAAATTACCACTCGCAGTCTGCTGGCTTCCGCCTGACGCTGGCCTGTGGGCTGTCTTTGTGCACTGATCTATTTGCTCACTCATTCAGTCATTCCTTCACATAACAAGTCTCATACTACACTTCACTCAGTCAAAACTCGCTGTATATATATATCTTAGTGGATAAGACTGCACAGGGGTAAGCCCATGCAGAGGTCCAGCCGCACGGATGCTGTGGAGATGGGTAGCACTACCCATTGAGAAACTGACTGAGGCAGGGCTGCTGTGCTCCTGTAGTTGTGCCCTTTCACCTTTGAAAATAGAGGAACAAATATATTAAAGGGAGAATCAATCAGTCCCATTTTGACCTTTACAAGTAGAATTCCAGAGGGCCTCAAGTTCTGTTCCCAGTACTCATGCCTAGTAGTTCAGAACTGCCCGTAACTCTGGTTCTAGGGATCCTATCCTGATAAACATCTTTAAATTAATTAGTGTAAATGTAATAACCAACAAAGAAAAATATTATGTATCATGTGAGATCCTCATAGTCCAGTGCTTTGTCTTGGTTTTCAGCATTTTCAAAAAGTTTGGTTTCTTGATTTATCACATTTATGTGTATGGGTGTGTGCCTATAGGAGTTTATGTGTACCATGTGCATGCAGTAACAGGAGAGGCCAGATGAGGGCAGCAAATCTCCTGGAAGTAGCTCTCCTGCCCTGCCTTTCAGCATTCTTAATTCTAAATGTTTTAGAGCAGGGATTTAGGAAAATTTTTATTCATTTTTTTAATTTATTTTACCTCCTTCATCACTTTCCCCTTCCTTTCTCTCCTCCCAAGTCCTCCCTCTCATCTCCCACCCTTCCAATCCTCCCTTCCTCTCTTTCTCTTCAGAAAAGGAGAGGTCTCCTATGGATATCAACCCTCTTTGGCATATCAAGTTACAGTAGGACTGGGCTCATCTTCTGTTGAGGCTAAGCAAGGCAGCCCAGTTAGGGGAAAGGAATCCAAAGGCAGGCAGCAGAGTCAGAGACAGTCCCTGCTCCAGTTGTTAGGGGTCCACCATGAAGATCAAGTTGCACAGCTGTTATAAATGTACCGAGGGCCTAGGTCAGTCCCATGCACGCTCTGGGGTTAGCAGTTCAGTTTCTATGAACCCCTATGGACCCGTGTTAGTTGATCCTGTAGGCTTTCCTGTGATGTCTTTGACCTCTCTGACTCCTTCAGTCCTTCCTCCCATCCTTCAGTAGGATTTGGGGGGGGGTAATTTTTAGAAACACATTAATGAACAACAATGAAATAGCATCTAACTTAATTGTCCTGCAGTGCTCTTAGCAGTAGCTTTGATCTTTTTATAGCTCAATTGTATCTAAGGTTTTGTTCAGTTTTCTACCCTGCTATGCACATTTGTAGGAGATATAGAAGTTTTGTGTATAACAATGTCTGTGGGCGGGGGAGGGGAGGTGTCTCAGTGGTTAAGAGCACTTGCTGCTCTTTCAGAGGGCCTCAAGATCTGTCCCCAGCACTCAATCCTAGTAGCTCAGAACTGCCAGTAACTCTGGTTCTGGGGATCAAATTTCCTCTTTAGTCTCTGCAGGCACTGTACCACTCACATAGACAGATCTACATGCACATTATTAATGTAATAGCTCAATGGTGGGGGTAAGCAAAAGCATAACTCGTGGGTACAGTGCTAACCTAGCATGCATGTGTGACGTCCTGGGTTGATCCTCAGCACTGCTAAACTAGACATGGTGGTGCACAGCTGTGATCCACTGGAAGTAGAGGCAGGAGGATGAGGAGTTCAAGGTCATTCTTGGTTACACAATGAATTGGAGCCCAGTGGGCTGTATGAGACCTTGGTTTTTGTTTGTTCGTTTGTTTGTTTTGTTTTTAATGGGGGAAAGAGCAACATCTCCCTAGAAACTCCCTGCCTGCAGTCTGCACTGTGTGTGGTCATGGCGGAGCTCTGAGGCAGATCAGAGGCCTTTGGAGAGAACAGCACTCTTCAGGGACTGCATTACTTTGCCCAGCAACTGTGTCCAGATGCTTCAACACAACATTACATCCACACCTTCTCTCTGTGGCCAGCTTTGAATTTGGCAGTTGAGTAACTGGCTGTAGTGAAGAACAGAACCATGGCTTCTGAGCCCACCCCTCTGACCCACAGGAGGAGCTGAGAGCAGGAAGTCTGAGACTCCATTTTCACTCTTGTGTAAACCACAATCGATGTGCACAGTTCTTAGTGCGGCTCCAAATGACCTTCCTTCTCCCTTCTGAACTACCATAGTTTGTTCTGATTTGATACTGCAGAAGTTTATTGCTGCTTTATTTTATGAGCTGATTTCAGGAGCACTTTCATAAATAATATGCACTAAAGATCATGGTTTAATTTCCAGTTCAGTAATCAAGTCCTAAGAACACAAGGTGTGAAGTAAGCCAGTCACAAAACAACAGCAACTCTCTCTCTGTCTCTTTCTCTCTGTCTCTTTCTGTCTCTCTCTCTCTGTCTCTCTCTTTATCTCTCTCTCTCTCTCTCTCTCTTTCTCTCTCTCTCTCTCCACACACACACACTCACCCACCCACACACCACCACTACCACCACCACCACCACCACACTAAGATCAATTGTTTTGTTTTCTTTAAGAAATGTGTATTCTTTTCAAATAATAGCCCTTTTATACTTGCATATTTGTTTGTTCACTTTCTACCTGCTGCCACAGCTTGCATGGGGCTATCAGAGGACGGTGTGATGGAGTCTGTTCTCTCCACCTACCATGTGGGTCTCAGGGATTGAACTCAGGTAGTTACATTTGTTGGCAACTGTCTTTACAAGCAGAACCACTTTATTAGTCCCCAAAATAGTGTTTAGCATTAAATTCTAGATAAATGGAAAAGAACTAGATGTACATAAGAAAGACAACATACCCATGGAGCATCATAACAAACATGGTGCCATGGTTTGTGTGGTTTTTGAGCAGATGGCGTTTTGCAGCTGCCTGAAGATTTTGCTTATCTTCTGGAGTACAGGCTCTGAGACAGATGTCAACAGCTAAAGTCATGACCAGACTTCATGCCTTCTGGGGGGGACATTAGACCAGATCAATTTCAATAGCCTTTCAGACTTGGTCCAGAGAACATTTGCATTCTTGGGCTTATGACACCTTCCATTTGCAGTCCTAGCAGAGTCCAGCTCAGTCCTTTCCACGGCAGTTCTCTGACCTTGCCCATCACCACACACTGCTTAGGCTCCTCCTCTTCCCATTTTAAGAACTATGCATCCACACTGGTCCATTCTGGGTCATCCCACTGTCTTGAAGAGCACAAGCCCCATATTATCCTAAGTTTCTCTTCTGTCTTAACTCTCACCGTATGTTAGCCCATGCCTGTGAAATGGTCCCACGGGCTCATATGCTTGACACTTGGTCCTGATGTTGTGGAAGGTTTCAAAACCTTTAGGAGGTGAAGGAAGTGGGCCACTGGGGCTGCCCCCTTCCTGCCCTCTGCTTTCTGACTGCTGATGCAATGTGGCCACTCACTGTACGCTTCTCCCGCTGCAACTTCCCATCATGGCAGAGAGCAATGCCCTGAACTAGGAGCCAGAAGAAATCTTTCTTGGCTTGAATTGCTTCTCAGGCATAGAACAAGAAAAACAGGGCTGCATGTGACTTAAGACATTCATCATATTTGGGGATTCAGATGGGGACACTTTTCTGTCTGCTACACATAGAGAATTAAGAAATGTGGGCCCAGCGAGCCATCTTGACAGCTGGCTGTTTAGAGCTTGGGGCCTTTGATTTTTTTTGTTCTCTCTATGGAGAGCACAGCACAGTTCTGGGAGTCCTTGTCAGCCTTGGGAACCAAGGAGAGTGGCAGCTGCTTCCTCAAAGGTTTTATCACTTGGCTTTGTTTTCGTCTTGTGGACTCTGTCACTACGGTCCCCATTTCTCTGTGGCTCCCACAGAGCCATGCTGATTTCCACTGATCCTGTACCTTTTCCCACCCCGTGTCTGTTTCTGTTCAAAGATAACTGCTTCCTCCCTCTGGAGTTTCTTTCCTCTTCACACTTATAACAAGGGCAGTGTGTGATGCTTAGCCTGAGATTGTCTTTGAGCACAGCTGGCTGGCTCCCTGGGAAGCAGAGTAGGAGGGGAAGCAGAGTAGGAGGCAGACACAGTCTACACCCTGGAGCTGTGTCTATACCAGCATGGGAGGGACCTACTTCACCAGCTTTTGGGGATCTGGAAAGAGGGAGAGGATGGAGCATTGTGTGGGATATGAAATCGTGATAACATTAAAAGAACCCTGGTTTGTTTCTTGTCCTTAGAGATACATTAGAAATGCCTTTTTAAAAAAAAAAAAATCTGCATATGCGTTGGAAGAGATGTGAGCAGATAACTGTGGATTTCTGAGTAACACCTCAAGTCAGGCAGTGTTCAGGTCCACTGTTAGAAACATTTGAAAAGTTGTCTGTTGGTTTCTGTTGACATTATTTTCTAATAGGATCAAGGTTTTTGTTTGACAAAATCACTTCCTGAAATACTCACTGGTCTGTCCATTCTCAACACTGATGTGGAAACCACCTTGTCTATCACCACAGATTTTTCTATACAGAAATTATTTGCATTTCCATAGTTCGGGAGACTCTACATTTTTACATTTTCTATGAATTTCCCAAGTGATTTTTAGCTACAGAGCGCTGTGATGTAATTTTTTTTTTTTTTATCGTGGCTTTTCTACTCAGAACCTCTTTTTGCCCCTTCATGTGCCTTTTCTGCTTTAGGCTGTGCTTCCGATTCTACCTGTGAGGTGACTTTCTGTGACTTAAAAAGATAAAGAAATAGAGAAAAAAAAACTAGAAGTGAGAGTGACCCGCATAGGTTCTGACAGTAGAAATTCTTTAAGTGAACCCTGAAACTAATTCTCCAGGAAGTGGACCACTCACTGGGATGTAGGGATGGCTTAGGCACGAGCTGGTTCGATCCTCAGCCTTTTCCTGACCCCTAGTGGCGGCAGCTTCCCAACGTTCTGTACCACAGTCCCTGCTACGACCTAAAGCCAGGGGCTGATACACCACATACTCACCTCCCCGATTCTTAGAACAGTTTTATGTCCACCGAACTCTTCCGTGTGGTAATGCCGTTTCAATGTGAATAACCCAAAGGTCCTGTGTTTCTACATGAACCAGCTGCTACTCCATTCCTTTAGGGTAAACCAAGGCCTTTTCTCTGATGTGGTGGCCCACGGTAACTTCTATCTCCCGGATTCCTTCATTTAGTGTGACTGAGCGTTGGTCCCAGGGCTCCGCATAAGCCAGGAAAGTAGTCTGCCTCTGAGTTGCTCCCAACCAGGTTGCATTCTGCTGTAAACGGTTTAGTTAATGAGTAAATTAAGTTTAAAACTCAATCATTGGAAATGGAGGTTTCAGTGAGCACCACCAACTTAGAACCTCCAAAGAAGTGCTGGGCTTCTAAGTCATCGCTCTGTTTTTCCCAGAATGCAGCTAGTCACTCCACTTCGGATCAACTTTGCACACCTCACTCTCAATACAATCTGTAGTACATGGTCTGCTGTGACAACTTACCTCACTTTTCACAATGATTTTGTTTGTTCGTTTGTTTGTTTGTTTCTCAGTAGTGCAGCAAGTATCATTCCGTTCAGAGCTGAGTAATATCCCACTGTGTAGACATACCACATCTTGCCACCGACTCATTAGCTGTCTGGTGAATATTTAGCTGGACATATGTTTGCAGATTTTCTGGGCACACACCCAGGGGCTGGATCATGTGACAACTCCACATTGACTCATGGGAAGAGCTGCCAGACTGACTGCCTGGGCAGCTGGCCCGCTTAACATCCTCTCCATCAGCCTAATACTCCCAAAGGAATGCTGTACTCTGGAACCACAGCCATTCCCGGTTAGAACAATGCATCTGCTCTGGAGCACTGATGCCTTAATGGTCCTTGTTACCTACCCCGCTCCTTCCCTCCCTCCCTCCCTCCCTC
>NW_021604564.1:22298270-22349586 GCF_004785775.1 Grammomys surdaster | reverse complement strand
AAAAGCTAAGCATATTCTGCACCTCCTCTTGATTTTTCTTGGTGTGCTGCTTCTTCAGAGAAATATTTTGATGTTTGTGTTGCAGGACACGAGGAGTAAGAAGACACTGAATCCAGATGCTTTGGTTCTGGGATTCTAATTGTCTAAGGGCTTTCTCGTAGCATATTGGTAGGCATCATCTTCTTCAGATACTGAAGAGTTTTAGGGTTCTGCTAGCTCTTTTGGGCCTCAACCACTGAGGTACGGTAGTATCTGTCAGCCTAGGAACATCCTTCCCTCCTTGCTTTTTTTTTTTAAATAATAATCAAGTTGAGAACACTCCAATTGATATCCCACAATGAATTGGTGAACAAACTTGCACATTTCTTCTCTCGTTCCCTTTGCTCTACAGCAAGAATGCCCCTTACTCAATAGCAAGCACATTCTGCCATGGGTCAAGACACCTTGCCTCATGAAAAGACCTTGTTTGTTATTTCTACCACTGATGTGGACCACATAAGCCTTCCTCTCTTCAGCCAGGGCATATCAGCAGCTACTTCTGTGGCCCTGTGCTTCTCATAGAAAGCATAAGCTTGTATTCATGAACTACTTCAGTGAGTTTCTAACATCTGGTGACCAGAAAGGAGATATTTAGCTTCAACTGGACATAGCCTACCTCCTAGAAAGTCACACACACACACACACACACACACACACACACACACAAAATCCCCTTTCTTTACTTCTGAGACAGGAGCTCACTGGTTGTGACGTAGCTGTCATTTATCATGATGTTTGATGGGCTCACTATATAGCCCAGGCTAGCCTTGATGTTCCAAACTCTAGCCTCGGCACCCTGAGGGCTGCGATTACAAGGGTGTGGCATGAACCTGACTTCATGTCTGCTTTTTACATTTCATCTAATCACCCTGGTTTGTTCTCAGTCCTGGCTGCCATTGGTTAGATACCATTTACTGCATAAATAAAGAAATTCCAATTCCTAAAGGAAGCAGGACTCTGGTAGTTTTGATCCTCATATAAGGTAATGTGTTACTGGAGTCTAGTGCACAGTCCTCCTCTGTGGCTGTTTTGTATCTCAGAAACTTTGTACCAGGTCAATGACCTCTATGCTCATCATTCAGTTTGGACAATTCCATATTGCAGCCTGATTGAACTGCCTAAATCAAAAGATAAATTGCTCTTTTTAGTGGGTTGAGTGACAATTGACCCGACCCCCAAGGATGTAATCATTTCCCAGAACCTGTTTCCATGGCCTCCCTCAGAAAAACGTCTTTTGTGGCAGTGAGTGATATGGCTCAGTTGGTAAAGGTGTTTGCAGGCAAGCCTGATGGACTGAGTTTAATCCCCACGATCACATGATACAAAATGAGAACTTGTCCCTGCAACTTGTCCTTTGACTTCCACCTGCACTGTGATAGTCCCTACCCCAAAATAAACAAACAAACAAATAAATAAATAAATAAATTTAAACTGTCATTTGAAAATTGAATGAAGGATTTTTAAGATGAAATTATGAAGTACACAATGACAAATGCCTTTAAAAGAGACCCAGGATGCTGATACCCTGAGAAGATATCACGAAGTGTGCACCTGCAAGCCAAGGAGTACCTGTGGCCATTATGCAAACATTACTGAAGCAGGATGATTACTCTTCCCCTGAGAACTATGGTCAGAATGACCAAGTTCCTTCTCTATAGTCACATCAGCCATAAGTAAAACACACATCAATGTGACGGAGGATAAGCAGAGTGGTGACATTAAAGTGTGTATCTAGAAACTTCTCAGTGAAGAGATTACTCAGGGGACGAAGAATTGGCCGCCTAATAGATGTTAGGGAAGAATGATGAGAATCTGTAGAAGGCTCATGCCTGGGGCTGGATTCTGGAGAGCCTTCTAGGATCAGCACACAACATAGCTATGTGCTAGGTGAGTGGTAGATTAAACACCAGAAAGGGGGAGGGTGGCAGACTGGCCTTACAAATCTGAGCCAATGAAACCAATGGAGAACAGTGCTAGCTTGCTTTCTGTTGCTCGTGATTAAACCCCACAACCAAGAGTAACTTGGGGATGAAAGCTTGATTTGGCTTACACATCCTGGCTCACAGTCCATCATGAGAGAAGGTCATAACAGGAACTCAAGGCAGAAAGCTGAATTCAGAAACTTAAGCAGAGGCCATGGAAGAACACTACTTACTAGATTACCCCTCATGGTTTGTTCAACCTGCTTTTTATATACCCCAGGATCACATACTCAGGGGTGACACCTCCCACAGTGAGCTGGGCCCTCCCATATCAATCATCAATCAAGAAAATATGCCCCAACCCCAGGTTTTCTTACAGGCCAATCAGATGAAGGCATTTTCTCAATTGTTGTTTATTCTTTCTGTGTGGCTCCAGTTTGTGATAAGTACACACGGGGTGGGGGGGAGAGGAGGAGGGGAGGGGGCGACGGAGACGGAGACGGAGACAGAGACAGAGACGGAGAGAACAGAAGTGATTGGAAGTACAACTCAGAAACTCAGAAGCCAAGCATGGCAGTGCATACTGCAAGCTGAGACAACCCAGTCATCAATTTGAGGGCTACACAGCAAGGATCTACCTGAGTCACAAGGCTCTGCTGTGGGCATGTGGAGTTTGAAATGTCTGTTGCCCCAATTTGGAACTAAGGTATTCGAGTCAAAGCTCACTGGAGGCAGCACTAAAGTGTCTACTTGGAAATGAGTCTGCGTGCAGACAGTGGTGACAAAGTGACAGTGGATTAAGTCTGAAAGAACAGAGAATAAGGGTAACAAGAGAACAGAAGAGAGGAGAGTAATGGAGCAGAGGGACACCCAAAGGGAAGAGAGGGAAGGAAGGAGGAACACTGTCCCTGGGGACAGCCACATTTGAGGTCTTGGTTCAAAGTAACCAGAAATGGAGGTGCTTGTCCTGCACCATCACCTGCAGATCATGGTTTCTTTCAGCTCAATTGTCTCCACGAGGACTATCCTTCAGCTGTAATGTATGTGCTTGGAAGTGTGAGCAGGCTGCAGAGATGGGCCTGGCTTGTCAGTGTGGTGTCAGTTGGCAATCACAAGCCCAAGTCTACCAGGACTGTAATGAACATTATAAATGGTAAACTGCTCTGTGCTATTTGAACTGGCTGAGAAGCTGACCCTGGAGGTAGGCTTGCCTTCCTTATTTCGGATCCAAGCATGTTTGTTTCAAAGTACCCTCCCAGTTCTGAGGATTGGCTGCCCCCCATTCTGTGACAGGGGAGGAAGAGAACTGGTCAAACAGCCCAGGAATGAAAACCCTTGCGAACAGCTGAAAGATGAAACATTTTCTGCAAAGGACTGGATTGTTTATCTCTTAGTGAGAAAAAGCTTGTGAAGGGGAGCAGAAGCCAGCAAGATCAGCCGTGGAGAGACTTGATCAGGAACTCCATCTATCCCCTTCTTCCCCTTTGATGTCTCCCAGATGTTTTAAGTTCTTATTTGTTCTGATGATGCTACCTGTGTTTGTTCCCCCAGGCAGAGGACTTTAGTCCTCTCTGCTGCATGCTGTAAGCATCTATCTGCTGCTTAACATCATCATGCATAACAGACAACCTCATTTGAAACTGAAAACATGGCTGTCACAGATCTCTCTCCCAACTGTACAAAACAGGTGTAAATTCAAGACAGGTTAGAGCCGATCAAGTGGAGGCAGAAGCCAGGCATCATCATCCTTAGAGAGCTTCTGCAGAAGTAGAGAGGGAATGTGCTAGTTACTGTCTTCATGCTGTAACAAAACGTATAGCTCAGGATACGTATAGCTCAGGAATGGAGGTAGATGGCAGGAAAGACTCATTGTGTCCACAGATAGGAAGCTGAGAGGTAAACGCTGGTGCTGAGTTGTTTTCTCCTTTTAATACAGTTCAGGATGACATTAGGGTGGCTCTTCCCATCTCAACCTAATACAGAAAGCCCCTCATGGCCATGCCAGGAGGTTTGTCTCCTAGGTGATTGTAGATCCCGCTGACATATTAATCAGTGGAGAGCTGTGCTGGTTTTAAAATTAGGGAAGAACTGCTATGTGCTTAAAGCCATGGTTTGGAAAGACAGGTGAGTGGCTGTCTGCTGGGAGAGAGGAGAGAGGAGCCTGCAGGAGAAAGGACAGTCGATTAAGTCAATGAAGGAGTCATCGGACTCCTCCTGTCGGGTTGTGATCTGTTTCATCCAAGTTCAAAAGGATGGTGTTTCTTCCATTCACTAAATGGGGGAGTGAAGACTTATTTTCTGTTGCGATTCTCTGATGGTTTGCCAAATAGAATACTTCAGGATATTTATTTGTAAAGGGCTTAAACTTATAATCTATAAGATGACCACTGCCTTTTACTATTGCATCTGGATTATCTGTGATGTTGTCATACAAATATTTTGTAGTCCCAAGTGCTTTTATTTTTAATATTTCCTTATCTGTTGGATTCATTTTAATGTAAATATCTCATTTGTTTTCTTCACAATCAATACCTTTGACACTTAACTACCTAACATGTTACTTGTCTTTTCTTTTGAATGACTTTAAACTAAATCCCTATTTTTATCTTTTTCTGATTAAAAATGTAAACTGGAATGTAGAAATGATTGGGGCTTGCTAAGGCTGGAGCAACAGCTTATCAAAAAGTAGACCCATTCATAAACTATCAATAAGGGCTGGTGAAACGGCTTAGTGGCTAACGTGCTTGCCACCAAGCTAGACAACCTGAGCTCAGGCTCAGGATACACACAGTGGAAGGAGAGAACTGACCCTCACGGGTTGAACTCTGACCTCCACATGTGAGCTGTGGGCTTCTGCTATGATTTATTCTCGAGGAGATGTCTTCTGGAAGTTTAGAGACATTTTGTTTGTTTGCTTGCTTGTTTTTCTGTAGGAAAATGTATGCTACGCCAAATGCCAAAGACAGACTGAAGAATGTGAAGCTACCTTTGACAAAAGGGCACCAGGGAGCTCTGCACAATGTCCACTTCATGGGCGGAAGAGGAGGGTTTTATTGTTGTAGTGGTGGTCTTTCTCTGTCCTGGTCTTTCCTCTCCTCCATCTGTCTTCTCTAACACGTCAACTCTAAGCAAAGGATTCAGAAGTACAAGCTAGAGTAACAAAACGTGGTTCATGGCAACGTAGGAAGCATACACTGGGCTCTCTCATTGTGAATGTTTTAGAGAAAGCTTATTATGGTGTCTTCTGCTGAGGCACCACTCTCCAGTGTTCTAACACACAGAATTGGTGGCTAAGTTTGCTTTCATAAGCTTCAAGGGGTTCTTTTGTTCCAGGCATAGCACCTGTGTGGTTGGGGTACCAAGGCACTGTGCTGAAATCTGGGTGTTTAATCTTGCTTAGGGATGAGGCAGCTTTCCATAGAGTATGAATTCTTAAATAAACACAAAATTATGATTGGAATAGGAAGGAATAAAGCACTCTGTACAAATACACACTCCGTGGATGCATAGCTCTAAGTGCTGCAAGCAGAAAGGCCAATTAAAGCTGCTGATTAGTTTTGAGGACAAAGGTGACATCAGACCTACAGTTGCAGAATCCTCTGGTTTCTGAATAAAAATGACCACAGAGATAGTGACTAAAATCCCACATATGGAAACTGTTTGAATCACAGTGATGGTCACAGAGAGAAGATGTCGACAGGTCATATTTCTGCACTAAGAAAAACAAATCAATAAATGACTTGCTGTGGAAGATGGAAGATTAAGAAAAGAATTTTTGGTTTCATTAGCTGGAGTTAACGGTCCATTTTGCAAAGAGGAGCCTTTCATGAAATGTATGGCCTGAGAGATTCAAATGTTGGCTAAGGTACTGAAGCTTAGGGTAATAATCCTTGCCCACTTTAATCAATGCTGGTAGAACCGATGAGAAAGCAGCCACGAGCACCTCTTCCTTCTCAATACTGTTAGAGATAAGCATGTAACGTCTTCCTCTAGTTGATCTTCAAGAGAGGGTCAATTCTGAGTTCGACTCTACTCATGAGTAGAATGCACACACATGGCTGTCTATGGTGCCTGGAGCTAGCATTTCCCAGAACACGTCATATTAAGTCTGGTGGAACTAAGCAAGCCTGTAAGAAGTCATATCCCCCAATTCCTCCCACCATTGCAGGTGAGCAGTCAGAATCTTCTCTTACATAGGGAAGTGTGTGTGTGTGTGTGTGTGTGTGTGTGTGTGTGTGTGTGTCCAGGGGGATGTTGTATATGTCTTAAGTCTTATTTTCCTTCTTTGCAAACAACTTGAATTTTAAAAGTCTTCTTTATGGCAATGCCAGCTGATGTTGAAGCCATGTGCACACACTTAAGTTTCCTCATTACTCCCCGATGACCACACACGGCCCTGGTGATATCTGCACACTGATGCAAATCACCTCAGATTTTCTTTGCTTTTGCTCATTAAATCTATTTGTTATTGTTACTATTAAGTAATGAGGTTTACTTTCCCATCCCCACCCCATCTCTGTGTGAGAGAGTGAGTATATGCTTGAGCATGTGATTGTGTAAGCGTGTGTGTGTGTTCAAGCATGCACACACAGTACCCACAGGACACAGGAGTGGGCATAAAAGCCTCTGGAGCTGTAATTAAAGGCAGTTGTGAGCCACCCCAACATGGGTGCTAGGAAAGAAACTTGGCTCTTCTGCAAAAGCAGCAAGTGCTCTTAACCACTGAGCCGTCTCTGTAGCCTCACGCCCCTCACATCTTGCAGGTATAATTTCATATACTAAATCTGACTGGTTCTATTTTCATCTCAGAACAGGTCTTACAATAGCATTTAACGCATAACAGTTTGAATGAGTTTTTATAGCAGGGCTAGCAAGCAGTATGTCAAAACCACAGCTGGAATTGGAGTGCTGCTCTTGGGACAGAAGGTGACAACCACAGCAGTTCAGAAAGAGCTCAGCTTCCTTATGCCAGCCTGAGAACCATGCACTCTGCGTAGGGGTCTATCCCAGGAGCAGTGGCTCCATGGAGAGGGTCAAGGGCCATGGGGAGAAGTCACAGAAGCAGGGAACAATGAAATCACTGCAGAGATTTCCCAGATACAAATAGCTTTTGTCTTTGACCTTGTGTTTTCAGGGCCCACGGGGCCCAAGGAAATTGCTTTCTTTATTTAATTAAAGATATAGATGGAAGAAATTAAGGAAAAATACAGCATCAATGGAAATACTTTGTAAGAACAGAAGGGCAAGAGAAAAAGCTTTTAAATGAATTCTCTAGTTTTATTACCACATTTTCGTTCCAACCCATAAACTGTGTCATGTTTGAAAAAACAGTGTCAACTGTTGGAGAGTTTGGGGTGCACTGTGTAGACTTGGCTTAGAGTTACCCTGGGGCAGGGTGAGCTCTAAGCCAAGTTCCTGATCCAAGCACAACTGGAAACTGGGAGCTCGGGTTTTGTTGCAAAAGCCCATCAACTTCTGGCTGAAGCCCAGTAACCTTGACTACAAATGTAAACATCAGCAAACTCAACCATCTAGGCCCTAAATTCTAGAGCTTCTGACCCAGCAAGCAAGGATGATATGGAAAGCAAAGGGGGCCGGGGAGAAAGGAAGGATCCAGAGAAAGCAGCCCTGCCTGAGAGACTGAGTCCCAAGCTTACATGTCTTCTCTGGGACAAGCATGAAAACTTACGGGTTCTTCATCTGCCTGGAGTGCTACAGGATGTTGTGAGCCTTTGTGGGTACAGCGAGAACCCACAGCTAAGTAAAGTCCTTCAAAAGGAAAAGGAAAACCATGTCCTTGTATGTGTGCCTGTGCAGAGCTTTGAAGATAGACATTTACTATGACACACATCAGTCAACATTAAAGGAATTTTGCAAAGTATAATATTTTAACACATATTTTTGTTTTGCTAGGTGTAATCAACATTTTAAAATTTTAATTTATTTTTAAAATTTATTTATTTATTCACTTTACATCCAAATATTAGCCTGTTCTCTCCTCCCAGTACCCCTTTATACAGATCCTCCCCACATTTCCCTCCTCCTCTAAGAAAGGGGGAGACGCCTTGGGTATCACAATCTTCTACCCTCCCACCCCACACCCACCCCCAGCCTCATACATCAATTACTGCAGTGCCAGGCACATCATCACTCACTGAGGCCAGACAAGGCATCCCAGTTAGGGGAACAGGATTCACAGGAAGGCAGCAGAGTCAGGGACAGTTGTTGGGGGACCCACATGAAAACCAAGCTGCACATCTGTTCTATATGTGTGAGGAACCTAGCTCCAGTTCATGCTTGTTTTTTGGTTGATGGTTCAGAAGTCTCTGGGACCCCCAAGGTGCCAGGTTAGTTGACTCTCTTGGTCTTTCTATGGAGTTCCTGTCCTCTTTGGTCCCTCAATCCCCCTCCTCAGCTCTTCCACTAGACTCCCGGAGCTCCATCTAATGTTTGGCTGTGAGTCTCTGCATCTGTTTTCATTGACTGCTGGATGGAGCCTCTCAGAGGACAGTTATGGTAGGCTCCTGTTTGCAAGCATAACAGAGTATCATGAATAGTGTCAGGGATTGTTTTTTGCCTATGGGATGGGTCTCAACTTGAGCTGGTTATTGGTTGGCCATTCCTTTAGTTTGTTGAAGATTCTCTCCCTTATTCATTGTATCGTTTTGTCTTCTTTGTAAAAAAAAAAAAAAATCAAGTGTCCATAGGTGTGTGGGTTTATTTCTGGGTCTTTGATTCAACACCATTGATCAACCTGTCTGTTTCTCTACCGATACCGTGAATTTTTATTACTGTTGCTCTGTAGTACAGCTTGAAGTCAGGGAGGATACTTCCAGAAGTTCCTTTTTGTACAGGATTGCTTTAGGTATCCTACATTTTTTGTTTTTCCATATGAAATTGAGAACTGTCCTTTCTCCTTCTGTAAAGAATTATGTTGGGATTTTGATGGGAATTGCATTAAATTTGTAGATTACATTGTTAAGATGGCCATTTTCACTATGTTAATCCTGATTCATGAGCAAAGGAGATCTTTCCATCTTCTGATATCTTCCTCATTTTTTTTCTTAAGAGACTTGAAGTTCTTGTCATACAAGTCTTTCCTTTGTTTGGTAATATAAAATATCTTGATATTTTATATTACTTGTGGCTATTGTGAAGGTGTTATCTCCCTAAATTCCTTCTCAGCTCATTCATCATTTGTATAAAGGGGGGCTACTGATTTCTTTGAGTTAATTTGGTATCCAGACACTGTGATGAAGGTGTTTATCAGCTGTAGGAGTTCTCTGATAGAATATTTTGGGTCACTTATGTCTACTATCATCTCATCCGTGAATAGTGATACTTTGACTTCTTCTTTTCCAACCTGTATCCCCTTGTTCTCCTTTAGTTATCTTATTGCTCTAGCTAAAACTTCAAGTACTATATTGAAGAGCTATGGAGAGAATGAACAGCCTTGACTTGTCCCAGATTTTAGTGGCATTGCTTTAAGTTTCTCTCCATTTAATTTTATTTGATGTTGGCTATTGACTTGCTATATATTGCTTTAATTATGTTTAGGTATGTACTTTGTATCCCTGATCTCTCTAAGACTTTTAACATGAAGGAAGGTTAGATTTTATGAAAGGTTTTTTTAAAATATCTAATGAGATGGTCATGTGTTTTTTTCTCTTTAAGTTTGTTTATACTGTGGATTACATTGATAGATTTTCATATATTGAACCTCCCTTGCAACCCTGGAATAAAGCGTACTTGATCATGATAGATGATGTCTTTAATATGTTCTTGAATTCAGTCTGTGAGTATATAATTGAGTATTTTTGCATCAATGTTCATAAAGGAAATTGGTCTAAAATTCGCTTTTTTTGTTGAGTCTTTGTATGATTTAGGTATCATGGTGACTATGGCCTCATTGAATCAGTTTGACAATATTCCTTCTGTTTATATTTTGTGGAATGGTTTGAAAATATTGGTATTAGCACATCTGGTAGAATTTTGTACTAAAACCATCTGGCCCTGAACTTTTTTTTGATTGGTAGACTTTTAATGACTGCTTCTATTTCCTTAGAGGATATATGACAGTTTAGTTTGTTTACCTGATCTTGATTTAACTTTGTTAAGTGTCATCTATCTAGAAAATAGTCCATTTCCTTTAGATTTTTCAATTTTTGTGGAGTACAGTGTTTTGACACATGACTTAATGATTGTTTGGATTTCCTCAGTGTCTGTTGTTATGTCATGTCCCCCTTTTCATTTATGATTTTGTTAATTTGGATAATGTCTCTCTGCTTTTTATTTGGTTTATCTAAGGGTTTATCTATCTTGTTGGTTTTCTCAAAGAACCAGCTCTTGATTGGTTTCATTGACTCTTTGTATTGTTCTGTTTGTTTCTAATTTATTGATTTTAGCCCTGATCTTAATTATTTCCTGCTTTCTACTCCTCTTGGATGTGTTTGCTTCCTTTTGTTCTTGAGCTTTCAGGTGTGCTATTAAGTTGCTAATATGAGGTCTCTCCAGTTTCTTTATGAAGGCACTTAGTGCTATGAACTTTCCTTTTTGCACTGCTTTCATTGTGTTCCATAAGTTTGGGTATGTTGGGCCTTCATTTTCATTGAATTCTGGAAAGTCTTCACTTTCTTTCCTTATTTCTTCCATGTCCCAGTAGTCATTGAGTAGAGAGTTGTTCAGTTACCATGTGTGTGTAGGCTTTCTGTTGTTGTTGAAGTCCCACTTCAGACCATGGAGGTCTGAAAAGATACAAAGGATTATTTCAATCCTCTTGTATCTGTTGAGGTTTGCTTTATGACTGGTGATGCAGACAATTTTGGAAAAGCTTCTGTATGGTGCTGAGAAGAAGGTATATTTTTTTGTGTTTGGGTGAAATGTTCTATAGATATCCATTTGACATAACATTTGTTAATTTCATTATTCCTCTATTTAATTTCTGTCTTAATGACCTGTCCATTGGTGAGAGTGGAGTGTTGAAGTCTTGCACTACTAAAGTGTGGGGTTTGATGTGTGATTTAAGCTTTAGTAATGTTTCTTTTATGAATGTGGGTGTCCTTGAGTTTGGGACATATTATGTTCAGAATTGAGAAGTCCTCATGGTTGACTTTTCCTTTGAAGAGTGTGAAGTGTCCTTCCCCATCTCATTTGATTAATTTCAGTTGAAAGTCTATTTTATTAGATATTAGAATGTCCACTCCAGCTTGTTTCTTGTGTTCATTTGCTTAGAAAACCTTTTTCCCGGCATTTACTCTGAAATAATGTCTATCTTTGTTGTTGTGATGTATTTCTTTTATACAGCAGAATCATGAATCCTGCTTATGCATCCATTCTGTTAGCCTGTGCCTTTTAATCGGGGAATTGAACCCACTGATGTTGAAAGTTATTCATGATCAATGATTGTCAATTTCTCTTCTTTTGTTGGTGGTAGTTGTGTGTGTGTTTGTGTGTATGTGTGTGAATGTGTATGTATGTCTTCTTTTTGTTTTAATGGTGTGAAATTATCTACTTCTTGTAGCTTCTTGAGTGTAGTTACCCTCTTTGGGTTGGAGCTTTTCTCCTCATATCCTCTGTAGGACTGAGTTAGCGGAAAGATATTTTTTAAATTTGATTTTATCATGCAAATTGGTTTCTCCATTTATGGTGATTGAAAGTTTTGCTGGGTATAGAACTCTGGGCTGACATCTGTGGTCTCTTAGCATCTGAGAGACATCTGTCCAGACCCTTTTAGTTTTTAGAGACTCTATTGAAAAGTTGGGTTTAATTCTGCTAAGTCTGCCTTTATACGCTACTTGGCCTTTTTCCCTTGTAGCTTTTAATATTCTTTCTTTGTTCTGTACATTTAGTATTTTGATTATTATGTGGTGGGAGATTTTTCTTTTCCATTTGGTGCTCTATAAGCTTCTCATATATTTGTAGGAAACACTTTGGGTTAGAGAAATTTTCTTCTGTGATTCTGTTGAAGATGTTTTCAGGGTCTTTGACCTGGGAATCTTCTTTTTCTATTCCTATTATTCTTAGGTTTTGTCTTTCCATACTGTCCCAAATTTCCTGAATGCTTTTGTGTCATGAACTTTTTTAGATTTTGCATTTCCTTTGACAGATGTATGGATTTCTTCCATTGTATCTTCTATGCCTGAGATTCTCTTTCATCTCTTGTATTCTGTTGGTGGTGCTTCTGTCTGTTGTTTCTGCTCTCTTCCTAGGTTTTCCATCTTGAGAATTCTCTCAGTTTGTGTTTTCTTTATTGATTCTATTTCCATTTCCAGTTCTTGGACAGTTTTATTCATATCTTTCCTCTCTTTGATATATTTTATTGTATTTCTTTATACTTATTTATTTCCTCTCTGAAGGCCTCTATCATCTTTATAAGACTGAATTGAAGATTATCTTTTTTCAGTTTTTTTTTGGACATCCAGGGCTGGCTATAGCAGGATAGCTGGGACCTAGTAGTGTCATATTGCCCTGGCTCTTGCTGATTGAGTTCTTACGCTGTCCATTAGCCATCAGGTTTTCCATAGTGTTGACTGAATTATTCTGATTCCTTCAGGACTTCTGAGGAAGGCAGGGGGAGCTGTGGGAGCAACAGTGAAGGTCTGGGAACTGGACTCTGATGGTTGTGACTCAGGTGAACCCAATTGGCAGGGGATTAGTGGGGTAATGTTCCCTGCTAGTTGTCCTTGGAGCCCTGCTGACCTCTATGGGAAGCAGAAAGTTCTTGGGGTCTCCCAGGGCTCCTCAGGGAGGAAGGGTGAGCCCAGAGTCAGACAATGAACATCTGGGAACCACCTGCATGCAGCTCACTTCTGCTGGCTGTACCCAGGCAGACCATACTTGAAGGGATTGGTGGGGCAGAATTCCAGGCTGGTGGTTCTTGGAGCCCCACAGACCTCCACAAGGAAGCAGGGGGATCTTGGAGCACCCCAAAGCTCCTCTGGACAGCAGGGTGAGCCCAGAGTCCGACAATAGAGGTCAGGTCAGGAACTGTGCACAACTCACTTCTGCCGTTTGTGTCGCAGAAAGACCTGGCTGGCCTTAATTTAGTTTTTATTACATTACAAAGAATTAAATTCTATTATAACATCTTCAAACAAAATTTATTTTTATTGTTTCTAAATGTAATTATTATTATTTCAGCTAATGTTAGAAAACATCAAAATAGGTTCACAGATTTGTCTGGCAGGAGAGCTTGTATCACAACCTGTGGGCAAGGGAGCCTATGCAACCTCTTCTCCCAGTGTGTGGGCAGGGGACCATGCAACCTCATCTCCCAGAGTGTGGGCAGGGGACTATGCAACCTCATCTCCCAGTGTGTGGGCAGGGGACCATGCAACCCCATCTCTTAGACTTTTCCAGAGGAATTAACTTTAGGGGTTTCTTCTGATAATTATCTTTATCACTCAAACTTTTAATTATTTAACTTTTAATATCTAGTAATTATCCTTAAGATGACAGCAAGTATACTCACTCTGCTTGTGGTACATACTGTTGTAACTTGTAGTAATTCCTAGCCCCCCCCCTTTCTCCCTCCCTCTCAAAAAGATTAAATTTAAAAAATTCAAATAAACATGTCGCTTGCTTTTGTGATGGGATTTTTTGATTAACACCTGTAATTATTTAGTGATAAGTTAATGACTGAATTTCCTTTGAGTTAAATTTTATGATGGTCACTCAGAAATATTTACAGTTAAAATAATGTTTTCTTATGTGAATGAATTATTACAATAATAAAAGGTTTTTATTTTGTATTGACAGTCTTTGTGCCTAATATAAGTTTTATGCAGTAGAAGCAAAATTATTGTACAAAATTGTCTCTGTTGACTGGTATAAAAATATTAAGATATTCCACGCTGTTCTTAATATGAAACAATATAATACAGTTTCAACCAAAAGTCAAATCAATTTGAATGCACAAAAACGTCCTTTATAATTTCCATTTAATTACCTAAATTCAGTTGCCAAAAAACATTTCCTGCCATAAAATGATTACAAAGATGTGTTCCAAATTCATAAAAAATAGTTCAATACGGAAAGCAAACAGCTGAAAAAAAGGTAGAACAAATTATTTTTGAAAAGATAATTTTAGTTAACAAAATGAGAATTGGAAGTGCTGTTTGAGCTGAAAGCATTCTTATCTGTGGATCTTTGTACATTAGTGATTGTTCATGCAGTCTTAACATGGCCTAAAGTATGGGGCCGCCAAGGCTCACCTTCTAAAACCATGGTAGATATGTTTCCGTCTTATATTACTTTGAAGAACTTACATCACAAGGACACACGCTTCTGAAATATCATGAAGAAAATCCACATAGGTCACATTTTCCAGACTCGTAAATGGAAACACATGCAAGGGTTTGCCTGCCATTCAGGATGTCAGGAAGAAGGATGGCCATGCTCTAGACGCAGATGCTGTCAGGAAGAAGGATGGCCATGCTCTAGACGCAGATGCTGCATCTGAGAATGGAAGGTGTCAATCAATGCTTTGCCTTTCTTTCCTTGTGGATGGGATTTATCTGACTAGAAGAGGAATGTAAGTGTTTACATTGCCAGGCTTAGGATATGACAGCATGATGTGGTGTGAACTGAAACAGTCACTGATTAGCACATGGGAAATGATGTTTTATGAATCCTGCCTCTCATTCATTTATTCATTCATTCATTTGTTCATTAATTTCTGTTCTCCTTTCTCAAATACATAAAATAAAAATTACATGTCACTCTGATGGAAACATTACAGGAGTTAGACACTTGTCCTTTTCCTCCATTACTACTATTTGGCTGTCACACAACTTCCTCCTCTCCCTCCCTGGCCCCCTGTTCCTCCTCTTTTTCCCTTTCCTCAATTTTTCTCTTCCAAGTCTTTCCTTTTTTGGGGGGGTCCTGTATTTCATTTTATTTTGTTTTGAAATTAAAATATAATCATATCATTTTCTCCCTTTCCTTTACTTCTTCCAGCCTCTCCCATGTATCTCCCTGTGCTTTTCGCAAGTTCATGGCCTTTTTTTCAGTTGTTTTACACACAGACACACACACACACACACACACACACACACATTACCTGATCAGTCCATATAATGTTACCTGTATGTGTGACTTCAAGGCTGATCATTTAGTATGGGACAACTAATTGGTGTGCCCTTCCATGGGGAAAACTGCGTCTCCCTCTCTTTGCATTCCTCCGTTGGCTATAGTTCTTTGTCTAAGATTGAGTCCCTGTGAGATCCAGCCATGGTAATTTCCATGTTAGCATGTCCATTGCTGTTGTGATCATTCAGGGCATGTTTAGGCACTCGAGTGTTGGGACTTTATGGGTAGGGTATCTAACATTTCCTGTCCTCTGGCTCTTACAATCTTTCTGCCCCTTCTGAAATGATCCCTGAGTTTTAGGTGTGGGAATTGTGCTGTGGATGGATCACTATGGCCTGGGCCTCACACTCCCACGTCCTCTCTGCATGTTGATGAGTTGTAGTTTTCTGTTCTCTGTTTGTTACCTTGATTTGGTGTGAGGCCTACACTTATCTGTGGATGTAAGGACAGAGACTTATGATGTAGTTAGGGATTGTCCTGGTCAGTAAAGATCCATGACTTCCATAGCCCTGGGTAGTTGGCCAGGTTTCCAGTACCAGGTATGATTTCCCTCTTGTAGAGTGAGTACCTTCTGGTACCCACTTCTCCCTGAGCTAGATCTCAGTGAGAAGACTTTAAAAGATCCAGCTCAGGTCCCCTGGGTCCAGTGTCTGAAGTGCATAGTGTCTTCAGCAATAGGGACTTACCTCCCACTTCTGGGAAATGTTGGGGTAGGTAGAACCAAGGCCAATAGCAATAGCCGATATTTTTGAAGTCTTTTGGACAATCATGACCATCTATGGCTCATGTGCCCTTTCCTGTTTCTCTCTTCCTCTTTCTCTACTCTCCCTCCTCTTCTTGCTCCACTCTCTTTCTCTTCTTTCTTATAGAAAGATAAGAGATTGAGGTTTAAATGTCAGATCTGGGGATTGAGACACGGATCAGCAGCTAAGAGCAGCTACAGTTCTTACAGAGAACTCAGGTTTAGTTTCCAGCACCCACATCAGGTGGCTCACACTTGCCTGTATCTCGAGCTCCAGGGGTCTGACTCCTGCTGGACATGGGGCTTATTTTTTTCTAACAAATGTGGTTGCCACTGTCTAGTTAAGGCTGGGCTATTTTCCTGCCAGTTTCTCTTATATACCCAGGCTTCTTCCAAGCTCAGGGATACCCACTGCTGTGTATGTTTGTTGGCCACCCAGTGCCACAGACTCACCACAGGACAGACCCAGAAAGACATAAAGTCCATTCAAAATGTCTTTTGCCACGAGAAATAAGCTGTTGAAATTTGTTGTGCCATGTTATTTCCTCCTAGACTTGATCTACAGAAATTTATAAAAGGATCCCCAGCGGATTTACACTATGATTCTGCTTAGAGACCATGTGAGCCTTTGAAAATTAATGAAAAAGGAAACAAAACCTGACAGTCTAATGTGATGTTATCTTGGAAAATCAGTTTCATCTGCTCTTTATTATGGATACCAAGTATATTAATAATATGTTTGTGTATAAAAGTATCAACAATATTCAGGTGTAGCATGGCATGGAAAATAAGCATTATTTTAGGCTACTTGTAGATTAAGAAACCTTTAGTCTTAACATTGTGTTCTATAGAAAAATACTTTGCATAATTTTACATTTGAAAAAATTGAGTAATTCAATCTTTCATAAGATAAACCACATTAATTTTAACAGCTTCACACAGCTAGTGGGTTCATACTGGACAGTCTGAACTTCATACTTCTTGCTTTATTGATATTTTCTATCTATATACTCATAAGCACATATACACATATTTATTTACACATCTGTCCATATGCATATATATCCAGCATGTATACATTTTAACCCCTGGTCAATTCCTTAATCTTATTAGGCATTATAAAACACTTTATGGGATCATTTCCATGTTATTTGCATCTTTAATGATCAGTACCTACAGACAGAAGTATTTCTGTAGTGGGAAGAATTGAGCTCCATAAGAAATGGAAGGTATCAATTAGGTGCCAAGACTCTTCAAACTGGGGAGTCATCTAAAAATGCTTATCATCTCAAACTTCTATATGAGAGCTACATTTTTACTTTGAGTGCATTTTATTTCCAAGTGGAAAGTTTTCACATGCTTACTTTCCAAACAGACAATGCATGCGGAAGTTAAGTGCAGGGGGGTAGCTGCCACATGTTTGGTTTTACTGTCAGAATAAAACGAAAACTAATCTTCTGTCACTCCTATGTTAGCAACTCAATGTTCTCAGATACATGTGTGGGGAGGCAGTGCACAATCCACAGTCAGTGCACACCTTCCCCAGAAGGGCTGAGTGTACGTGTAGGCCATATTTCAACACTCACGGTGTCAGGAGCCTCAAAGACTCCCATTTCAGAACTGTGGTCATCGGTGACACATAAGTGGTCACTAATTTGCGAAAAGAGGGAACTTGTGAAGAAGATACTGCATAGCTCTAAGAATCCTTGGAAAGTAGCAGAAACTAGTCTTAGGAAGTATTCAACATCACTCCCAATGTCCTCCTTGGTCTCTGCCCTCAGAAGTCCCACTTGGTGTTGCTACCACACATAGCAAAGCTTTTTCCATGAGTCACCAGCCCTGACTATGACCCTACCGGGTTGCAGAGGATTCTTCTGAGCCAGCGGTCTAGACTCAGCTGACTTTGATTCAAAGTCTACAATGGGTATGTGCGCCTGTCCAGCAGACAGACCCAGACACTGAGCATGAAACAGTTGTTTCCCACAAACTCCCAACTCAGGATTAACAGACCTGGTTTTAATCAGAAGAACTTCCCATTTTTATGAGATGCTAACCATTTGTCAAGAGAGGTGCCAAATTCTAACATTTTGAAAAAGTTCCACATGAAACTGGCTCCTGCTCTGAGTTCAGTTTGGAGTCAGTTGTTTGCATTTTGCTGTAGGCAGTAAAAAGTCCTTAGGGAGCACAAGCAAGCGCAGAT
Organism: Grammomys surdaster; assembly: GCF_004785775.1. Taxonomy (NCBI): domain Eukaryota; kingdom Metazoa; phylum Chordata; class Mammalia; order Rodentia; family Muridae; genus Grammomys; species Grammomys surdaster. Next base: position 22,331,594 of record NW_021604564.1, on the reverse strand, counting down.
AGCATCCCACGTTTGCCTGAGCTGTGTGGAAGGTGGATACCAAGAAATGACACATAGGAGAAGAGAAACTGCCTCATCTCCATCAGGAATGAGAGGATAACATGTAGGATCTCATGTTAATGTCAGGGTGGAGTATACAAGGTGAGGGAGTAAAATACATGATTGATCTTAATGGCCTGGCATTCCTAAGGGTGAGAAGACACAGGACTTAATGGAATGCTGAACTAGGGACATACCTCATTCAGTAAAGTGTTTTCTGTGCAGGCATGGGGACCTGAATTCAGTCCTCAGGACCCAGGCAGAAAGCTGGGCATGCTGGTGTAGACTTGTGATCCTGTACCAAGGAGGCAGAGACAGGATCTCTGGACCCGCTGTCCAACTGCCTAAAGAATACTTGAGTAGCTCCAGATACAGATGAGAGATGTATCTCAAAGACCAAGATGGAGAGTGACTAAGAACAGCAGCTGAGGTTGTCTTCTGGCCTTTGCACACACACACACACACACACACACTCACACTCATACCTGTACCCAAGTGAAGGTGCACACACATGATAAATAAGCACAACGGAGTAAATAATTAATCCAGAGTTGACGTAGCAATGAAGGTCTGAGTAGCTGTCGGCGAGCCAGTTGGAAAGCCACACAGCGAGTGAGAGACTGCTGACTGAAGTATACAATGTTAAATTTAAGCTTGGCTCTTTTACCAGTAACAACAGCTGGAAGGGGGTTAGGAATGGGAACCCAAGAATATTTACAGCAGTCGGGCAAGTTTCTCTCTATGTGTGCGAACACTTTTATCCTCAATTGCAAAAACTCCCAACTTGAAATGAGTTTCCAAAACAACCCGTCCCCATTTCCTCTGTTCCCATGGTTCCTTCTGTTCTCAGAAATGACACAGGGCTTAGTAACTGATATGTTTCACTTGGTATTAAGAATATTAGTAGTGATTAGAGATCATCCTGCTGTCTGCTAAGTAGTCACGACCTGATAAACTTCAAGCACACATGATATTCTCCTGTCTGTGTTAACATGATTAAGGAGGAAGAGTCTCCTCTAACTTTCAGTCTCAAGATAAAATACAACTGTGAGAAACAAGAGAAAATAATTCAGAAAATTTTCCAAATTGGTTTTGTTATGGGAAAAGAAACACATGTATCAGCTTCCAAGGATACATTGTTGGAATCTGAATACAAATACACATACATCCTTCATTCAGACTAGTCCAACATTCACAAGCATTTCCACACAGATGCACTTCCTCCAGGAGAGTCGGAACACCTGGCCAATTGGCTTGAAAAGAAGCCTTGAACGTGGGAAGTGCTGCTGGAACTGGATCTCCAGAACCATCAGAGACTCTGAAATGTGTGTTTAACGAGCCCTATTCAATAAAGCATGTGATGAGATCGCCCAGTGCTCCGTGGGACCAAGTGTTCTTAGTTACCTTTCAAATTGCATGTCATTAACACAAATCTGCACTTCTACGGGACATACTCACAACACTGAAACAAGATCCATACCATATATCTGCAGACCCTAAGCATTTAATATAAGCACATGTGTTCATACTGTCTTCGCCTAGAGCACACTTTCCTCTCTCACTGTAGGGAGTATGAGTTCCCAAATACACAGCAAAGAGAAATTCTAGCTTAGTAAGGTCAGAACCAAAGCAATGGGTTCTTCTAGCCAAAAAAAGATTTGTTTAGAGACACAGATTGGCTCAGAAGTTTCCCAGCAAGATTCAATAATGGCTTAACTAGTCTTTAAAATTAATTAACATTGAGGCTGCTTGGTGCAGTGAGTGAAGATTTTAAATACACACACACACGTGCACAGAGACAAATGTGCACACATAGACACACAGCACACAAAAACATGCCACACACATATACATATATATAGATACAATGCAAAGCAATATAAAAGCCTTTTAGCTTTTGCCAACCAGTTATGGCACCTTGCTGCCAAGAGTCCTAACTAGTGGAACTTTTGTGCTGCATCTGAAGGTTCTGCATAGTGGAGGTGTCAGCTCCAAACAGACAACAGACTAGACTTGAACCTGACACATAGCTGTTTCTTCATTCACATAGATACGGATACAGAGAGCTCTCAGGAGAATCTAGGTCATTTTGGAGCCTGTGAGCCTGAGCCAACAAGTCACATGTCTCTATTGCTCGTGACTATGGAACTGTGGTGTGCCTCACTCAAGTGGTGTCAACTTGAACTACTGATTCACTGCTGATTATATACATCACAATCCAGTCAACTATATTCTAATTATTTAGTGTGATATTGCAGAGAATGATTAAGAATAATTTTTCCTGGAAACCAAAGCACCAAGATCTGGTGACTGAGGAACCTGATGAGAGGTTTAAACCCATCTCAGGCTTCTGGCAGGCTTCTTTCTAAGAGTCAGTGAATAAAATACAACAGAATAGTTCCTTCTGGGCAGCAGGTTAGATCGTGAGAGAGAGGGCCAAGGCCATGTAAGGTGTCACACCAGGCCCACAGACAGCATCAGACAGAAATATGAGAACAATCGTGCAGTATGGCAATTTGACTTTCTCATAGATGTGAGAGTCACATACTAGAGGCTGGGCCTACAGGCTGGATGCTGCAGGAGAAGTATGTAACCTTATCCGATGGGCCGTACAGAGCTCTGGCAAGCTTTGTTTAGGAGACTCTTGGAGCAGCTGGGACACAGATGGCTAGGAGGGGTCAGATCCGCTGGCAGAGAGCCCAGGTGGTGGCTGGGAATGCTGAGTTTATAAGGAGAATTAGGTACTCGGTGAACATTTCAATAATAGAGAGAGTAGAAGGATCCTATCTGAAAAACAGAAACAAGATGGCGTTGTGAATGTGAGTTTGAGGGGGGAAAGCAAGAAGGAAATGCCTGTCTCTTCATGAGCAGGTGCATAAGAACCCACCCAGTTGAAAAGAAAACCCCCTTAGAGAGCTCAACTTTAAATCTTCATGGTCTGGTAGAGAGATAACACTTTCTACCATAGAGAAACCTGGTTCCCAGAGTAAAGAGTTGGGTGTAAACGCCACCACTAAACACAGAACGGCAATACGAATGCTCGCTGGGTCCCCTCCTGGGCCATCACCCCCAACCCCCTTAAGCCATTCTTTAACAGCAGCAATGATCTAGGAGACAAACTGAAATTGAAAAGTTGAAAGTCAAATGTGAAGGGACTCAAGGAGGGTCCTGATCAGTTTCTCAAAAGCTGCTCTGTAGAAAGCACTTCCTATACATCGGGTGAGCAGAATTTCCCTCTAGTGATAAGCTGAATACAATATTAGCTCTAAGCTATGTTCCAAGCCTGTAGTCACAGTAGCTTCATACAACTCCAAGCAGTGGGAACTGTTACTCTTCAGATTCTACACAGAGACAGTGACTCAGAACCCCACACAGGAGCTAGAACTTGGTCTTTGACAAACTAAACTTTTTTTTTTTTAATTTGGTATCTCATGTAGCTCAGGGTCTCCTCGAACTCAGCAAGTGCTAGGATTACAAACAGGTGCTGGCATGCCCTTTATGGGTTTAAACACAGGGCTTCATGAATGCTAGGTAAATATCCTACCAGCTGAGCCACACCCACGGTGGGATCCTAGAATGTCTTACTGTATAGTCTATGCAGTTCACCACTTCAGGAGGCTGTTCCCACACAGTGTGGACTCTGTCCCCGTGTACTCCATACTTACTTTGTGTGCTAGCTCACCTTACAAGGGAACCCAATGGCAGTCACATACACTATGCAGGGATATTCTATATTCTATGAAACAGTTTTCTAGAGTGTTCCAAACTTTAAAACAAACAAACAAAACAACAACAACAAAAACCCTGTTCAGTTTGACAAGCCACAGACTAGGGGTTTTGGGTGGGAAGGTCTGCCTAAACCCCTGGCAGGGCCTGAAGTAGCAGACTTCTGCTCACATTGCAAATCAGCTCAGTGGCTAGCAGAGACTGAGTTGGTCACTCCTACATCTAAGGCTTCACTTTTTTCCTGTTCAACCATTGTGAGCATTTTAATTAATTTAGTGAAGTATTATTATTTAAATAAGTACTATCTTGTTTGATAAAATAAGTGTCTCTAGTCAAAATATATGATCAGATATTTAAGTAAATCCTAAATTATAAAGCAAAATTATTAATCACTTAATAATTTGTTTTCATCATAGTTCATGGTTTTAGCAAAAGGACCCACAGTTGGACAGTGTAGGAACTTTGTCCACAGCGGCAGTGCCGTTATGGGAACTTTAGGAAGTGCAGCCTCTGGAGAAGCTAGGATGCAGGCTTTGGGTGGCATGGGTGCAGACCAAAGGGGTATTACTCACTCCTGCTCCAGAATGTCTGCTGAGAGAGGCATTCCAACCACGTGCCCACTGGCACAAACTCCAGGCTGCTCCCACCATGATGGACAACATTTTTTCAAACCGTGAATCCCAGTAAGTCTTTCCTGAGTTGCTCTTGTGGGATAGCCTGTCCCAGTGATGACAGTAACTTAACTTAAGGAGGCTTCAGAAGCCATCACAGAAGTCAATAGGAGTTCTCTGGAAATCTGAGAAACTCTTCCAACCGCTGGGCGTAGGAAGAGCTATAAAATATCAACTTTGTCAGAGCAAGAAGAGGGAGCGCTTCCACACAGGTCTTCAGGGGAGAAAATGGTGGTGGTTTCTATGTAGATTTCTAGGCTCACGGTTTTGTTCCCATTGCAAATATGCATGTCTCCTTTTCACACATGTTTATAGTACTTGAGAAAACAAATATTAGTATTTATTGAGTATTACATGACCAGTGCTTTTCTAAGTATTTTAAGCATTATTTAAAGTTTTCCTTAAACCTTGAAAAACAAATATTATGATATGCCTCCCTCATAGCTACCAAAATAGGCCACTAGCTTCTGTGATAAGGTTTCGTAGCTGGCAAGAAATGGAAAGTTTTCAAACTGTTGAACTGAGTCTTTCTTGTTGTGTACTTTCATTATTGTACTGGCTGGTTTTGTGTGTCAACTTGACACAAACTGGAGGTATCACAGAAAACGGAGCTTCAGTTGAGGAAATGTCTCCATGAGATCCAGCTGTAAGGCATTTTCTCAATTAGTGATCAAGGGTGGGAGGGCCCAATGTGGGTGGTGCCATTCCCGGGCTGGTAGTCTTGGGTTCTATAAGAAAACAAGCTGAGCAAGCCAGGGGAAGAAAGCCAGTAAGTAACATTCCTCCATGGCCTCTGCATCAGCTCCTGCTTCCTGACCTGCTTGAGTTCCAGTTCTGGCTTCCTTTGGTGATGAACAGCAATGTGGCAGTGTAAGCTGGATAAACCCTTTCCTCCCCAACTTGCATCTTGGTCATGATGTTTTGTGCAAAAACAGAAACCCTGACTCAGACAATTATATTGAAATCATGAAGAGATCCCCCCACACACACATTGCCAAATTATGGTAAAGTACAACTTATCTGCCAGCAGAACTCGTTTGAGCCCAGACCATGGTCCGCCGAACCCCAAAGTGAAAGAGAGCTCTCATTTCTGTGAAGCAGCATGGAGCTGGAGATGCTTCTCAAGCAGTCTCACTGCTCAAAATACAGCTCTTGCATCTTTTTAATATAAAATGAATTTAGGACAGACACTGAAACAGAGTCCACTCTCCTTTTTTCCTGACACATGCATTTGTTACTTGCAAAGGTGCCACAAGTGTGAGGCAACCCAAGAAACCTTCATTTCTAAGGTGTCTTAGCAACATTAGTTCTGGTCAAAAATGAAAATCTTGTTCACTACTTTCTTTTTCTACAAAGTATGCAACGGTGCTCAAGTTATGTAGGTAAGGAGTTTGAAGCTAGTGACAGTGAATTGATTTCTGTCCCTCCACAGTACTCAGGGGACAAACCCAGCATTACAACAGAGGGGTGGTGTGCTGATGGTCCTGGGTTAGGAGTTTCATGCCTATGAGCTTTTGGTTTTAGGATGCAGCAAAGGCAGAATGCACTTGGATGAACCCACACTTCTGATGTTAGTGCTGATCACTTCCGAGGTGGAAGTTTCTAACACAGTCCTGTCTTGCTTATGTCAGGAAGGTCAAGCCTGGGCAGTTGACTCTTTAGGATGTAGCTATGAAATGAGATGAAACAGGCTTTGATGTAGACAAGTCTGCCAACTGTAGGCTAGGGTGATGCTTTGAGTACGTTTAAAGTAGGACTCACTTCAATATTCTGTAAGTTAGGTACATTACCGCAGATTGGACTTACAATATTTTCGAATACCATTGTAAGGTGGGGACCACCTCTGATATTAAGTAGAAACAATGGTTAAGTTTGTATTTTTCTAATTTAAATTAACTTGTGATACTAATGGCTCTTATTAGTTATGAAACCAAGACACACGCTTTCATACATGTATACACAAATACGCACAGACATCTGTATGTACATGGAAAAAAGGTAAACTGCCCAACCGTTTTGCAAACAGCTCTGCAGTCCCTTAAAGAGTTGAGCAGATACAGCGTGACTATTCTAAAGAAGCAGCTGTCACATTCTGAGATAATTTCTCAGGAGAAAAGAGAACATCTGTCCCTACAAAGATTAGCTCATGGAGGCTCACAGACGTTTTCCCTGTAATGACTCTTGACTGCCTGAGAAACCCCAAGTGTTCCTCGGCAAATGATCTGATAAATGTGTCCTGTGATACACCAGCCTTCAGGTAGCACTCCACAATAAAACAATTGTGTTGGGAAGACTTGAAAGTCAGAGCCAGACATTCCTATAGGAAGCTCAGACTAATTAAGAGCAGCAGGAGAAAGGTGAGTGCAGACGTGGGGAAGTCCGTAGGGATGGAGGACAGAAGACAGTGAAGAGACTGGTGACATGCAGCCTTTGCAGCCTCTGCTGTGTTGATGATGTATGTCCTGATTTTCCAATTTAAATATGAGCTATGAGATGTTTATATTATAATTAAATAAAAATGTATGGTTTTAAGGCTGATTCAACAAAAAAGAATGAATGCAGAAAACAATTAAAACACTTGTGTGTGTGTGTGTGTGTGTGTCTGTGTGTGTGTGTGCCTACTTGCATATACACATATGTGTGCCTGTTTGTGTGCACAGGTATGTGTATGAATATGTGTCTCTCACTGGCTTGGAACCCCCTCAGTGGGCTAGGCTGGCTTACCAGGGAGCCTCCTGTCTCTGCCTCTACAGTCCTGGGATTGCAAACAGGTGTCAGTTATCACAGCCCGATTTTTATCTAAGAGCTCTTGGAGCTGAACTTAGATCCTTGCACGTTCACAGCATGCACTTTACCAACAGAGCTATTTCCCCATCCCCTGGATGTTTGATTACCAGGCCCAACTGCATGCCATCCCTTCAGGGATCAGTGATCAACTCTCTGCAGCAACAGCTCTATCAACAACAGGGCGCACACCTTCCCCACAGTGCTGAGCAGCTTGGAGCTTCTAAACAAACTGTTTTACTTTTGTTTTATGTGTCTGAGTGCTCTCTCTCTCTCTCTCTCTCTCTCTCTCTCTCTCTCTCTCTCTGTGTGTGTGTGTGTGTGTGTGTGTGTGTGTGTGTGTGTGTGTGTTGGCCAGAAGATCACAAAGGTCCACTGGAACTGGAGTTGCAGATGACTGATTTTCGGTGTGAATCCTAGAAACTCAACCCAGGTCTTCTGCAGGAGCAGCCAGTGCTCCAGTCCTGTTTGTATGTCTTGATGAGAGCATTTTAATCTTTCAGTGGGTCTTTAGTATTTACCGTGTGATTGACTAGCAAGCATACCAAGTGCATCACTGCTGCAAATTTCCCATAAGAGCTTCTGAAAGGAAATATTTAACACCCACCAGGGAGGGAAAACGGCCTCTGCCATAAGATTATTAAATTATTGATTTGTTTCCTTTCCAGAAAAATCACTTCAAATTACTGCTAATTTCTAGAAATCGGCTGGCTGAACTGTCTTTCATGTAGATGTAGAGAAAGTATAATTATCTCTTCATCTTCAATTCCCTTATATCCCATTTGGGCAAGCAAAGTGTCACCATCTACTCACTTGGCAGGCTGAGATAACCATATCACAGCTGAGATGTCAAGCAGCTGAGGGGGAGCCTATGGCTCCCCCTAGTGGTATCTTCTGGGTTGGCATTGTGATTTTAAATCCGTGGCTTTCTGCTCTTTAAAACATTGTTCTGACAAAAATCGTAAAGCAACAGTCTGTCCCATTTAAAGTAGTAATTTTTTTTATATATAAAACTTCTAGATTGTATCCTTTTTCTATTTGTCCATTCTTACTATTGTAAGTATTATCATTAATCCTTGGTTTTATTTGATTCATGTTCAATGGGAGAAAAATGGACATCTTTTAATGGGGAGTATAGTGACATATGCTATCGTGTTTCCTAAGGGAGTCCATTGTTGAATCTAGAAAGCTTCTCTGCATGCACAGGAGCTCAAGGTGGAACATATTGAGACTGTCCTATAAATCACACAGACCAGCAGCCTCAGGCAATGCATGTCGGCTCCCTGTAGCTGTCTATGACTTCCTCATAGCCTCCTCAGGAGAGCATCGAGTTCCTATTTGTTTGTGTTCCTGAAGGGCTGACACTTTGGTTTTGGTTCTAGTGACCCCTTTGGAATTGTGTCCAAAGAGCTCAGTCACCAGCTCTCCAGGACACCTTGAGGCTGCTTCCCTCTGTGGTGGATGGTGGAAGAGGAACCTGTCCTTGGAAGAAAGTCAGTGTGGAAAGGCATGGGGTGAACTCTGCCTTGGTGAAGCTCACCATCGGTGGATGCTGAGTGGGAAACACACAAACAGTTGAGCATGTGTGCCTCCATTCTGTCTCGGATTTGACTGTAGACATAGAGATGCTTTCTAAACCTCAGAAGCATCAAGATACGAACCCAGAGACCACACACATGCTGCTGGTGTTTGCTGACCTTTCTTAAGACAAACTAGAATGTTTTATAGAGATGCTGAGATAGCTACTGAAATTCACACAGAAATATTGTGTGGCCAAGATACACAGAGAGCTGGGATTAACTATTAAGACTTCAAACATGACCTTCTATCTTCCTCCTCTGTCTCCTCTTTGCCCCTATTACTCCATGTCTCTCTGTAGGCTGTCTCTGCTCCCTTGGGAACCTGGGAAGACAGTATGAACATTGCCCAGATTATAATTGATCCTAATTCTAAACTCTGACAGAATCTGACAAGCTAGGCTTGGCTGTCTTCACATGGCCAAGTAAGCTGTATTAAAATGAGAGAGATCATTAGCAAAGAAAACAGAGTAGCCAGGGCTGTGTCACCACAACGAATAGGATAGCAGTGGAGTTTCTGGGGGGTTCTCTGTACCCACTAACCTTGGGCTTGCTACACAACCCACCTGCCTCACTAATTTCTCAAACCACTGAAAGTCCCCAACCATGTTTAGGTGGTCGCAGAGCTCCATAAAATCCTCTGTAGGCCTGGGGATTCAGTTAGTTGATAGAATGCTTGCCCAAGTGCCTGAGGCCCTGAGTTTGATGTCCAGTGCTGTGTTAACCAGGAATGATAGGCACGCCACTGTGGTCTCAGCACTGGGAAAGTGCAGATAGGAGGATCAAGAGTCATCCTCTTTTATACAGTGAATTCTGGGTATCCTGAACTACATAAGAACATGTTTCAACAACAACACAAAAGTGACTTTAGGGGTACAGATGTGGATGCAGCTTAGTTTAGTCCCTGCTGTGTGCCAGTGATTGTAGCTTTGACCCTCAACACTGCATGCAACATGAAGTAAACCTAACCAGAGAGACTTCATTTCCATGCTGCTATTTTTGGTGGAATCCACCTCTACTTTAAAAAATCATTATATGAAACCAAAACTTCAACAGCCAAAATGCTATGCCCTACTGTAGACTCACTGTAACAATGTAAAGCAATACAAAAAGGGGCTGGTGGGTAAGGGACTCACTGTGCAAGTGCGAGGAGCTGAGTTCAGATCCCCAGCATCTATGCAAAAAGACAGACACGCCCACACGTGAGCCTGTAATCTCAGCTCTGGGAAACAGACAAGCCAGTCTTGCCAATGATGAGTCTCAGGTTCAGTAGGAAACTGTCTCAGAAAACAAGGGGAGATAGCTCAGTGGTTAATGTAATTCTTGTGTTAGAAAGTTCTCCTAGAAGTCCTGAGTTCAGTTCTCAGCACCCAGGTCAGGCAGATCAAAACTGTCTGTAACAACTGCAGGGGACCTGGTGCCCTCTTCTGGCCTCCTCAGGCACTTCACATGGGTGCACACATGTACACACACACACAATTTTTTAATTAAAAAAGAAAACAAGGAAAATGATATAAGAAGACACATGACATCCATCTCTGTCCTTCATGAATGAGTGTGCACACCTATGTCCCACACCCCCTCCCCTAATACAAGAACAAAAGAGTCCAAAAGGACCCTGACTCCATCTCAGGACTCATATCATGTGGGTGAAAAAGCTGTGAGTATACGCAGTCATAAAATATACCTTGACATCCTCAGAAACACAATACATATTACTTCCACTGGATTAGTTTTTTAATACTTATAGCAGAATAACTCTAACCAGTTTATCTGTTAGAATAATTGACAAACCCTTGACAAACCCTGGAGAAATTCCTAATGAGAGTCAGCAGACTATGCACCATCTGCAGCAGTCTCACTCAGATCTCAAATCAAACAGAGGTCCTTACACACACACACACACACGCACACACACATAATAGTCTTCAAACATGAAAAGGCCAGCACCTATGTTCATTTCTCTATAGATTCCAAGCAGAAGAGTGTGCCTTCTGACTCACATCTATCCATTTGGACAGATTCCATCTCATATGGGAAGCCTTAGCAGTCAGTTTATTCAAGGGTCTTCTTTATTAACCTAGATTTCTTTCTTGTTCATTGATACACACATATTCTGTATGTATGTAGGCAGAGGTGTGTGTGTGAGTGTGTGTGTGTGTGTGTGTGTGTGTGTGTGTGTGTGTGTATGAAATTTATCTAGGTCATTATTCCTCGACCTGTGGGTAGGCAATTGTGGCATATGATTGTTTTAGAGGGGCCACTATGGGAAAACACAGATATTTACATTATGATTCATAACGGTAGCAAAATTACAGTTATAAAGTGGCAAAGAAAATAATTTTATGGTTGGGGGTCAGCACAGCATGAGGAATGGTATTAAAGTATCATATCACTAACGAGGTTCCTTACAAGCTATTTGCTTGTCTTTTGAGACAGGATTTCTCACTGATAACTAGGACTTGCCACTTAGGCTGAGCTGCCGGGGCATTGGGGTTCTGCCTATGTCCACCCTTTCAGCAGAGATTACATGCATTTGTCCCTATGCCCAGCTTTTTAGCATGGTTGCTGCAGATCCAGGTCTTATCCTCTCAGTGCATGGCAAGCACTTTACCCATTAAAATACCACCCCATTGCTATAATATGTATTATTTGGCTGAACAAGGGGTCTTGTGGTATTTTCATGCACACACAATGTGCATTGTGTTTCTTTGTTCTAGTTTTCTTCCTACCACCAACACCTGGCTTTCCTGAGAATCTGTGTGAAGCCCAACTCCATCTAGCCTGAGGGCTGTGGACTCTGCCTACTGTGGACTGTCCCACACTCTGTCCTCCCCTCAGCAGCTGTGTGCTTTGGGCCAGCCTCGGGCCTTTGGACTGTCCCCAGCTCTGTCCTTCCTTCAGCAGCTGTTCCTCATCTTCTCATCTTTCTCCCAGACATCAAAATATCTCCATAAAAGACGTGCTCTCCCACTGCCAAGTCCTCCATATGTAAAGCTGGAGAGCAACTCCTTGAGTCCCAGAGACTCCTGGTTTTAAATGTTGACCGAACATTGTCTCTTTTCAAGTCATTTCCCCTTAAACAAATTGTGAGGGTTCCACGATTTTTACACAGCTTCTTTCCCATTCATTCACAAACCACTTTCTAAATCCTGCCTTCCCTCTCGAGAGCATAAAGCCTCATGATATCTACCTTAAATAATGAAGACATCGGGTGATCTTTTGATCAAGAGATATGAAGCATTTGTGTGAAATCCAACACAACTTCAAGAATGCCAACACCTTTCCATTTCTCCATATGTCCACTGGAGGGCAGCAGTGTCTATTTTTATTTCTGGAACTGTGGCTCTGTGGAGGGAAGACTGTCCTGTCCTTCACTGTCTCCTTCTAGCTTGGGACACTCTGTAAAATCATCAACAAAGAAATCATCACAGAGATTGGAATCTCCTGAGTTCAGACTCAGCCCTGTATCTTGTTAAAAGTTGTTTCTGATCACAAGCACATCATCAAATACATTACAACAAAATAAATATATTTAGGATATGACAATAGCAGCAAGGTTAATGAAAAATAAAATATGATCCCACTCAGTGTTTTTATGTGATAAAATTTACAAAGGGGCTTTAATGAGATTAAGTACTTTTAAGTTTGACAGGAGATTCAGTGGTAGCTATGGGACTTTTTTTTTTTTTAAATTTCAGAGGTTAATGAATTTGGCAAAGCAGTACAGGGAGAAAATAAAGCTTCTCCAGGTTGTATCACCACTCAGCAAGACTTTGCAGTCTCCTCACTTCCTGAATGAAGTCCTTGAATTTTAGAAATACAGCCTTCTTAAACATTAAGTGTTGCCATGAGCATCTAGATCAGACCCAGGGGCAACACTGCAGTGAAACACACTTGCCTCTTCTGCTTAGAGTCTGGAAGTGTCCAACACTGGAAACACTGATCAAACCATTGTTTGGAGCTTTTACTTACTATGTGACTCTAGACACTACCATGCTGTATAAACGCATGCCAGTCCCCGGTGGAAACGGAGCTCATTTAATCTAAGTGTCTGCACCCAGGGAATATAAAGCTGTACCCTGTAAAGTGCTGGATTGGGTGCTGGAAAATGCTGTCAACACAACTGTGAGCACAGGGCTGTGAGCATACATACACTTCTTCCGCTTACCAGTTAAACGCTGTTCAAATGATGTACCAAATGGACAGCATATAGAATAATTGTTTTCATGAATATTTATTACATTCATTTATCCCCTGCCATGTGTGTGTATGTGAGTGTGTAAGTATGAGTGTGTGTAGTCAGAGGACAGCTTAGCTAAAGTTGCTTCTCCTCTTCCACTGTACAAGCCCCAGAGATCTAATTCAAGTCATCAGACTTGGTAACAATTCTCTTCATCCACTTAGCCATTACAATAATTCAGTTTTTGCCCATTGAAGAAAATGGATACCTTGTGAACTTGGGAAAAATAGTCAGATTTTGCAACAAAAATTAAATCTAGAAGCCACCACCATATAAAGAAGCCAGGCTGTTTCTTCAGATTGTCCTGGCCAGCAGTCTGTCATTTTGCTGTCAGAGCCTGTGCCCAGACACATGTGCTTATGCCAAGAAACACTGAAGAACACATGAGGATGTAATGGCAGTAAAACACAGCATATCCATTCTTGCAGTGGCACTGGCTTTGCTTAGAGATGTCAGGAGGACCTGCATATACAAATACCAATGACACACGGTGACAAGCTGCCCATGGTGGTGAGATCCCATAAGTCAGGGGCTGCAGAGGAATAGTCTTTAAGCTCCATTGTTTGGGTCTTAGCATCTCACTCAGTAGTTCTACATATGACAAATAAAAACATTGTTATCCTGTTGAAGAGAGGTATGTTGGAAAAGATGCAGAAGTAGCTATATTTTTTGTTTTGTTTTGTAAAGGAAAATTTATCCAAATGTTCATCATTGCCATGGTAGTGTGCAAAGGCACCTGCCCCCAAGCTAGGACCTGAGTTCACTCCCGTGAACCTACATGATGGAAGCCGAGAAAGGACTCCCACACATTATTCTGCCCTCCATGTGTGCTCTGGCCACTCTACCCAAACACATAAAATAGATAAATGAATGCAGTCCAGAGATGGGGAAATCCAGTTAGACAAGGCTATGGGTATTTGGATTCCATTGTTTTTCAGGCTTGATCAAAGCAACCCTTGCAGGTCTGGGATGTGCATGTCCTGTGATGAAGGTTTCTCAACCAAGGGAGGACACTTCAGGATGTCAATAGACACATCTTCTAGAGAGCTATGGCTTCCTCTCACATCCTATCTTAAGACTGTTTAGAGGTGTCACAGAACTAATCAGGACAAGTGTAGCCAGTTCTAACTTGTTTTCTTAGCTAATTTCTTTCTTGGAGCTGTTTTTTTTTCTTTTTAGATTCTTGTTATTTGAGAGACATTATATACCTTAATATAACACTATGTACATGTTCCTTTAGAAAAGGGGGTAGGGTTAGGTTTCATTGTTTTAAAAGATTTATTTTTATTTATATGGACTGTGTGTTTGTGCATGTGTGTCCCAGTGCCTGGTGCCAGAAGAGAGCAGAGGAGGGTGTCTAATACCCTGAAGCTTGAGTCCCAGATCACTGAGAGCCATGCAGTATGGACACTGGGAACTGAAATCAGGTCTCTGTAAGATCAGCCAGTCCTCCTAAACATGGAGCCAGCTCCCCAGCCATGGAACTTTAGTTTTAATTTTTGCAAAGTTAATTCTTGTTGCTCGTTTACAATGTCTGCATGTGAATAAAACCAAGAAACTGACAGTTACAGGTCAGTATGGATCCTATTACTTCTCTTCATCAGAGAGCATGAAGGATGTAGAGGCACGTGCCTACTCGTGATGGTTTAGAAAACACAAAAGAGAAAAATTTCCGTTTCTGCTTAACAAACGCAGTGTGGTGACACATCCCCAAACATCTACTTACAAAGGTGAGTTTGTATCTGAAGTTGTGGGACAGGCTGACATTCACTGGTAACTATATTTACAGAATGATGAAATTACTGAGCAAATTACTACTCTTCATCTCAGTTCCTCACAAGCAAACCTTCCCTTTAGACTAAAAAATAAATGAAGAGGCTGTCAAAATGGGGTTCTTGTAAGACTCTCAGTGATCCCTTGTTCAAGGAGGGCCAGCTGACCACAGGCCTCACTGGAGATTGAACTTGTTGGGACCTCAGAGTGGTCCCTGGAGCAGTGACACGCATGTGCTCTCGTGCACAGCTCTCTTCTGGCACTAATGGCTGGACAAAGCTCATGACATGAGAGGCAGGAAGGGAGGTTTACAGACCAGCATCTGTCGTTACCTCTTGGTGACCCTGGGCACACTCTCCCCTTCTCGATCTCCATCTCATGGTTTGTAACAGTTTAGTCTCACTGACATGCTGTTTCTTCGTGGTTTTTAAATCCTGACTAAATATTTATTCCCCGGCCTGCTTGTTCCCAGCCCACAGACAGTCTAAGCCTCCTACTAATAGCTCCTCTTAGCTGGCTGAGTTGGGCTGACAGCTCCTCAATTTTAGGCAATCTGTGTACATGGAGGAATTGATCACAGGCAGGAAAGAGATGAGAATGGAGAAGGGTGGAGACTCTTACTTGCCTTCTACCAGTTTCCAGAAGCAATCATCTGCTGCAGAGGTGTAACTCAGGGGCAGAAGAGTGTCTCTGGAAGAGCATCCCAAGCCCAGAGCTTGCACTGAAAAAGACTCAGCCTAGGTATCCAATCCAAGAGGCAGTATCTTCTTTGGGGTCTCAGACATTAGCATAGCCTAGTATTTGTTGTTTGAGGGTGGGGATGAGCCTTTGGTTCTATGCTGAGTGAGTAGGATTCTGCTTGCAGACTGGCTGAGTTGCAGTATCCTCTCAGAGAAAATACAGATAATCATGCTACTGTCCAGACTCTAGGAGCATCAGTTAGTCAATATTGGGCGAGTACTTTATAGTTAGTTACCTGTTATGCTTACTGCACTGACTACTGTAAGCAATATCGGACTGAGAAAAGGAATATATATATATATAATCAGATGTGTATGAGTTGCTTCTTTCAAGGTGGTCTACATTTGTAAACATCCTCACATCATTTTAGAACCCCTAATGAAGCAATAAGACAATCATCTGATCAAATTGTGTGTGCTTCCAAGGCACCAACAGTCAAAGAATTTCTGACTGTCCTTGGGGCCTCCTCTTATAACTGCCCGTTCTGCTGCTCTGGTCAGTGGGTTAGGGTCTAGCAAGAGAGAGAGTAGGGATGGAGGAGCAGGAGACATGAAGAATGGAGACAAGACAGAGGGTCTGATCAAGCCTCATTTATTGAAAGGAAATCCTAGGTATTTATACCCTTTACCACATGCCTTGCCCTCGTGGACAAGCACAGCTGAAGGCACTATGTCACGTGCCTTGTAGCGTGGATATCACGTGTGCCTTGCAGCTGGTGGCACTAAACAGCAAAACAAGATATGTGAGAAAAACAAGATGTTTATCAGAGTGTGCTCAGCTGTTGTGGGCTGTTGAAAACAAGTCTCTTGTCAGGGTATATGGCTCAAGATGGCTGCAAAGATGATAGCTGCTTTCTGCCAGGAGTCGGCTTCCAACATCCTCTCAGCTCTGTTTCAGGACCCATTTGAGCCTCTTCATGTCCACTCTTCCACTCATCCATTCGGAATCAGTCCTATACCCTGTCTCCACAACCTTTTACCTCTCTATCTTGACTGGAGTCTGTGGCCCAGGTGCAAACTCGCAACCCTAGGAAGCTCACCTCCAGGCCGGCAGCAGTATCCCACCTCTCCAACTCAGATACAGGTATAGCTTGTTCACTAGTCCTAGAGATGATCAACGAGGGTAGATAATTATGACCCAGTTTGCCAACTTTTAATCATTATCAGTTGCATTCACTTCTGTCTTGTCTCTGTGACAAAAACACTTGACAAAAACAAGTTAAAGAATAGAATATTCCCTTTGGTGATAGTTTGGGTCTCTAGCCTAATGTAGCAGGGAACTCATGGTCACAGGAGTGTGAATTGCTCATCATAATGTATCCAGGGTCAGGAAGCAGAGGGAGATGAATGTTGCTTGATGCTTGTGCTGTTTGCTTTCTCCTTTTCCAGTCCCGGACCCCAGCCACATTTAAATGGCTCTCGCCACCTCAATTAAACTAATCGAGGTAATCTCTTGAAGACTCACCCAGAGATCTGCATTCATGGTGATTCTGAATCCCACCAACTTATAAAGAGCATCAACCACTCATCAGTGAAGCAAAGGCTTTCTTTCCCATCTTCTCTGTTTGTTTCCCTTAGCACTCTATCCCGCCCCAGAGAACCTTCCAGCTCCACTGTCTGCTTTCCCACTCTGAAGCTACACGTGATCAAGCAGCTCAGCCACACTGGAACCATCGGTGCCTCCCTGCTGTCTTCCCTCCACAGGAGTGAGAAACAATGGTGACAGTTACTAAACCTTGCCCAAGGCATGGTGTCTGGGGTGTCCATGACGAATGCCAAACACTCACTTCATAATTGGAACTTTGCTGGTACCAATCCCTGAAGGTATTCTTGAGGTAACTATGGTGAGGCATAAGAACCTGCTTTTCTACCATTTGCTCATTTTAAAATGAAGATTAAAAGCAGAGTTTTTCATGTTTCATGAAATATTGGTTTCACAACTCTGAGTTTATATGAAACTCAATTCCTATGGGACAGAACTGCATTAAAACATAAATCAATTTTTGCAGAAGCCTTTCAGGGGGTCTAATAAATCTATTCTAAGCCTCACTTTGAATCTATCTTCCCATTAGGGATAAAGTTTATAAAACCAATAGAAAATTCTTGCCTTTGATTGGAGTTTCATTTAATGAAATCTTGTTAGATTCATTGTCTTGCTTCCAGACAAACCCCAGGAACTTTCTGAGCTTTAGAATTTTTTCTATTTTAACTTTCGTAATGGAATTTGAAATGCAAAACCATAAAGTCTAACATAAAACACGAAAGCAGGGGCTATAAACCCTCCCTTAACTTTCTTCTTCATTAGAGGAAAAACTAGATCAAAACTATGTTACCACATATACCACACGAATTGGGCCTGAGGATGCAAGGATGCAAGTAGCCACAGCACAGGAAGTCTGCATCCTTCCATGGTGGCTTGCACCTACAGCTACTACCAGTGAGCATGAGAGCTCCAATTTTACATACATCCTATTTTATTTTATTGTTTTAAATTGTTAAATGGCACACTAATGTCTTACTTGCCATCTGAAAGTGGTAAATCTGCATGAGAGCCCCAAGAATCTAAAACAGTATTGGTGAGGGGGCAATGAAATACTGAAGCATGCCTGTAATTGTAGTACCCCCAAGGCTGGGGCATGACGCCATCTTTGGTTATCTAGTACGTTTGAGCTAGCTTGTGCTATGTGGCAAGATCTTACCTTTTAAAAAAATTGATTGAATAAATAATGTGAGTGGAGCCTGTAGATGAAGTTAAGGTAGAAAAGACAAAAATAGCAGATGGGCGACCCTGTAACAAATGGAAAACTCACTGTCCACAGGCATGGGGACAACACAGGGAAGTCTTCTAAGGAGGCTACCTGACTCAAGGGAGGCCCAAAGGAGGCTGGAGCAGCAAGAGATGAGAGCTGGAGTGGAAAAAGATCCTAGTCAGTCCAAGAGAAAAAACTCCCATAAAAACACAGTGGTGAGTATGGCAGTGTGGCCACACAGAGCATGTCCCCCAGAAAGGAAGTCTTGCTGAACTCAGATCCCTTCAAGAAATGCAGCTGAAGAATGCCAGCAAGAAGATCACTATTGACTACAAACACAAGCTGTACATTCTCTGATTGTAGAGGGCAATTTTATTTCTTTGTAAATAGGCTGTAAAATTCTTGTAGCCCTCCATTCGCCCCAATACTTCAAAAACAGAAAAGAACTAAAGGCAAACAACGTGATAAATCCTTCAGATGTCTTAGGTCTCCTCAAAATCATGAGATTTCTCACACTGGAGAGGTACACTGTGGATATAGTGTTTAACTAGCATCAAAAAGTTTCTTTCAAGAGGGGAGGTGTTCACATGCACACATGAGTTCACCAAGGAAACCCTGTGTATACAGGTAAGATGGGAAAGTCTTCACTGCACTTTCAGGTATTCTGGACAACATGAAAGAACACAGTAGAGAGGAACCTTGTAAATGTAAACTATTCGATAAAATCTTTTATTCCACAGTGTCTAATATGCACATAAGAACTCCACTGAAGAGAATCTATTTCCATGTAGGAAAGCCTTTCACAATTTCTAGATCCATTAAAAAGATATGAAGTGATTCACACTGGAGAAGCCATACATACCTCAGACATGTAGAGAAGGTTTTATTTTTTATTTATTCTAGTAGTTTTAAAGACGTAAAAGAACTTACACTGGAGAAAACCTTATGGATAAAGATGTGTGGGAAAACCTTCACTATTTATAGTGTCTTTTTATGACTTGAAATTCACAATACTGGCAAGAAATCCTATATGTGTAAACAGAAAAGTTTTCCTTGTGTTTTCTTGCCTTTTAAATATTAAAGTCTATTTTTCTTAGTAAAAGTAGGGCTACTCCTGCCTTTTTTTTTTTCTTTTTTACAATTCCATTTCCTTGGAAAGTCATTTTGGATTCTTTCATTTGAAGTCTGTGAATGTCTTTTCTGGTGAGTTTCTTTAAGGATCCTGTTACTGAGTTGTAGTGTTTAATACATCCACTCTAGACTTTATCTTTGCATTTCAAATTAGTATTAAAGCTATGGACTTATGCCAGTCATGTCATTCATTTTCTTTTTATTGCTTGTGAGTATTCTTTAGTTAGTTCCTATTCTCTACCTCTGGCGTTCGATGGCTACTATGCTGACGATGTTTTTGTTTGTTTCATTTTCCTACTTTCCTCTCCTGCACGTACTGAACTACTGAGACTTAACACTTGCCATGATCTTGGCTGTAATCTTTTTTTTTTTTTGCATTTTCCATTTCTGGGTATAGGATTTTCTTAAGCATTTAAAAAAATAAAACCCATCTTGGCCTCAAGTATTTCTTCAAGTTATACTTATTTTTATTTCTCCATTTCTAAAGGGCAGCTTTATGAAGCGTAGTAATCTTGGTTGGAAGATTTTCCTTTATAGACCTTGTAGCACACCATTCTGGACCCTGCTGGCTTGTAGGTTATCTACTGTGAGTCTGTTATTAGTCTAATGGACTTGTCTTCAAGCATAACTTGATGCTGTTCTTGTACAGATATTTTTTTCTTCAACATGTGCTCTTCTGCCTGCCCTCGGTATTTTTCCTTCTGTTGGGTTGTCATGTCCAACTTCAACATCATTGTTTTTGCTTCATCAGATTATATTTTATTTTGTTGTATTTGGTTGTTATTTCTTAGAAGTCTTTTATTTTCTAATGAGAGACAGAAAGAGTAAATCTGGTGGGGAGGGGAGGTGAGGAGGAACTGGTAGGAGTGGAGGAAGGGAAAACTATAGTCAGGATGTATTGTGTGCAAAGATAGTCTATTTTTAATAAAAGAACAAAAGAACCATTCTTTTTTATTTGGAAACTATTTTTCTAGTCTTTCAAACCCAGGTTTTGAACTTGTTTATCACCTTTTCAAGAAGTGGATATTTCAAATATTTATACTTAAAATATTGACCTGCCCACTGAATCATGACATTAGTTTGCAAAACACTTTTGTAACAATGGACAGAACATAAAATTTCAATAATTTGAAAATTTAGAAATTGAGTTACATGATATTTGAGATCTCGTCACATCCTAAGTTTGTATGTAACATAATAAATAGTTTTTTAAAGGTAAAAATTAGGAATGCTTTTTCTGCCATCTTCCTGAACCGTCTCTTGCCTAACATAAAACAAAACAGGATGCAGCAAAAAGGACTAGGTTGAGGGGTTTTATAGAGCTCTTGGAGTTATTCATTTTCACACAGCATGGTTCTGTATAATAAAAAGACATTCCCAGTATTTGCAGTTGCTAGACATGTCAAAATAGAAACCTAACATGCATGTTCCCCTAAAAATCTGCTTTGAAAAGGAAGGCTATTCAAAGTTTATTTATTGACATTTACAAGTCAACGAGAACTCTGACACATGGTGTTAGTCTCTCTCCATGAACTTGCTGCTTCCTGGAGGAAGCTTCTCTGCACAACAAACTTTTGACTTTTCTTTTTGTTTGTCTTGTTTCAATTCTGTACTCCTAGAGCAAGCAATGGAGCTGGTTCTTTTAGGTCAGCCAAGGTTAATAAATGTGGCCAAGACTCACCCAGTTCTGGCCTGGCCATATTTCTACTCTGACCGTGTAAAACACACTGCCTTTTTCCTTCTGAAACCTCTTATTATTTCATTTGTTTGGTGTGCTGCTTCCCCTGTGTCTCACTTAGTAAAACATTGCACTCACCTTGAGAAGACTCCTAGAAAGTGGCCGGGTGGGTATGGCTGCACTATATACAAGCTACAAGGGTATCTGCCATTTAAATACTGTCTGTGAAGACTTGGGTCACAAGTCATAGACTTAGGCATTATTAGTCTGTCCATTAGGGTAAAGATGTTTCCCAGGAAAGGCATCTTGTATACATCCATGGTCAGCTCCCATGAGGTCTCATCAGGCCAGGGATAGACTTCAAGGCCAACCTTAACAGATGAGCTGAAGAGAGAATTAGAAGTAAAGATGGCAGAGCAAAAGAGACTGGTATCCTTTCAAATCTTCCCCTTGACATATTTGCATGAGATCTTTTCTCTTCATGCTAGCTGAGATGTGGTGGGAACCCAACAAGTTTCATTAATCCCATAACCCTTTTGTTAGCAGGCAGAGGTACCATGGTTCAACTGCCTTTAGCTGGACTGTTCCATGGAGGGAAGTCAATGCCTAGCTTTTATTATTTAAAAACATTTTTAGTTATTTGTTGTATTCAGAAGGGTGGGCTTTTGTGCTGCCATCTGTGCAAAAGGTCACAGAGACACATTCTATTACATGAGTCTCCTGTCTCAAACATAGGCCACCAATCTTGGCAGAAAATGCCTTGGTAGACGGAGCCATCTCATCTTTTTAAATCAATGCACATGGTATCAAATTAAAGTAGGTGTTTCCACAAGAAGGCAAACGGAAAAGCAACTATAGAGCAACTTGGGCACAGTTGTCTTAGCAGCTGAATGCTAGCTATTGAAACTTTAGCAGTTCCTCACTATAGCACAGAGCTCTCCAGGAGAAGATAATACTGTGACCACCATCAAAATCTGTAAGAGTCCTCTCTACGATGAAAATCAAAAGTCTGAACATTAGCAAACTCATCTGAGATTTCTAAGTATTAGGTATGTTAGCTGACAGTTTGTCACTTTGAGGAGAGGGTCAGGAGAGAATTAGAAAAATTAAAGAGCAGTTTGAAAAAGACAGAAAAGCATGTTCTTATAGAGAAAACCTATGGTCTGTGTCCTGGAATCTAGATAAACTAATAGGAGCCATGCACTCTTAAGCCTCAAAAATGCTGGAAAACCAACAATTGCTAAGTACAATGAGCTAACCCTGAGACCAGAGGACTTGAGGGCCTCTGCCTGCCTCATATGCTGTAGACAAGACAGTGGAACTCAGCCTGCTGTGTAGTGGAGACAAAGGCATTGCTCCTCAGTTACTGTTGTTTCCAGGGGTCCCAAGGCAGCCATTGTTAAATTCAGAGGCACACGGATGGGCCAGCTGCATGAACCAGTAATGAAAAGGGATTTGTGCACTTTTAGATTTCAAGGCTGGGCAAGGGCTCCACACCAAACTCTCTGCATACAAACAGATGAGATTCCATTAGCACTCAGTTCTCTGTATCAGTGGAAACATTTCACCCCCGAGTTACAAATGTTTGCAGTTAATCTACCCTAAGTAAACCCCTGACCCTCCAACTGGCACCAAGAGCTAATACCAATGTCAGTGGACAGGCTACAATAGACAGGAAAGAACCTTCTGGGCTTAATGGAGGATAGGGATCCAGAAATTCTTTCTAGACAGTAAAAACAATACTAGCCCCAATTCTTCACCTGCTGCCCTGATGGGAGTCTTTGTAATTTCTTCTTCCTAGGGACTCATTGTTGGTGTGACCATGCTTCATCTATTTGATCCTTTCCATGTGGAAATGGACAACAACCTGTTTCTCAGCCACTGTTGACTATGGGAGCCAATGAATGTTGGTAACAGTCTCATTTTGGTCATTTTTAGATGCAGATCTGCACTCCAATTTTCTGATATTATATTTTTTTAAGTGAAAACCTGGAGCAACCAGACAGTATTACAAAGATTTAACAGCTTTGCTTAGAGATATATTCAAGACCAGAGGAAGAAACCAGACTCAAAGTCAGTGGAAGCTATGGCTGTTAACAGTGTGTGGCAATAAGTGGCAGGACCCACTCTGCTATAGTAATAGAAACAAATGTAAGATACATGAAGAAAATTACCATGAGGAATCTGTACCAGCAATCCATTAGCCTGATACAATGTGTAATGGGATGTACACTGCAAATACCAAGCCAGTGAGAATGAAAGATACCCCGCATGAGAGATGCCTTGGGTCTTCACACCCTGTGATTTAATGATGTCATCTATAAAGTTTACACCTCAGAACTACATAATCAAGTAGAGAGGGAGGGAAAAAATTGGAAAACTACTGTTTAAGTAGTTTACAATTTTGTACTAGACAGCATCTATAGCTCTCTTTGTCCATCTATGACCCATAGTCAGGAGTTGGACATGCCAAGATCTCAGAAAAAATCCAGGAGTCCTGGAAGTAGCATCCTCAGTCTCTCTACTGAGTATAGTCCAATGAACTGCCAAATCCCTGCAGAGCCAGGGATGTGCTCATGAAAGGACAAACCTAAACCAGCAGGAGAAAGAAACAGAGCCCTGAAACAGGACCAAGCTGAAACCATCAGTAGCCCTTATGTCATCTCCACTAGAGCTCCGATAATCAGAAACCTGGCTCTGAATTGCCAGCTATCATGAATCCTGGTCTCATTCAGAGGTCCATTCCACATTCGGTAAAATAGAGGACAAAGTGAAAAATAAGCAAATAAAAAATAATGTGTCAAAATGAGCCTGGAAACCAAATTCCGAAGCACAAAATGAAACAATGCTATCCAAAGCCATGATGCCTGCCATTTTAATTATTCCATGCAAAAAATAATATATGGAATAAACTGATATTAAAATGGTTTACTGAGAATACCACTCCCCTTCTGCCCCTCTCTTGATCCTTTGGCTGGGGCAGACACCTAGCTGGTCTGCTCCCGTGAAGACACCATATCCTGAACCATCCTAGAGGAGCCACTGCACTCAGAGCAGCAGGATTCCAGGATCCCCGAGGCGGCCTGAGTCCCAGGAGTTCTTCCACCCAGGAGCTTAGGATCACAGGATCACAGAGACATCTGGACTCTGAGGAGTTCTGACACAGGCAAGATAACTGGAAAGACAGGCTTCAGTCAGAGACAGAGAGTGCAGGTAGCAATAGAATTAAACAGATGGCTAAAGACAAGCTCAAGAACATAAGCAACAGAAACCAAAGTTACTTGGCATCATCAGAACCCAGTTCTCCCACCATAGCAAGCCCTGGACACCCTATAATACTGGAAAAGTAGGATTCAGAATTAAAATCATTCCTCATGATGATGATAGAGGACTTTGAGAAGGACATAAATAACTCCCTTAAAGAAGTACAGGGGAACACAGGTAAACAGGTAGAAGCCCTTAAAGAGGAAACACAAAAATCTCTTAAAGAATTGCAAGAAAATACAACCAAACAGGTAAAGGAATTAAACAAAACTATCCAGGATCTAAAAATGGAAGTAGAAACAATAAAGAAATCTCAAAGGGATACCCTGGAGATAGAAAACCTAGGAAAGAAATCAGGAGTCATAAATGCAAGCATCACCAACAGAATACAAGAAATAGAAGAAAGAATCTCATGTGCAGAAGACACCATAGAAAACATTGACACAACTGTCAAGGAAAATGCAAAATGCAAAAAGCTCTTAACACAAAACATCCAGGAAATCCAGGACACAATGAGAAGACCAAACCTAAGGATTATAGGTATAGATGAGAGTGAAGATTCCCAACTTAAAGGACCAGTAAATATCTTCAACAAAATTATAGTGGAAAACTTCCCTAACCTAAAGAAAGAGATGTCCATGAACATACAAGAAGCCTACAGAACCCCAAATAGACTAGACCAGAAAAGAAATTCCTCCCGTTACAGAATAATCAAAACATCAAACGCACAAAACAAAGAAAAAATACTAAAAGCAGCAAGGGAAAAAGGTAAAGTAACATATAAAGGCATACTTATAAGAATTGCACCAGACTTCTCATCAGAGACTACAAAAGCCAGAAGAGCCTGGACCTGACATCATACAGACCCTAAGAGAACACAAATGCCAGCCCAGATTACTATACCCAGCAAAACTCTCAATCACTATAGACGGAAAAACCAAGATATTCCATGACAAAACCAAATTTGCACAATGTTTTCCCACAAATCCAGCACTTCAAAGGATAGTTGATGAAAAATTCCAACACAAGGAGGGAAGCTACAACCTAGAAAAAGCAAGGAAGTAATCTTCCAACAACCCCAAAAGAAGATAGCTACACAAACATAATTCCATCTCTAATAATAAAATAACAGGAAGCAACAATCATTTTTTCTTAATATCTCTTAACATCAATAAACTCAATTCTCCAATATAAAGATGTAGACTATCAGACTGGATACATAAACAGGACCCAGAATTTTGCTGCATACAGGAAATGCACCTCAGTGACAAAGACAGACACTACCTCAGAATAAAAGGATAGAAAACAATTTTCCAAGCAAATGGTCCCAAGAAAAAAGCTGGAGTAACTATCTTAATGTCAAGTAAAATCAACTTTCAACCAAAAGTAATCAAAAAAGATAATGAAGGAACTTCATACTCATCAAAGAAAAAATCTACGAAGATGAACTCTCAATTCTGAACATCTATGCTCCAAATGCAGGGCACCCACAAACATAAAAGAAACTTTACTAAAGCTCAAAGCACACATTGCACCTCACACAATAATAATGGGGGATTTCAACAACCCACGCTCAGTAATGGACAGATCATGGAAACAGAAACTAAACAGAGACACATTGAAACTAACAGAAGTTATGAGCCAAATGGATTTAACAAATATCTATAGAACATTTCATCCTAAAACAAAAGAATATACCTTTTTCTCAGCACCTCATAATACCTCCAAAATAGACCACATAAGTGGCCTCAACAACCAGAGACTAAGGCTGGGCTTTAATAATGACAAAACCAATGGAAAACCCACATGCATGTGGAAACTGAACAATGCTCTACTCAATGATGACTTGATCAAGCAAGAAACAAAGAAAGAAATTAAAGACTTTTTAGAATTTAATGCAAATGAGAACACATCATAACAAAACTGTGGGACTCCATGAAAGCAGTGCTAAGAGGAAAATTCATAACTCTAAGTGCCTACAAAAAAAAAAAAAACTGGAGCGAGCATACACTAACAACTTGACAGCACACCAGAAAGCTCTAGAAAAAAAAAAAAGAAGCAAATACACCCAAGAGGAGTAGACGGCAGGAAATAATCAAACTCAGGGCTGAAATCAACCAAGAAGAAACAGAAAGAACAATACAAAATATCAGCAAAACCAGGAGCTGGTTCTTTGAGAAAATCAACAAGATAGATAAACCCTATCCAGACTAATCAGAGGGCACAGAGACAGTATCCAAATTAATAAAATTATAGAGAGCTAATATCCAATATATACAAAGAACTCAAGAAATTAGACTCCAGACAACCAAATAACCCTATTAAAAAATGGGGTATAGAGCAAAACAAAGAATTCTCAACTGAGGAAATCGCCGAGAAGCACCTAAAGAAATGTTCAGCATCCTTAGTCATCAGGGAAATGCAAATCAAGACAACCCTGAGATTCCACCTCACACCAATCAGAATGGCTAAAATCAAAAACTCAGGTGATAGTAGATGCTGGAGAGAATGTGGAGAAAGAGGAACACTCCTCCATTGTTGGTGGGATTGCAAGATGGTACAACCACTCTGGAAATCAGTCTGGCAGTTCCTCAGAAAATTGGACATAGCATTACCTGAGGACCCAGCTATACCACTCCCGGCAATAAACCCAGAAGATGCTCCAACATATAACAAGGACATACGCTCCACTATGTTCATAGCAGCCTTATTTATAATAGCCAGAAGCTGGAAAGAACCCAGATGTCCTTCAACAGAGGAATGGATACAAAAAATGTGGTACATTTACACAATGCAATATTAATCAGCTATTAAAAACAGTGAATTCATGAAATTCTTAGGTAAATGGATGGAACTAGAAAATATAATCCTGAGTGAGGTAAGCCAATCACAAAAGAACACACATGGTATTCACTCACTGATAACTGGATATCAGCCCAGAAGCTCGAAATACCCACGATACAACTCACAGACCATATGAAGCTCAGGAAAAAGGAAGGAAGACCAAGTGTGGGTGCTTTGGTCCTTCTTAGAAAGAGTAACAACATACTCAAGGGAGTCAATATGGAGACAAAGTGAGGGACAGAAACTGAGTGAGGAGCCATCTGGAGACCATTCCTCCTGGGTATCCATCCCATTTGCAGTCACCAAAGGTAGACGCTGTTTTTGGAAGTCAGGAAGTGCATGCTGACAGGAGCCTGATATAGCTATCTCCTTAGAAGCCTGCAAGGGTCTGGCATATTCAGAGGAGGTTGCTCACAGCTAACCATTGACCTGATCAAGGGGTTCCCAATGGAGGAGTTAGAGAGAAGGAGCTGAAGCAGCTGAAAGAGTTTTCGGCCCCATGAGGAGAGCAACAATACCAACCAACCAGAACTCCTAGGGTCTAAACCACCAGTCTGGGAGCATATAGGGAGGGACCCATGGCTCCAGCTGTATATGTAAGGGAGGATGGCCTTGTTGGGTGTAGGTGGGAGAGGAGATCCTTGGTCCTATGAAGGCTAGACACCAAATGTGGGGGAATTTGAGGGTGGGGAGGTAAGAGTGGGGAGTAGGTGGGGGACACATCCTTAAAGAAGCAGGAGAAGGGGGAATGGGATAGGGACTTCCTGGGCTGGGGCGGGGGAAATGGGGTAAGGGGATAATATCTGAAATGTAAATAAAATACCCAATAAAATTTAAAAAAAAATAATAAAATAATTTACTTAAAATTTTCATTGCATTGATTTGTTTTGTGCATAAGATAGAAGGTTAATGCGTGTCATAGCACATTTGTGGAGGTCAGAGGACAACTGTGGGAACTCGTTCTGTCTCCTGCTACGTGAGGTCAAAGGATGGAACTCAGGTTGACAAATTGGGCAACGGACAAGACACATTTGCATGCTGAAGTATCTTGCTCAGTGGCAACTGGGAGGGCATATTTGATCACATCTAATATTGAAGGTCACCTCACTTTATTTTTCAGGGGAGAGCGCGAATGCAGTTTTCCACTACCACAAATTATGCAGTCGATTTTCCCGCATTTGGGGAAATCGCAGGGGTCCGCACATCCGGAGTGCAATGGATAAGCCTCGCCCTGGGAAAACCACCTTCGTGATCATGGTATCTCCCCTGCCAGGTAAGTATGTCACCCTCTTTTTAAAAGCTGTTTATAGTCCATGTTATTCTGAATTTATATAGATTCATGTTTGTCCTTTAGTGGAGATGGTAGATCACCTGACTGGCGTGACCATAAGGTGGTTGGGGTTTCCGATGCATTTTCATTCATAAACAGAGATCTCACAGTTCCCATGGAGTCCATGTCTTCATAAATGCAGGATGTCAATCAAAGATCTCCAAGATCCACCAGATGAATCTCCAATCTCCCAGAAGGTGGATGCGTGTTTCCGTGGATCCACTGTGTCCAGCAAGAAAGGATCTCATATTCCCATAGGTGCAGGATGTAGGATTAGCAAGGACCACAGAGTTCCCATGTATTCTGTGGGTCCATGTATACAAATGTGGAATCAGCAAAGACCTCAGAGTACCGGAGGCTTTTGTTTCCATGGATTCCGGATACGGAATCAGCAGAGGGCAGTAGAACTCTGAAAATGGGAGCAGACTTCCTGTTCCTGCCCTATATAATGTCTGGGCATTATCACCACAAAGCTCTGAAAGACATGGCAAAGGATAATGACACTCGTGTTTCATTGAATAACCAGGCATTAGCTTCTGATTGCTATATAATCATTTTGTAGCAGTTTTCAAAACAGTACAAAACTGAAACTGAAGATGAGTGGTAAGCCAGTGACAGAAGTGAGGGGAGACCTGAGCTCATTTAAATAGCTCTGATTATTGCAGCTGCAGCAGAGAAAACAAAGGTCGGTGTCAGCAAACCCTCACTCGGTTCCTATAAATATCTGAATAGACTTTGGAGTTCATAGATAGTTTCTTGTGAAAAACTTTTTGAAAAGTCTATTTTGTGTCAACTATGAATAATCTGTGAGGGGAAAGAAACACGTGTAGGGTTACACCTCACATCCTATTCACACTGTAAAGGCATTACATGTAAGTGTGCAAGGAGGGATGATTATTGGGTTTGTGTTTTGTCTTAAGTCAGGATCATGCTAGATATAAGCCAGGCAGGCATTAAAATAGAGATTCTCCTGCCTCAGGAGTGCTGGGATTACAGGTAAGCATTATCATACCCAATGAAAAAGGCACCTTTTGGTGTCTCTTTTTCTTTTTATATATGTGTGTGGTGTGTGTATATGTATGCTCCCATAAACGTAAATGCATGCGTGTGTGCGTGTGTGTGTGTGTGTGTGTGTGTGTGTAAAATGTCAGGAATCATCTTTAGCTCTTCTATCCTTTGCTTTGAGGCAGAGTCTCTCAGTTGAGCCCAGAAAATACTGATATGGCCAGCTTGCTCTAGGGTTTTCTCCAACTCTGTCTTCTGAGGCTAGAATCATGGACAAACTGCCACGCCCACCTGGCATTTATGTATTGCAGGAATTCCAACTCTGATTCTGTTGTTTATGCTGCAACCTCTTTAACTGCTGACCTGTCTCTCCACTCTCTTCCAAAAGATATGTTTTGTTCCCATTGTATCCTTTCCTGTGTAGAGATCTATGGAGATAATAGCTTATGTACAATACAATTTGTATTTTTAAAAAGTGTATGATTTAGTAAATGTATTCATCCAAGTGAAGAACACATTAAATTAGGTGGAAACTACTTCTCAGAATGTTCTCCTGTATCTCTTCACAGATGGATCCAGGGGCTGTACAAACTTAGACAAATAAATTGCACAAAGCACCCTCTCTTGAACTGACTGATGCTAAGCTAAATGTATTTTATTTGTACAAGCATTTACACAAGCAAATAGATACAGATATTTATTTAGACAGGCATTGTTGTGTATGAAGAATTTCTTCCTGCTTATGGTTGAGGGCATTTTTTTTTACATAAACAAACCAAAATATACCCACTCATCTACTGTTGACCAGATAAGTAGTTTCAGTTTGGGATGTTCTACAGTAGAATGTTGGGGACATTGAGTCATGTATTTTGATTGGAAATAGTTTGCTACACACTTGCAGCAAACACATAAAGCATGTAGACAAAACTTGCTTACTCTTGTTAGTAAGTGCTTGTTTGTGTTTGTTTTGTTTTATTTTGTTTTGCTTTGTTTTGTAAGAATTTCTACAACCTTCCACTCCCACCAGCAAAGCATTAGCCTCCCAAGCACTGGGCACTCTCATAGGCTTCTGGTTTGACAATCACCTTCATTTTTATGATTCTAGAATGTGTTAGGATATTTCACTGTGTAACGAAATCATAATAATTACATTAGTCTTCTTGACTGGTGGTGTCCTGTCTTTCTGAATTATGTACATAAGTCATAATTTTTCAGAAAAATCTGAGCCACTTTTTGCCTTGCCATGAGCTCCTTGGGTGCTTTGTACACATGTTCACATGTATACATGATGTAAACTCTTGTCACTTGTGTCATGTACATTTCCTCCCCATCTGGTGGCATACAGCCTTTGTGTTTTTATGTGTCTTTAAATTAAGAGATATGAATAGCTTACATGGAATGGAGTTTACGAAGCTTTCTGTTTTTCGTTTCTTGTAACTTGGTGCTTGACTCCAAAAGAAAATCCTTGCTCTTTCCATTGTTATGGACATTCTTGCATATATTCTTCTAGCATAGTAGAGTATAATGCGGTGAGCTTAGAAATGTTTCTCTTTTTCTCATGAGCTGGGCGGTGGTGGCGCACATCTTTAATCCCAGCACTTGGGAGACAGAGGCAGGCGCATTTCTGAGTTCGAGGCCAGCCTGGTCTACAGAGTGAGTTCCAGGACAGCCAGGGCTATACAGACAAACTCTGTCTCAAAAAAAAAAAAAAAGAAAGTAAAAAGAGAGAGAGAGAGAGAGAGAGAGAGAGAGAGAGAGAGAGAGAGAGAGAGAAGAAAAAAAACCTCCAGAAAGAAATGTTTCTCAGGTTCTCAGGTTAAGCCATTTTCCATAGTTGCTGAGAAGTCAGAATGAATGTCTTTTCCCCATTTGTATAGCTGGTTCTTCTAGAACCATTTGTTGAAAGCATATTTTCCTCTTTTAATCACATTGGCTCCTTGTGAACCCTGTGGGACCTGTGTTAACCTGTTCCATCCCAGCAATCTCTATTTTCAGGCTTGCTTCACTGCCCCACTGTCTTCATTATGGGCTTTTAGTGACACAATTCTTGGGGACTGGTGTAGACTCCAGGGGACCTTTGATAATGTCTGGAGACATGTTTGGCTATCATGGCTATAGCGTATGGAGGAGGATCCTGGCATCCTGGGTCCAGGATAAAGCAGTTGTCCTAAAGTGCTCAGGATGGCTCCCCACAGCTAAGAACCAAGTGGCCCAAATACCCAGAGCACTCAGGCTGAGATGACCCACTCTACAGAATCTTACAAACCAGTCATCAGAACACCAAGTTTGTTTATTTTAAAACTACCTGAGCTACTGAAGATTTACTTTAAATTTTAGCAGGTTTGTGGTTTTTGAATGGTGGAAAAATCAAAGTCTGGTCAGGTTTGGACTGAAATGTTTGTTCAGTCTGTTGGTTAGTTGAGAAAAGCTGGCATATTTTTATCACAAGTTTTTTTTTAATTCATAATTATCACATATCTCCCAATACAGAACAACAGGTTCATCTTAGCCAAAGAAGCATAGCTTGTATGTTCACGTCTATAGCACTGTGTTAAATTATACTGAGTATGTTGGCTGCCTCTTCTATGTTGTTAAAATGACATTTATTGGACATCATTTAATTCATGAGCTGTTATAATATTCACAAAATAAAACACAATTCTGTACTGATGGAGATTCACTTGACTATATTAAATTTGCTTCTGTTTTAAGGCCTTTTTAACATATCCTATTTTCTATATTGTCTGAGCACCCAGTGAATATTTTCTCATTCCACTCTTTTCAATGTTTTCTCAGTGTGCCATATGAACCAAAGCTAAGAACTAAGCTTAGCCCCAGAGCTAAGAACTGATGCCGAGTGTCCCATTATTGAGCTTAGGAGAATGTGTTCTGTCTTCACTATTAAATACAATGTTAGTTTTAAGTGTGTTTATAGAAAGACCTTGTACCATCCCTCCAGTCATTGCTGGTGGAGGGATTTTACCAGCTGAAATTATCTTCATTTTTCTTATTCTACTGATATAATTAATTATGCAGCTGGATTTTAAAATATTAGGCAATCATTACATTCCTGGAATAACCCTTTTTAAACATGGTTTGTTACTTTTTTTCATAATAATATGTCAAATGAACCCCAGTGTAATTTGACTCCATTGCAACCACAAACGAAGGGGATGCCAGTTCTTGACATTAATTTTTAATGAGCTTAAAAATGTTTTCCCTATGTTTTTTTTCTCAAGAGGTACTTGAATTTAACTACTCAAAAAAAAAAATCCCTAATTTGTTCAACTTTAAGACATTACCCAGCCAAGCAAATACAGAGACCCACATGGAGGATTAAGAGGAGAATGAGAAACCTTGGAACACTCCACCCTCACCAGGTGTCTCCATCATCTCCCTCCCCTCAGCACTCAGGGAATCCAGCAGAAAAGGAGGCAGAAAGAGTGTTAGAGTAAGAAAGCAAGACCGTCTAAATCAACATGAGCAATGCCCATGTAAGCTCACGGAGACTGAAGCAGCATGAATATGTTTGTACCAGGTCCTCTGTTTAGATGTTATGGCCTCCACGTTAGTGTTTTATGGTATTTCTGAATGTGCCAGTGAGTGGGTCTCTGCTTCTTGTGCCTTCTCTTTCCTTGTTTTTGTTTATTTTGTTCAATTCCAATGTGTTAATTTTTGTTTTGTCATATTATTATATATATTATATTATATTATATTATATTATATTATATTATATTATATTATATTATATTATATTATATTATATTAT
>NW_021604564.1:22261904-22298260 GCF_004785775.1 Grammomys surdaster | reverse complement strand
ATATTATATTATATTATATTATATTATATTATATTATATTATATTATTGTCCCTTAAAGCCTGTTCATTTTCTAATGAAAGACAGACAGAGATTGGATCAGATGAGAGGGGAGGTAGGATGGGGGAAGAAATGGGGAAGGGGAAATCATAACCAAAATACATTATGTAGGAAAAAATCTATCTTCAATAGAAGAGGGAAAAAAAAAAGAGGTTGCCCAGCTGATGCTCTCACAGAGTGCTCTGCAGACTCTGGTAGCTTGTCTCTTTGCCAGATATTTTCTTCTGAGGTATTTCATACCCAAATATTTACTTTTATTTTCTTTACAGAACACCTCCTTGGTGTACCTGGTTGGAACTGTTGAATTTCTCATGGGTTTCTATTTTGATTGAAGTAGGTCTTTGCAGCAAGAGCCTTTTTCTTTGTCTTGCTTTAGACAGAATCTCACTGTATAGCCTGAGCTGGCCTCGAACTGGCTGTGATCCTGTCTCAGCTTTCCTTGTGCTGCAATTACAGGTGAGAATCACCATATCCAACTCGCATGGGGACCTTAAGCTGAGAGACCTATTTAAAGCAACAGCTCTTTCAGGATGGTGTTTCTGCTGTGACAGCTTCTCTGATAAAAATAACTTTGATTCCCTCTGAATGACTTTGAAAGTTATGGATAAATCTAGGAACAACATGGCATACTAGCTTTCATGTATTTTTCCACTGTTTTGATGTATGTATAGTGTTGGGAGGGTTGACATTGAATGTCAACAGATCTCCACTTCAATTTTTGACATATAGTCTCTCTCTGAGCTCGGGGCTAAGTCATTGGCTAGACTGTCTGCTTAGTGAGGGAGCCATGTCTCCAAGCTGCCCTTCCCATACTTGGGACATAGAGTGTTTTCCTTATGCTTGTTTAGGAGGCACTCACTGATTGGGCCATCTTATTCACATTCTGATAATGATTTTTATTTAATGTTTCTAGAACCTGTCCTAACTTGCTCAATGATAATGTTCAGGAGAAGAATTTAAATTGTATATCAAGACATCGGGATTCATGTAGACTCACCCTCATCTTCCTTCTGCTAGGATTCTAGGACTAAATCATCTTCCTTGGTTACTTCTGGAACCGTGCCTTTCATAATCCTCCTTTTGTCAAATTCGTCTATATTATAAATATAAACATAATCACTTGACAGTAGATGTAGCCTTGTCTTTCCATTGGAAAAGCAGATTCATACTTGGAACTAAGTGTGTAGGGACTAGGGATTAAGTAGCTTTCTTACAGCAATAATTTAGGATTGCAGAAATTTCTGATACTTAAATAGTTTAAGAAAAATGAGGCAGGAACAAATCTACACCTCCCCTGAAGATGATCCACTCATTGTGCACATTCAAGGCTGACAACTACTGCTATCTTCTGGCCCAACCAGACATTCTTATTTTAAGCAAACTGTGTTTTCTTGACTTTTTGTGTTATTACTAGTCAATTGACTTTGTCATAAAAAGTTTGAAACTATTTAGTGATTTTATAAGTTATGCTAGGAAATGTTGTTGTGAGGAATGGACATTCTGTGATGCCATAGAAATGGTCGAAGCTAAGACTACATCCTCACTTTCTACTGATGAGCTTCCTGATTCAGCTCATTCTTACCCAGAGACAGATAACATCTGTTAGAAGCTGTGGGAGTCAGTATGCAGCAATGAGAAAGCAGAAACAAACACCAAATGAGATGAATACCTACTATTGTTTAAGGTTCTGAGTATCAACCAAAGAGCCAGCTGTTGACTGTTTAATATTATTAATTATCTGTTTTATGACTTCTAAATGTACTAATTATGGACCCAGTAAGTCAAAAACACTTGTGCCTTTCAAATGCAAGGGCTTAAGTCTGATCCTCCAGAGACCATATAAAAACACTAGGTATTGTGGCCCATGTTTGTTGAGGAGACAGAGGCAGGAAGAACTCTCAAGTTTCCTGGCCAGCCAATCTAGCATAATAGGTGACATTCAAGCCAATGAGAGACTCTGTCTCAAAGGAGGTGGCCGGTGTTCCTAAGGATAACTCTTAAGGTTGTCCTTTGGCCTCCACATGTGTGCATCAACACACACACACACATACACACACACACACACACACACACACACACACACAATGCTCCCACAGACATGAACACAAACACACATGCACACATTTAGAAAAGTAATAGCTGAATTATCAAGATTCCTGAAACTGATCATTTTTATTTTCGATTATTCATCCAGGAAAGCACAATGTGAGGGAATATTAGAAATGTAATTCCTAATTAGGAGTGTTTCCAGGAAGATGTTCAGTTCAGTGCCCTCAAGTCCATAATAAGTGGAAAAGAGTTTGTAACGACTTACCACAAGTACTTCCTGTTACCACCCAACTAGAGAGGCTGGGATGAAGCGATGCAGTGGCTGACCACAGCACATAAAGTGTGCATAGTGAAATAAAGCATGCTTTGACCTACTGTCTTAACCTGATGGATGTACAGTCCTTACAGTTTCTGGCTGGCTTAAGTGGCTGGTAATCTATTTGTCTAGTATCTACTTCAATTTTTTGCCAAGCCCTCTCTGATTCAGTCCACCAGCACAGACAACTCACATTACAGAAAATCCACAACACAGACTTTTTTACGAAGCAAAAACAAGGTGCTGAGGCAAGCATCTCACTGACAAGAAGTAGACTCCAAAGAGAAACAGCATCAAGCCAACGCATCCAATCAGCTCACACACCACAGCTAAGCAGAGACAATTCTACATGATACACATTACATAACAAGAGCTCAGTGTAAGCAAACACAAAAGGTCCAGGACTGTCAGACAAGGGGCTGGAGTTAGATAGTGGCCTGGAGATCAAGACATAGCCTACCACGTGAGGGCCTTCTAAACTACATTAGTTGTGAGAAAATGAAACCTATACTTGAATCTTAAACCAAAGCTGAACTTGCTGTCTAAAGCAAAATAAAAATAGATGTGTTGATCAGATGTAGCCTCACCCAGCATTGCAAGCTGAATTTTCTTCAGGGCTTAGAGAAAGAGACGGCTTCAGGTTGTTACTATCAGGCCAAGAGTGAGTGACGTCTGCTGTGGAATTCTATCCTGTGTTGGTTACCGAAGTGTTGTGTTCACTGCAGCAGAGGACTGTGCTGCTGTCATCTTAGAAGCAATGTTCATAATTTACAGAGATAGCCAAAGTTCAGCATCAGCAGCAGATGCGTGCTCCCTGAAGTCGGTTGACTGCCAGCTGGGTGACTTTCAATGTATGAGGTTATTCCTAATTGATTAGCCTTCAGGGACATGTTCACTAAGGCAAGTTGTCATTGCTCAATTAGATTTAAATCCAGTTCTGAGCTTGGCTTGTTACCGTGGCTATAGAACAATCATTGTTTCATTAGACAGGTAGAAACCCAGTCCTGGTGGCTATTTTCGTTCTCCATGGCAATAAAACAATCTATCTTTTCTTGGCAGCCCTCTTCCTTAATATGCTATAACAAGAACCCATCCCATCTTGTATTTTTCCAAGTTTTTGATAATAATTGTTGAGAACAAGGAGGGTTGTAAGGAAGAAGGATAGGCATCAGTGATGAGTATGAGTGATTATAGTCTGTCAGTCTGTGAGCGAAACACTGCCCAAGTATTTCCTCTGTAATTTTGACAGTAGCATGTTGTAGCATTACCAATCTCTTTCTAGTTTTGATGAACCTCAAACAGAACAAAGCTGAGTAACTCGAACAAACTCTCAGTGACAGGACATGGCAGAAACGTAGATTCAAACCCAGGTGTTCTGATCATGCCTTTCTCCACTGCACGCAAGTCTGTAGACAGGGATTCATGATGAAGGAGTATGCACTCCTCTCTTTGTAACACCAACTAAATGCATAGTCTCTATCTCCAGCATATCCTCCTCCAATCATTGCTAGGACACAGATGTCTAGAAACCATGTGGTATTGCAACTACAGCCTGTGAACTAGCCAGACATATTAAGCCAAGTACTTCAACATAGTTACAATAATTTTTAATAAATGTTTGCTTATTTTGTTTCAGGTTGTCTGTGCTTAATGTAGAAGCAACTTCAGTTCTCTGTCAGCTACACAATGTAAAGAAGCACATTTTTAAGTAATGCCCCAAAATAACACAGCTAAATTCACATAGGGATTGTCACAGGAGAACCTAGGTACTTAGTGCTTGTAGTTGAATATTTGGCCTTATGTTCAGGGAGGAGCAGTGTGATTTCTGTCATTTAATGCTTTATGTCCAGAATCTAGCATAGTATGTTACCAGAGTGGTACTTGTTAATCTCCCCATTGGTAATGAATAAATTAATCACTTTTTTCATGGACTACTATATGTATCAATAAGATGATGACTACGAAGAAAAGGGCCAATATAAAAATTATTGAGTTGGAAGAGGACAAAGTTACCAAGCTCTAGAAAATTCTATCTGAATTAACAACCAACAATTCCAAGAGGACAGAGTTGTCAGTAGGGTTTACTGTAGTTTGCCTACTCTCTTCCCCTTCCATGGGAAATGAAGAGCTCCCCCTGTGTAGCATGGCTGTCTACCATGGTGCCAAACCTTCTCCAACACAGAGCAGATCCTGCAGCTGCTGCAGTGTGCTGAGTTGTAGTGTGTGTCATGTCTTCTCTTCAAAACCTTCCTTCCTCCAGGCTTCTCCCATGATATTCTCCTTCCCTTCCACAGCTTCCATGTTAAAAGTTTTCCCAATTGTCTCTAAAGTCATTCTAAAATGGACTTGATTTTGTAGAGAAGTTTTGAACCCACAACTAAAGTGAGAGGGTACAGAAGTCTCCCACAGACCTAGCCTCCTCCATGCTCAGAAGTTCCACATAGCAGCACACTTGATTTGAATAATGAATCTATATTGATATAACACTGTCACCCAATGACCACAGTCTAGATTAGGAGTCCATTTTGGGTGTTGTCTATTCTTGGGGTGGGTTATTCTCCTTCTTGTCATAGCCTTGTTGTTTTGTTTATAACCCTTCTGCCTCTTCTTCTTCTCTATACTTTTGGACATCCTCTTTATCCTCTTTCTCCTTCTTTCTCTCTTCCCCAGTGTCTTCTGCATCTAGTACTGGGTTGTAAACATAAGTATACATAATACATCAAATAAATAAAAGGAAATAGTTCTATATAATTATCAAATACTTAATCTCTATCTAGGTAAGCACACCTGGACAATGCCAGTAACCTGCAAGTAAGACTAGGTGGCCTTAACTTGAAGGCAGTGGGACTTTTGACAGGACTGGCTGGAACATAAGAAGTCAGGAAGGAAGCCAGATGAGACTAGTGCACTGTCACTATTATCTGCCTTTAGTAGTGCTGGCAAGGTGTTTGTGTGCCTTCCATACGCAACATATGCATCTATCTTAGTCCACCTCAGCCTTAGGAGCTCCGTCTTCCCAGCTCAGGCCAAAGTGCTTCCTACTTGGCCTCTGTTTCTCTTCCTCTCTCATGCCAAATCCATTCATTCTTTGTGTGTAAAGAAACAATGGCTGTCTTCAGAGCATTAACTGGACTGAATAGATTCTCATTAACTTTTCAGAACATTTTCATGTGGGCTTAATTTTGCCTGGACTCTTTCAATGCATGCTCATTTGCTAAATGGTTCATTCTTTAAATCATTCTGGTTTTATTCCCAAGCTGACGAATCCACTTCCACAACAATGGCCTTTTATTCATATTTTCATTGTAGCACAGAGCTCATTTCCTGCCAGCTGACAAGTAATTCTATCAACCATCTTTCTTTCTTTCTTTCTTTCTTTCTTTCTTTCTTTTCTTCCTTCCTTCCTTCCCTCCTTCCTTCCTTCCTTTCTTCCTTTCTTCTTTCTTTCTTTCTTTCTTTCTCCCTTCCTTCCTTCCTTTCTTCCTTTCTTCTTTCTTTCTTTCTTTCTTTCTTTCTTTCTTTCTTTCTTTCTCCCTTCCTTCCTTCCTTCCTTCCTTCCTTTCTTCCTTCTTTCCTTCTTTCTTCCAATCTACCTATCCATCTAACATCTATCACTTATGTATTTAACATTTATCAATCATCTATATATTATATATCAACTATCTCTCATTTATTGATCATCTATTAACTATCTATTTACCTATCTATCAACCTATTATCTGTCACCTATCCCCTGTTGATTGACATTCTCAGATTTTGATACTATAATCTGGCAGTTTGTGAGCATGCAATGTATAATTTTATTAAATGATTAAAGATTTTTATCATTGCACATACATTTTATTGTGGTATTTGTTTTGTTAGATAATTGCAAATAGCCCTGATCTAAAATAACTCAAACATGTGACAACACATTTATAGATTTTTTATTATATACATTATGCATTTTTAAATGTAAGTTCCCACTTTTCTGTAAACATTGGTGATAATTATATCATCCCTTAACACATTAAGGAGACGCAGAGGCACAAGAATGTATCAGTGTTACATTAAGGAACAAAACCAATGACTTCCTTTTCTGTTAATTTAAGCCTAGTTATAATTCTTCTATTTTCTTCTGTGTCTTCATATTGTTTGTGATTACTGGCCTATCTGTAGTCTGTCTGTTGTATGTATCTGATCAGTGTAATTGATGTCTGTCCCTATACCCCTAACAAGGGATTTGTTTTGTATTTATTGAACAGCAAAGAAAGCATACATGGGAAAGAGATGAAGGTGCTTTATAGACATCTCTAAAAGGGTTTTACAAGAAGAGAAGTCATGTTCCTGACCTCAGCTGACCCAAAAGTGCTCAGTACTGCAAAGAAACTATGTCTGGATGTTACTGCCAACACTTGTGGTGGGCATTTCTTGTATAAGGTTGTTTCTAATCTGTCGATGGCTTTTAGCAAATGCAGTTGGTCTCTTTCTAATGCATTACACAGCCATTATCTCCATAGACTAAAATGGTTTACCAGATTCCATATCAATAATTCCTGTCAGGAACGCCACACCTCTCTTATTCTTTTCTTCTCTTTAGACATCTTTTAGTATTTTATCCACTACTTACATATAACCAAGTATGGAATGGTTTTCCTCAGCTTTATCAAGTCACAATTGACCAATAAAAAGCATATGTCCCGTTATCTTTATGTCCCATCACATCTCCCATTATAGTTTTGATTGCAAATATCTGAAAGGCTAGACAGTGTCACTATGAAGGGGAGACACATGAAGGCGCCTTAGTCCCTTCCTTAAGAACAGAGACAGTCTAACAGCTTAAGGGTGTTCTCCCCAATAGGCCATGATACTGCATCAGGTGGTTTTGAAAGACAGCCAATAGTAATTACCTAGGTTTTGATCAGTATTAATCCCCATTAGTCAGCAAGAGAATTTGTGGATTTTTTCAAACTGCAACAGTAACCCAAAGTCATCTTTTTCTTTCTTTCTTTTGTTATTTCTTTCTTTTTTCTTTCTTTTTTTTTTTTTTTTGATTGGAAATACCAGAAGCCTGACAATGATAAGCAGCTGACCTAGTGAGGTCTTAGGAAAAAGTTAACTTCTTCTGCAAACCAAATACAATCATACAGAACATACAACAACCCAGTCACCCCCTGCCTCCCATGTCTCTCCCCACCACCAGACAGATCTTAAGTGGGCTCAAAGATAGGCACTCAGAAAACTCGAGCCTTTCATTTGCTAGCACCAACAAAAAGAAATTAGGATGGAGCCAAAAAGCTTGGGAACTCTGGAAACTAGGAGATCTGATTTCAGGTTGCTTTCCAGATAGGTTTAGCTTGCAGGATTAAATAATTGGCAGTAATTTGGGGTTTATATCCATGGAGGCTGTCCCATAGGCACCATGTGGCCACTATTAACAGTTTGTAAGGGATTTGGTAGAGATATGCTGTGTTCTCAGGGGCTGTTGGTGATGCAATGCAAAGGGCATGTGTTGGGGCCCAAGGTTGGGATTTTGCAACTTTTATAACTTAAGATCTCCAAACTTTACTCTGAAATGACCTTCTAGAAAACCACTTTTAGTGTGGGAACACATAGTTTTGTAAAGTTGGGAGTCTACTTTTACACTTCCCCACACACACAATAATTAAAATGAAATGAATTTTAATTTTATTTTAGAATACGTAATTGTGACTGCTTAAGAATGCATGGTATAGAACCTATACATAGAAGACATTTGTTTAGTGCATGTTCAGTAGGTAGCAAAAGGATCCCAGAAAGAATCAGCTGTCCATGCGAATTCCCTGCTGAGAAAAACTGGTCTCCTCCTAGGACACCGTCTCTCTACCGACAGACTGCCATGTCACAATGTCACACTCGGTGAACATTTTCACCTATGATGCCAATGATCACTGTTTGCCAGATCATTGAAGCTTGTATATATCTCAGACTCCGAAAAGAAAAAGTTTCCTGATTTGCAGGTGAATTTTCTTTGTACCCTGGTGTTCTGTCTGGAGCCTGACCGGAGGTGGATGGCACACTCGAGTAACTTGAGGCAAACTTATTTATAAAGTCTGTTTAGAAGAGTAAGGGGAAAGTAAGAGGGAATACTGAAGTAGCTCAGAAATTGTTATAGGGAAGTCAAAACTGTTAATAGCCAAGCCCTGCAAGAGAGGAGAGTACACTTTAAAAATTCAAAGAGAGGGGTTCGAGAGATGGCTCAGTGCTTAAGAGTGCATACTGTT
This sequence comes from Grammomys surdaster, assembly GCF_004785775.1. Taxonomy (NCBI): domain Eukaryota; kingdom Metazoa; phylum Chordata; class Mammalia; order Rodentia; family Muridae; genus Grammomys; species Grammomys surdaster. Next base: position 22,289,595 of record NW_021604564.1, on the reverse strand, counting down.
CTTACAGAGGATTTCATTCACCCTTCTCCCCCCGCCCCCACATCTGTAACTCCAGTTTTGGGCATTACTATAGATATACATAGAGATATTTTTTAAATAATCAATAACATCATTTTTTATTGTAATAAACTGACAAAAACATTGCAAAACCGCTTCCAGAAAGCTCCTCAAGCATCTGCCAAGCTCTGTGCATCCCTGTTGTCATCTGAGGCACGGAGCTTCACTTAGGGTTGTACACACTCACTATCCCATTTTCACTCAGTTAGCTACCACAGAAAGGAAAAAGCACAGAACTGAAACTAAAATAATAATAATAAAAAAAGAATGAGTTTCCTATCCTCCCTTAGGACTCATTTTTCATGTTGAGGAAGGCACCTAACACTGAGACAGCACTGGCTCCCACTGACCTGCCATCTGACCACCTGATGTCCACAGGGAGGGACTGACAGACAGAACAACCCTAGCTGTCTCTTGGGCTTCAGCTTGGCTTGCTCTCCACTGCTGACACAGCCTACCTGAACTGACATCCAGTTCTTCTATCCACCCGTTCATCTGTCTTGACATGCACCTGTCCTTTACCATTTCAACCTCGACATCTGCACTCCGGATTCTCAAAGGGGAGTCATGACCTAGTACACTCAGAGGTTCTCTGTGTATCTCTGGCAGTCTTCTGCTCCTGCTGCCAGCAAGGCCTCTTCGGATTCCTTACTTTCTGTTGGGGCCTCTTTAACATTTTCATACTAGTCTTTGATCACACATGTCTATAGTTAGAAGTATATTTTCTCTGTGATGGGTAATGCATGATTGGAACCTGAGCTTGCCAATGGACAGCTATCAAGAGAAATTTGGCCCAGGTGGAAAAGTCCAGCCATTAAGGCATGTTCTGTTGGGAGCCGCGGCGAGTGCTGGCAAAGTCCGCCATCGCTAGGTGGCGCTGTCAGCCATAATTCTTCCTAGTAAACAAGTAAATTGCGCATGTGCCATGGTAAAGCCCGCCAAAGTTAAAGCCCATCCCACGGCGTTTGGCGCGCAACGAGTAAACAGCCAATCAGAGGTGTATACACCGCTCTAGGGTATATAGGGGCCTTCCCAGGGCTGGGGGTCGTCTTCTGCCACCATTTTGGTTTAGGGAAATAAACGTGTTTCTACGGAAGGATTCTGGTGTGTGTGTGTGTGTGTGTTCGTGCCGGCGAGACACTACACGCGCGCGCCTCACATTTGGTGCCGAAAAACCCAGGAGAATTTACCATCGCCGGCACGTTTTCAGAAGACCCTCCGCTTGCCATCCATGCGTGGAGTGAATCCAGAACCGTAGAACGAGAGGATGTTCTCTGAGAGACAGGTCTCGATTTGATTTAATTCACTTCCCTCCCCAGTTGGCAGGAACCTTAGAGGCTCTCGCTATGGTATTAGTAGCGTTATTTTTCTCCCTTCTGGTTCTCGTGGCGGCTCAGGGAGTGGTAGATGGATTACAAGTGAGCATGTCAGAAACAGAGACAGGAAAGAAGCGCTTAGGAATTCAGAAAGGAAAAGAGAAAAGAGATATATTTAAGAAATCAGGCCCCCCCCGAGGACCTATCCAAGGGGGTGAGAGGTCAGGGAAAGGACGCCCTGGTTAAGAAGTATAGAAAAGGCGAAAATGCCCTAAGAAAGAAACCTCTGTATCTGGTAAAGGAGCCGGGGTTTTTACGGCGTGATAGCTCTGAGTCGGAGGGGCTAACTTCCTCCGAGTCAGAGGACTCAGATGAAGAGAGGGATGGGGAGGATAGATGCCAGCCGGCCGCCGCCGCGAGATCGAGTGCTGGAGCTAGTGAGGGTCAATTGGAGGCTGTGTTTGCAAGAAGAGTGGTTTGGGGGAGACAGTCTAGGTGAATGAGGAATTGGCCCAGTGCCGATTTTGCTTAGGAGGTGACAGCAAAAACATAGGTCAAGAGAATTCTAAATAGACATTGCCTGCAGCCTAAAAACTGCTTCAGGCGGGAAAAGCAGGGTTAAAAAGAATTAGTAAGCAGGGTATTGAAGTGTTAAATTAGCTGCCCGCTACATCTCCAATGAACGAGATAAAAAGTTACATTTTAAATATGAGAGAGAGAGAAAGAGTTTTAAAAAATACAGGTGCCCTCTCTCTGAGCTGTGTCAACAAAAAAGAATGAAAAGGCTATTTCAGAGTTCATCTAGAAGCAGAGAATTCGGGAGACGTCCTGAAATTCTCTGTAGTTCTTAGAGGTCCTTCTTTGTTGTTTGTCCTTGGCGCGCCAATGTCCACGTGTTTGTGTTTGCCTTTTGTTTCATTGTCTAAATGTTCTGTGTTTGTTACGTGTTCAAAAAGAAAGATCGTTAAAACTGCTTGATCCAACCTTTTGGAGCTAAAAAAGGTCTTTTCAGGAATTGAGGTTGACATAAGCTGCTTTTAAAAGAGACCAGCAGCATTTTGGGTTTTATAAGGAAGCTAAGAGTCGTTTTGTCCTAGAAAAACCTCTGTGACAAGGTGCTTTTCTCTTGAAATTACAGCTAGAAAGACAAGAAATTTTGTTTGATCTAAAAATAAGATATGTAGCCATTTCATTGTTGTTTCGGATTGGTTTTAAAAGTATAAAAATGTTCTACATGTCTTGGTTATAGACTATTGGCTTAAATTATTGGGTGTGATTAGAAATTTACAACTTTGGTAACGAAAAGTGACGTAAAACCAACTCAGTGTTAGAGTCATTCAGAAACCAGGTGTATAAAGAATAAGGTTTTAAAACAGTATCTCTTCAATGAGATTGAAAGCTGCGTCATGCACTCACATGTGAAAATTAGCAGCAAAACTTTGTAACATAGGGATAGTCTACTTGGTGTTGATTTTAGAGAAAATAGATTGTTTAAATTGGTTCTGCTTTTGCTTCTCAAAATTAATGGTTACACTCTAATGTTACAAAAGATATTTACCTTGCTTGTTCCTTAGGGAGGTGTCAGCCTCAGACTCAAAAGAAATTCAAAACAGCTTTTCGGCCAGGCCAAAATTGTTGAGTGTGATAGGAGACAAAATGGCTTTGGTTCCTCTGATGTGTATTAGGTCTTATCAGTAACTAAAAACCTAATCTTAAATTAATAATTAAAAGAAAAAGGGTTTTAAAAGATTGATAGATACTGGGGCTAATTAACAATTATTAGAAGACAAGATTGCCTTCAGCTTGGCTTTATCTGATGCCTCACTCAGCTAAAAAGAGTTGGTTATTTAATTAATTCAAAAACACTGGAGCCGGGCGGTGGTGGCGCATGCCTTTAATCCCAGCACTTGGGAGGCAGAGACAGACAGATTTCTGAGTTCAAGGCCAGCCTGGTCTACAGAGTGAGTTCCAGGACAGCCAGGACTACACAGAGAAAGTTCAAATTTAAGATTTATAAAACTAATGGGGCACTACAGCCTGACTTGCCTACTCCAGCTGCCATTCAAGTAAATGCATATAAAATTATTATAGATTTAAGAGATTGTTCTATACAGTCCTTTACCTCCTGGTAAAGATGAGAGGTTTACATTAAGTGAAATTACTTGTGAATTTTGAGAGCCCATGAAGCCATTCATTAAAAAAGCTTGCCTCAAAGAATAATTAATGGCCTTAAAAAATTTGTTATTGCTTTAATACAAAAGGTTAAAGCGTTTAAATCTCTCAGTATATATTATTCATTGTATATTTTATTGGCTGATCTCTCTAAAGGAGTTTTTCTACAAGCCCTTGCTCTAGTACAATGAGCTTTAAGATTTTAGAGTACTTGTTGCTCCAGAAAAGTGATTCTCAAAAGTTGTTAACGGATATTAATTGGCTAAAACCTCATCTTCAGCTTACCATAAAAGAACATAAACCTATGTTAGATATTCTCAAGGGAAATACAAGTCCTAATTCCCCTTGACAATTAACTGATGAGGAATAGATAAACACTTTTACCCTCAATATTTTAAACCTGGACAGTCAGGGCCACTCTGCTGCTGACCGTCACTGTTTAGAGCCTGAGAGGCCGAAAGAGATGGTGAAATGAAAAGACATCTTGACTGGACAATGAAAAGGTCCAGATTCTATTTTAATAAAAGCCAGGGGAGCGGTCTGTGTCTTTCCACAGGAAGAAGACAATCCATTTTGGCTACCAGAGCGGCTGACGCGGCAACTCGCGATACTGGAAGGTAACATCCAGACAGACCCTCCAGGCTCTGATGATAGCCCTTGTACTGATCCAAGAGATACAGGTTCCTAGTATTTTTGTTTATTTTATCAAATTTCACCTTTAAGAATTGTACCAATGAAACCTGCTAGATGTCCCAGTGTTGGATTTCAAAAGATTCACTCACGCTGTGGTTGCCGGAGTCACGCGATGGGTTCCCATCCCCGTGGAGACTCCTTCCACTTTGTCATTATTTAGACAAAAAAGAGATTTGGTATAACTGCAGCCATAGTGATGACGATATTAATTAGTGCCATTACCGCCACTGCCACTGAGATTGCTATGTCAACTTCTGTTCAGGTGGACATTACCCCCAATTGTCAGCCAAGGTGGCAGAGGCTGCTAACCTTCAAAACCTCCGCCAGCGCCCTACTAAAAGGCGGGCTAATGATCCTTAATCAACGCCTTGATTTAGTGAGAGAGAGATTAGATATCCTCTTTCAATTAGCCCAATTGAGATGTGAGAGAAATCTGGGTACACTTTACATCACCAGTGTACAGTATAAAAACTTTACTCGTGTAACTAATCTGTCCAGAGAATTGTTTCAGTATCTTACAGGAGGTTGGTCGGAGAACTTCAGTGAGACACTCAGAGGGTTGGGAGCAGCTGTGGTGAACGTCGGCTCGACGCGCGTGGATCTGTCCCTGACTGAGGGACTGTCCCCCTGGAATTCTTCAGCTTTCTTCTTTTCTTTTCTTTTTCTTCCCTTTTTTAAGTGGGTGGGAGTAGGCCTGTTTGGTATGCCCTATGTTGCGGACTAGTATTCATCTTTTGGTTGGTTTGCAAACTCAGAGCTCAACAAAATCTTGACAAGGCTATTTTTGCACAGGCGCTTCCAAAGTACTAGGGGCTTCCCCTGCAGTGTGGTTATCACTGCCTCAATTATAGCAGTCTCCCCCCCACGAGTGGTGGTGCTAAATGTTAGGCCATCAGCGTTGCACCCCAGAGGATTTGCCCATTACACTGGGTCAGTGAGGAGTCTTGGCCTGACTGATCCTTGTCTGTGTAGCTGTGGTACCTGAATTTTGAGACAAACAGCCCTTGCACCCCTAGGAGATGACTCCATTGCACAGGGATGGGTGTTTGCATCTCTTTCTGTTCCCCTTAGCCCTTGCACCCAGAGGACTTGTTTCCATTGCACCTGGTAGGGTAAGGGAGACTGTCTTAAACTGTTGGTTCTTGAACGCTTATTCCCCCAAGATGGAATTCGCTCGATCGGCCTTGAGTTTGAGTCATAACCGGTACCACACTAGACAGGCCAAGAACAGCCAGATACATAACTCCATCTTTTTGTCTCCAAGACAGCTGCCATTGGTCCCAATGATGGGAATTAGGCTGACGCCACATGCCAGATTTACACCATGAAGACAACTGAGGAATTGATGACAAGCCAACCCCATGACGGGATTAGCGAGTGGCAATGACCCGGGCGCGGGTATATCCCTCGCAGCCTAAGACAGGGTGGCTTGCTTTTCCTTGGTGTTAGCCCTATTGATGCTGGGCGTAGAATAATGTCAGTCAGCCTAGACACGGGACATTGGCCAGTGCCTGTTTAACAAATCAAAAAAGAAATAGCCAATAGACAGATTCCTGAGCCGCTGCACCCTAGAGCTTCTGGTATAGGCACCCTGTAAAGCCTCAAACATTTGAGCACCACCCTCTGAGAGACTCAGAACCGCCGTGAGACCCCCAAATATGGGAGTTACGTAACCTTCCCAGGGACCTCTACCACCCTCTGTTTTTAAAACAAAAAAGGGGCAGATGTTGGGAGCCGCGGCGAGTGCTGGCGAAGTCCGCCATCGCTAGGTGGCGCTGTCAGCCATAATTCTTCCTGGTAAACAAGTAAATTGCGCATGTGCCATGGTAAAGCCCGCCAAAGTTAAAGCCCACCCCATGGCGTTTGGCGCGCAACGAGTAAACAGCCAATCAGAGGTGTATACGCCGCTCTAGGGTATATAGGGGCCTTCCCAGGGCTGGGGGTCGTCTTCTGCCACCATTTTGGTTTAGGGAAATAAACGTGTTTCTACGGAAGGATTCTGGGGTGTGTGTGTGTGTGTGTGTGTGTTCGTGCCGGCGAGACACTACACGCGCACGCCTCACAATGTTCCTTGTGAATTCTTCATTCAGTAAATCCCAATGTTGTGGGTCGATGCAGGAATTGTCCATCTGTCCATGTCAGTGTGCTAACAGTACACCACCCCTCCCCTTGTCCTAAAAGATGTGGCATAGTGGGCTTCTGGGAAAGTGTCCTGGAATACTAGAACTATGGGATGCTACCTCTCATCCTTTGTCTACCGAGGAAGCCAAGGTTCCTGGGCCTGACATTGTGCTGACTTGAGGAAATTGGAGACAGTACAGTCAAAATAAAGCTATGCTTTCTACCATTCTCACCTGGCCTTCCTTCAGGTTTCTGTCAATGTCGTGAGATTTCCAAGAAAAGATTCTGCTGTGTGGATAGGTGCTGTGTGAACTTTCTGTGCTGTGAGATAAACCTCAACCCTCCATGCATACCACCAGTGACGGTAACAAAGCCACACCCAGGGGAATGGTCAGAAACCCCAGAGTCTGGGAAATGATACAAGATTAACCATTTGATTTCTGCTTTAAACAAACCACCTCTTGGATTTGAGTTGAAGAAATTTCAACACATATGAACTACTTCACAATATCAGGGAAATATTGTTTATTTAGAATGATAGTAACATTGTATTTAGGTATACAGCTCAAGATAAAATGATACTGACCTGACTATGTGTTACTAAAAGTTAATCAAACACTTGTTTGTCTGGAAGATAGTGAAAGTTGATTGTTTGTTTGTTCTTTTTAGTTTTAAAATCACGTGTGTGTGTGTGTGTGTGTGTGTGTGTGTGTCTGTGTGTGTCTGTATGGGAGTATGTACATATGAGTGCAAGTACCCTCGGAGTACAGAAGAGGGCATCATATGTCCTGGAGCTGGAGCTTCAAGCAGTGGAGAACAAGCTTAAATGGATGCTGGATGCCAAACTTGCGTCTGCTGTAAGAGTAGCAAACTCTTAACCACTGTGCCATCTTTCTAGCCCTGCTTGCAGTTTTGCATAAAAAACAACTACAAGGTAGAAGAAGAGTGAAATAATTTGAAATCCCCTCCCTCTTTGTCTTTGTTCTTGTGTAATGAGTGGGTTGTGAGAATACAAGATCAATGGGTCAATCTAAGGCATACTTGGTGACTGTTAGACATCAGCGCACAGCTTAGAACAGACAACACCAGACCAAACGGTTGGGGTGGGGGGGTGGGGGGTTTATTCAGGGCAAAGGGCAAAGAGCAAAGGTGGGGGAAAAGAGATAGAGGAAGATGGTGGAGAAAGAGGGAGGGAGGGAGGGAGAGAGAGAGAGAGAGAGAGAGAGAGAGAGAGAGGAGAGAAGTGGAGGCTGGCCATGACCACGTGGAGAGAGGGGGAAGGGAAGTGGGGAGGGGCGAGGAGACAGGGGGAAGCTAGAGGCAAGAGAGCAAGAGAGTAAGAGTGTAAGAGAGAGAGGAGGGGGCAAGCAGCCCCTTTTATAGTGGGCAGGCCTACCTGGCTGTTGCCAGGTAACTGTGGGGAGGAGCATACCTGGCTGCTGCCAGGTAACTGTGGAGGTGGCGTTTAGGCAGAATACTAACAGTGACCCATGGGATTCATGTATTTGCTCTGAATTTCAATAGCAATGTTATAGCTGCCCCATGACAGACACCATAGGATTGTGCAGCCGGTGGTGGCTGATCTGGTAACCACCCTAAGGAACCAGGAATACAACAGCAAACCTGAGTATCTTTTCTGTAAAGGACCATGGACCTCAAATGACATTTCTCAGTGCTGTGTGCTGGGTTTTTAAAGGCTGTATACACTCAACACCTAAACTCTCACATTGGACATTATTGGCTTGTTCATTGAACTTGCCACATAGCACACCATGTTTAAGTCATGGTTGGAGAACTTTTATTTTCATTCTCCTGTGGTTTGGAGTCAGCTAAGAACCAAAAGCAAAGGCAGGCTCCAGGACTTCACATTGTTTCTTTATTTTGGTTATTACAGCAGCCCCTTTCCATGCTGCCTTACTCATTTACCCCAGATCTACTCATTTTTAAACTAAAAGTAAACATCTGGAGATGTGAGCAGGCTATTTTTTTATGAATCACCCTTTGAATTTGGCAAGTCCAATACTAGGAAAGCCAAAGCCAAAGTCTACTGGCAAAGGCCATTGCAGGCATATGCTAAACGCTCAGCTGGAGCTGGAGATGAAGCATTGCTTAAGGTGCACAGTGGATTGAGCAGTCTCTTGGCACCCTTGCCTTGCTATATATAGCTGTCCATACTGGATTTTACATGAAGATGTTTGAGCAATAAATAACATGACTGCAAAGTGACTCCTAGAGTGGCTTCAGGAGACTGGACAAGAGTCTGTCTTAATTCCTGCTTCGATTGGAAAAGGATTTGAAAGAATAAGCAAGAAATCTGTGGAGAAACACTAAGGTCTGCAGATTGAGTGGGATGGGATGCTGGACCTAGACAAGGACACAGTCATGAAGGATTTCAAAAGGCACTAAGCCCTTTGCTGGAATGTAGGAATATGTCTGAGAACAGATCTGAAAAAGCAATAGATGATAAATTCTCATCCTTCTGGTCTGCCTCATGACTCCAACTAACGCACAGATTAAAGAGTGCACGCCTCTGTCACAGCCTCTAGCCCATCTGCTCGTGTTCACTTTCCCCATAACTCTTAGTCCTTTTGAGAAAACTTGGATAGAAAAGTGGACATTCCCTTATTCCTCAACTCACACACAGTGAATCTACTAACAGCAATGTTATTTTGTGAAGACTCAGTTTTGTAGAGTTATCAATATTTGTGGTGTGTGTGTGTGTGTAGTGTTTTACAGGTATTCTTCATCTCCATCAGTCCTACTAAGAGATTATCTGTCATCCATGGTTCTCTAGACAAGCTTGCCAAGACGTTACCCACTGGGCCGCCTTCACTCCTCCTTCCCCCAGCACTGAAACATGATTTCAGCTCTATTTACCTCACCAGACGGCAAGGAATCCTTACATATGTGTTTTGTTTTTTAAAGAAACGTCAGTAGGGTTTCTCTGTTGTTGTCTTTTTTTTTTATACTACTGTGTATTCACATTTCCACACATACTCTTTTTTTAAATGTTTCAAATAAAGGCACAGTGCACTCAGACAGTCGTAGTGTGCCACTGGGTGGTGACACAAACAGAAGTGGCTATTTCTCCTGCTCTGAGCAGAAAATGCCCCCTGACTTGAATGCCGAGGACCTAAAGGATATTTACTTGGGGGAGAAGACACAAAGATGGGGTGTTATTTTATCATTAACATTCTAAGCTTTTTCACAAGCTCTTTCCTAATAAGTGACAGTGGCTGTGCTGTTGGTGACAATTGGCTAGACAATGTTGGCTAAAATCTAGACAGCTAGAATGGAAGATCTTCCCAAGATCAGAGAAAATACAGAGCACTACGTCATTCTTTAGGGAAGCACGGGGAGAATGAACTGCAAGAGGCCTGGGTTCACATTTCAGGGTGGGAGTGTAGCACAGTGCAGCCTGAGAAATTTCTCTTGGCAGTTAATTGAGAGACATGGATCCAGCACAATGCATCAAAAATAGAATCACATATCAGAAAGGAAAATGGGGAACAGAGTTTAGGGAAGGATGCACTCTGCAGATCGGCCAAGGTGTGACGTCTGTGTGGCGCTCTTTGGCAGCATGGCCAATACACATCATTGTAACATTCTTCAAATTATGTGGGCAAGGCAAGTTTATGGATAACTAATAATGGGAAGTACTAGGTGGTTAAATTATACCAATTACTGTAATTACATTTTATCAGTATAAATGGGCAATATAATGTAATAGTTGCAGAACTAAAGTCAACACATTGGGTCTTACATTTCATAATAATGCACAGGTTAGAAGCAACCAATATAGTATTTCCTCTAGAAAGTGAGGAGATGTAAATGTAATGTCTATATCACCATTAAAATTACTGCAGATAGCCATTTTCATCTATGAGCAGGTGAATGAGAGTACAAAGGTGGTTCAGTTCATGAGTACTTCAAAGCCATTCCTGTAGTCATTTCCCCCCAGGTCATCTGATAAAAGATGTGCACGATGAACTATCATATATATTCAGTCAACTCGTAGAACAGACTTTGTAGGCTAATTGTTTTGTGTGTTAGATAGAATTAAGCTGGTTGTGACAAATTTCACCATGGATACATGAAGGTATGGGGCTGTTGCTCGGCAACAGGTCACTTGCCTGTTGTGCTTGAGGCCACACAGTGAAGGAAAGCATAATGCTTTCCTACCTTAGCATAGTAGAAAGGTCTCTGAGATACCAGAACCCCTTTTGGAATTTTATTTGTTCCAGGCCTTGCCTCTGATTTCAAACTAAACTCACATCCTTCCAGGCCAGATGTTTTCTGTGTGATTTGATGATGATGGGAATCCATCATGTTTTCTATCCTCGTTACTGGTGCATAGCTAACGATGATGATGGTGGTGGTGGTGGTGGTGGTGGTGGTGGTGGTGGTGGTGGTGGTGAAAGAGACACACATACCCCAGAGGTGGGAAGGGGAGGGGGAAGGGAAAGGGAAGGGAAGAGAGTGGGGGAGGGTGGGCTCACAGTTTATGGGAGGAGCACATGTACCATGGCAGGTGTGTGGGGAATCAGGGCACAATGTATGGGTTGGTTTTCTCCTTCCATCTCACATGGGTTCCAGGGATTAAACTTAGGCTGGCAGGTTTGCATAGCAAATGCCTTTGCCCGCTGAACGACCTCAGTAGCCCTTCCTTTACATCTACTTTATCTATTGGGCTTAAAATAGTCTCTGGGCCACAGAAGAAGAAGGGAGAAGAAGGTTTGGAGTAGGTCATTAGGGTGCCTACCTCATTAATATTCTCAGCAGCTAGATATACAAAATCACATTTCCCAATGAAGTAAGGGTCTGAAGCTTAGGATAGGAGAACATTTGGGTCAATGGGTCAGTGTCTGTGCCTTTAAATCAATTACATTTGAAACCCCCTAACATATGTATGTGGCTGCTGGCTAAATTAATTTTAGTTAAATCCTTCCCTCAAGAATAAGTACAGTTCTTTATTCTTTTGCACCCTATGATAAGTAAGCTATTACACAGCTCTGTCTTCTAAGATACCTATCTACGAAGTAAGCACAAAGTGTAATCTGGAAATGTCAAAAAGATACAATTATATCTAATTCCTTTAACTCTGTTGGACATTTTCTTTGATTGACTTGACATTTGTCTGCAATGTCTTATATTCTTAACCCATTGCACAAGTAGCATTTGAATATAGTTAATGTTTTTAAATGAGAAAGACTAACCTTGTATCTGCTAAAAAGAAAATCTATTTGCTATTGGGAATGTGGGTAGGTGGAAGAAGAAAGGAGGTTTCTAAGTCAACGTAGCATGATTTTTTTCATAGAATGCTTGACTACAAGACTGGAATGGTTGTACAGTGGTTAAGGGAACTTGTTCTTCTTGCAAAGGACTTGAGTTCAGTTCCCAGCACCCATATTTGGCTGCTTAAAAACACCTATAATTCCAGATTCAGGGGTCTAATGCTCTTTTCTGGCCTCTGAGGGCACTGGACTCACATGTGCAGATTCCCCATCCATACAATTAAGAAATAAAAACTGTATTATCCAGCTACTTCTCTGCCCAATTTCACCAGACCCACAAAATCAGACACACACAGGTTAAATATCTTTCCTCCACCCATTTCTTTGACACCAAGTCCTCTAGGGCACACCCTGCCATGCTATTATTGTCTGGCCCCATTGTCCAGCTACATAGTCACCAGCCTTCACCAGGCTTGCAGCATCAGGAGCATACAGGTTAGAATCCTTCCAGCTATCCAAATCCCCTGCCTGTTATGTTCCCAGGAGCACACCAGCTGCTAGGACACTTGTACTTTCCCTGAGTTCCATTGTCTAGCCCAAGGCTGCCAACAGGAATCCTTCTGCACAAGGAACATCCAGGGACAACCAGATGGCTAAAGGCCAGTGTAAGAAAACAATCAACAAAAAAACAAGGCAATATGGCACCTTTAGAGAGCATCTATCCTATTACAGCAAGCCTTGAACATACTAACACAACTAAAGCATAAGAAAATGAGCTTAAATTGAATCTTATAAAGGTGATAGAAGCCTTTAAAGAAGAAATGAATAAATGCCATAAAGAAATACAGGAAAATACAATTAAACAGGAAGGAATTGAATAAAACTGTTCAAGTCTTAGAAATGAAAATAAAAACAATAAAGAGAACACAAACTAAGGGAATCCTAGAGATGGAAAACCTAGAGAAGAAAACAGGAACAACAAACACAAACATCACCAACAAAATCCAAGACATGGAAGAAGGACACTCAGGAGTAGAAGATATGGTAGAATAAATTACTATATTAGTCAAAGAAAATTGTAAATCTAAAAATTTCCTGACATAAAACATCCAGGAAATCTAGGATACCATAAAATACCTAACCTTAAGAATAATAGGAATACAAGAAAGTGAAGAATTCCAGCTCCAAGGACCAGAAAGTATTTTCAACAAAATCATAGAAGGAAATTTCCCAACCTAAAGAAAAAGATGCCCATATGAGAGGCTTACAGAACACCAATTAGATTGGAGCAGAAAAGAAAATATTCCCACCACATAATGATCAAAACAGCAAGTCTACAGAACAAAGAATATTATAAGCTGCAAGAGGAAAAGGCCAAGTAACATACAAAGGCAGGCCTATCAGAATTACACCCAACTTCACAACAGAGACTCTAAAAGCTAGATGAGCCTAAACAGATGTCTCTCAGCTTCTAAGAAACCATAGAAAACAACCTAGACTACTATACTCAGCAAAACTCTCAGTTATCATAGATGAAAAAAAACCAAGATATTCCAAAATGAGACCAAATTTAAACAATATCCATCCACAAATCCAGCCCTACAGAAAATAAAAGAAGGAAAACTCCATCCCAAGGAGGTTAACAATACCCAAGAGAACATTGGAAATGAATAATTTTGTACCAGCAAAAAATAAAATAAGACACAGACACAGACACAGACACACACACACACACACACACACACACACAAATCACTCTTGAAGTCTAGGTAAGATATTGAGTCTTAAGGCCTAGGTAAAACGTTAAGGTCTAGGTAACTGTTACCTGACTAGCCTGCCTTTTTTTTTTTCTGTTGCTTATATTATAAGGAAATTTTCTGTTGTTACTAGGAAACTTTCTCATTCCCAAGTTGACTACATATTCTGTTATGTTCTCTTCCCTTGGTTATCAATCATGATAGAAGTCAGTAGAACTGCTTTGCATGATTGCCCACAATAAGCTTATACCAGAACCAATCAGCCAGTAGCACTTCATGCACAAACAGTAAACAGAGAAAAAAATGAAACTAACTTACATTATAAATCAACTGGACCTAATACATACCTACAGAACATTTCACCCAAACATAAAAGAATATGCTTTCTTATTAGCACCTCAAGGAACCTTCTCCAAAATTGACCATATATTGGTCACAAAGCAAGTCTCAACAGATGCAAGAAAATTGACTTAACTACTTCTTTGTATCCTATCAAACTACCATAGATTAAAGCTGAACTTCAACAACAACAGAAACAACAGAAAGCCTACATACTCATGACAACTAAACAACTCTTTATGCAATGATCACTGGGTCAGGAAAGAAATAAAGAAATTAAAGACTTTCTAGAATTCAATGAAAATGAAAGCGCAACATATCCAAACTTATGGGACACAATGAAAGCACTATTAAGAGGAAAATTCATAGCATAAAGTGCCTTCATAAAGAAATTGGAGAAATCTCATACTATTAATTTTAAAACACACCTGAAAGCTCTACTAGAAAAAATAGAAGAATACACATACAAGAGAAGTAGAGAGCAGGAAACAATCAAGTTCAGAGCTAAAATCAATCAATTAGAAACAAAGAGAACAATACGAAGAATCAAGAAAACCAAGAGCTGGTTCTGTGAGAAAATCAACAAGACAGACAAACCCTTAGCCAAACTAGCTAAAGGCAGAGAGACAGTATCCAAATTAACAAATGAAATGAAAAGGGAGACATAACAATGCACACTGAGGAAATTCAAAGAATCAATAGGTCTTACTTCAAAAACCTGTATTCCACAAAATTGGAAAATATTAATGAAATGATTTTCTAGATAGATATCACTTACCAAAATTAAATAAAGGTATGGTAAACTATTTAAATAGTCTTGTAACCCCTAAGGAAATAGAAACAGTCATTAAAATCTCCCAACCCAAAAAATGTTCAGGGCCAAATTGTTTTAATGCAGACTTCTACCATACTGCCAAAGAGCTAATACCAATACACCTCAAACTGTTCCACAAAATAGAAACAAAAGAAACATTGTCAAACTCATTCTATACACAGTCACTCTGATATCTAAAACACACAAAGACTCAACAAGAAAAGAAAATTTCAGACATTTTCTCTTATGAACATTGATAGAAAAATATTCAACAAAATATTTGCAAACTTAATCCAAGAACACATTGAAACACCATCCACTATGATGATGATGAAATAAGCTTAATTCTAGGGTTGCAGGATTATTCAATGTATGAAAATTTATCAGTGTAACCTACCATATAAGCAAACTGAAAGAAAATAATCACATGATCATCTGATTAGATGCTGAAAAACAAAATCTATCATTCCTTTATGTTAAAAGTCTTGTAGAGATCAGGGATACAAGGTTCATACCTAATATAACAAAAAGCAAAATGCAGTAAGACAATAGCTAACATCAAATTAAATGGAGAGAAACTCAAAACAATTGCACTAAAATCAGGGACAAGACACGGCTGCCCTATCTATTCAATACAGTACTTGAAGTCTACCAAGAGCAATAAGACAACTAAAGGAGATTAAGGAGATACAGATTGGAAAGGAAGAAATCAAAGTATTAATATTCACAGATGATATGATAGTATACATAAGTGACCACAAAAATTCTACCAGAGAACTCCTACAACTGATAAGCACTTTCATCAAAGTGGCTGAATACCAAATTAACTCAAAGAAATCAGTATCCCACCTTTATACAAATGAAGAATGGACTGAGAAAAAAATTAGAGAAATCCTTTTCAGTAGCCACAAATAATATAAGGTATCTTGGTATAACACTAACCAAGCAAGTGAAAAACCTATTTTTAACAATAACTTCAAGTTGCTGAAGAAAGAAAGTGAAGAAGATGTCAGAAGATGGAAAGATCTCCCATGCTCATAAATCTGTAGGATTAGCATAGTAAAAATGGCCATCTTAACCAAAAGCTATCTACTGATTCAATGCAATTCTCATCAAAATTCCAACAGAATTCTTTACAGACCTTGACAAAGAAAATCTCAACTTCATATGGAAAAATGAAACAAACAAACAAGCAAAAACCAGAAAGAAAAACCAAAAACAAATCAAGCAACTAAAAATAAAAGAAAGAAAATCAACAACCCAAGTTAACTAAAATAATCCTGTATGAAAAAGAACTTCTGGAGGTATCACCCATGATTTTCAGCTATAGTACTGAACTATAATAATAAAAACCACGTGGTATTAGCATGGAAATAGACAAGCTGATCAATGGAATAAAATTGAGGACCAAAAAATCAATGCACATACATATGGGCACTTGATATTTGAAAATGAAGCCAAAACCGTACACTGGAAAAAGAAAGCATCTTCAACAAACTGTGCTGGTCTAACTAGATGTCTGCATGTAAAAAAATGCAAATAGATCCATATTCATCACCCTACACAAAACTAACATCCAAGTCAATTAAACACCTCAAAATAAAACAGGGCACACCAAATCTAATAGAAGAGAAAGTGGAGAACTGGCTTGAACACATTGGCACAGGAGACAAATTCCTTATACACCAATATCTTGGGATCTAAGATAAAAAAAATTAATAAAGAAGACCTCTTGAAACTGAAAAGCTCTTTTAAGGTTCTAAGGACACCTTCAATAGGACAAAATGTCAGCCTACAGATTGGGGAAAAATCTTTACCACCCCTACATTTAACAGAAGACTAATATCCAAAATATATAAAGAACTCAAGAAATTAGACACACACACAAAAAAAAAAAATCCAAAGAGTACATAGCTATACAGAGGAAATTCCAGAGAATTCTCTAATGGCCAAGCAGCACTTAAAGAAATGTTCTACATCCTTAGTCATCGGGGAATTGCAGATCAAAACAACTCTGAGATTCTATCTTATACCCATCAGAAAGGCTAATATCAAAAACTCAAGTGATAGCACCTGCTAGAGAGGATGTGGACCTAGGGGAACACTTCTCCATTGTTGGTCTGAGTGTAAACTAGTAAAAACTATTTTGGAAATCAATTTGAAGGCTTCTCAAAAAGTTGGGAATAGTTCTAACCCCAAGACCCTCCTATACCACTCCTGGGCATATAACCAAAAGATGCCCTATTATACCACAAGGACACATGTTCTATTATGTTCATAGAAGCCTTATTCATAATAGCCAGAAACTGAAAGCAATCTCCCTCAACTGAAGAATAGAGAAAATGTAGCATGTCTATGCAATGGAACACTATTCAGCTATTAAAAACAAAAGCATCATGAAATTTGCAGGCAAATTAATGAAACTTGAGAACATCATCCTGAGTGAGGTAATTCAGACACATAAAGGCATGTTTGGTATGTACTTACTTATAAGTGGATATTAAACTTAAAGTTCAGGATAGCCATGCTATAATCCACACACCCAAAGAAACTGTGTAATAAGGAGGACCAAAGGGAGGATCTGGATATACGAATCTTCCTTAGAAGGGGAAACAAAATAGTAATGGTGGGTGGATGGATTGAGGGAACTGTGTGGGTCAGAGCATGAGGAGGGGAATGGACATGGTGATCAGCTGTGAGAAGGATGTGATGTTCCATCCAGCAGGGCAGTGAACAGGGTATGGGGGACCACCTGAAAGAGAGAATGGGGGAAAACAGGTGAATGCAAAAAACCATGGCTTGTCTATAGGCTGATCAAACTGCTATTTTTAATTTTATCACACAGGGGTTGTATATACATAGAGGCAGGATGTGGGGAAGGGGATGATGCAGGAGGGTAGGTGTTCTCAGGGGGAGTACAGATATCTTCCAGTATCAAGCTGGGTGAAGAAGCAGGGGACAGGTCACTATGGCTCGGTCTATGATTCATTTGTACTTATCTAAGCTGGCACCTTCCACGAAGGCTACCCATCCACAAGGTCTATGATTGCCTGTTCCCATCCAGGCTGGTAATTTTCCACCAAGGCTGCCTGCCTACAAGATCCACAGCTATCTGTTCTAGGGTCAGTGCTTTCCCACAGAGACCAAGACTTTGTGTTAGTAGGCATGTATGTCTGACTTAGGCCTATAGCTGACTTTAGACCTTCAGTGTATAAGCAAGACTGCTCCTGACAAGGTAGGAGAGGGCTAGGGGTGAGAATGGAAATCTGTGTAGAGCATCTCTGGGGCTAGATGGTGGCCTGGGAAGAGGAAAACTACAGGGAGTCTATGGGAGTGACCCTAGCTGAGATTCTTACTAGTGGGAGATATAGGGACTAAAGTGGCCTCCTCCTGTAACCAGACAGGACTTCCAGTGGAGGGAAGAAGATGTCAACCCACACACAAAACCTTCAGCTCAAAATTTCTCCTACCTACAAGATGTGTAGGGATAGTGATGAAACAGAGACTGAATGAATGGCCAACCAATGACTGCCTAGCAAGAGACCCACTCATGGGAGGGAGCCAACTCTTGACACTGTTAATGCTACTCTACTATTCTTGTAGACAGAAACATAGCATAACTGTCTCCTGAGAGGCTTCGTCTAGCAGTGGATGGAGACAGATGCAGAGATCAACTAAACATTAGGCAGACTTGTGTGAGAGTAGGAGATAGAGTTGAGCAAGCTGGAGGACACCATAAGAAGACCTACAGACTCAACTAACCTGGGTCCATGGGTGCAAACAGAGACTGAACCACCAACCAAAGAGCATGCAGGGGCTTGACCTAGTCCTGCTATACATTTGTATCAGATGTGCAGCTTGGTCTACATGTGGGTCCCCCAACAATTGGATCAGGAGTTGTCTCTGACTCTATTGCCTGCCATTGGATCACTTTCCTCTACCTGGACTCACTGATAGGGCCTCAGCGGGAGAGGATGCACCTAGACCTGCTGCAACTGGATGTCCCAGAGGGGTGACACCCAAGGATTGATCCTCTTCTCTGAGGAGAAGGGAAGGGGTAGTGGGGGAAGGGACTTGTAAAGGGGGACTGGGAGGAGAGGAGGAAGGGGGTCTGTGATCGGGATGTAAAGTGAATAAAAAATTAGTTAAAAAGTAAAAACTAAATGTTTTGAAAACATGTCTCATTGTGGTAAGACCAAATTCAGAAGCAAGAAGAATCAAAGACCAACTTTCCAAGAGTACATAGACAGGGAAAAGACTCATGGAATGGACACTGCAGAATTTTTATGTTTGTTTTCTATCTTTATTCTTTTAATTTGTGATCCTCCTGCCTCAGATTCCGACTTGCTGCAATTACAGCTGTTGGCCTCACACTGATTGTGTTTCCTCCAAACTGGCCTTTGGTATTGGTGTTACCAGGTTGGTAGTTGGGCTGTTTGAGGCAAAACAAAGCCAATCATATTCTAAGTCTTTATTGTGCAAATTTTAAATAAATGTTTTAAATTATTATTATTTAAAACAACACATGATGTGTATAAAGCATAATCATAAAAGCTTTATTCATAAAGTAAAATCTAAACCTAATTCAAATAATAGTTACTTATAACTAAGGCTGAAAATTAATAAATATATACCTGTACATGTGAGTTTACTGTTACATTTGCTGTTACAGCAAATCGTGAGGAAAGAGGGTTCTTGGCAAGCAGGCTACAGAGGTGAGTTGGTGAGCATCTCTCTGTGGAGAGAAATGCCTGCCGAGGTCATTACAAGGAAGGTCAGCCATGAGTCTAAGATTCTGGAGTTTTCTGTAAAGACATGTGACTGTTTCAGCCGAATCCAGCTGGAATTAAAAATAATCTGTGAAACAAATAACGCTCATAAGCCAGGCTTGGTGCTGTAATCCTAGCACTTGGGAAGCAGAGGCAGCTACATAGTAAAACCTGTCAGGGCTGTAGAAGACCCTATCTAAAACATCCACACTAAGAACACGTCGTATGAGCAGGTTGCGTCTCACTGTAGCTCTGGTAGACCTCAGACTTGTGAGGATCTTCCTGCCTTGGTTTCACGCATCCTGGGATCACAAGTGTGTACCACTGTGCTTGATGTGATGTCTGAAAGAGGAAAGAAAAATCTTTGACGAGTAAGTATGCTGTTTGTGTGTGCTGTGCAGTCTTCTAAAACAGACCAAGGCTTCCACCAATCACTCTGCTGTTTGCAGAATGCCGAGAGTCTATATCAGAGACTTTGCATTTGCTGACCGTCGTGAGTTTATTTTATAGGAACAACAGGAATATTTTCTAAGCAGAGTGACTTTGTCTCTCAAAGTTACATATAAATACCTCCTTGCCTCGTCTTCCCGCCTCTCCCACCCTTAATAAAAGTGAACGTAGCTGTAGTGATCTTTGAAAAGTTTTGCTATTCAGAACCCTTCAATAGTCAAATGAAATTAAATGCAGCTTTTGAAGACGAGTGAGATAGAGATGCAGGGAATACATGCATAGATAGCCTTCAAAATGAAAACGGCTTCATGTCTACAGCTGCCACAGGCCGAGCTTCAGAATAAAAACGTTGCAAAGTTTTTCCGAGAAAATTGAAAACCCAGATTCACTTTCTTCTGGTCTGTTTGTCTGCTAGCGATTTTCCAGACTGGATCGAGGCTGTGCTTTGATACAACCTTCCACAGGGTTTCAGGAAGGCCCCGTGCCATCAAAGAGCAGCGTTTCCATCCAAGTCTTTTCTGAGGGCTGAAGGGTATGCTGTTCTCTTCATGGGATGAAACACTTATAAATCCCAGTAACATAAGCAATTCTAAAATAAAACCAAATTGTTGTATGGAACCATTCTGCAGCTGCTTTGCCCATCATTCTGAAGATTTCCGGAGAATTAGAACTGCATTTCCAGCCCACCTCGTATCTCACACCCACAGCAGTTTGCTGCTTGTCTTCTATAAAAGGGTGTGCAACCACAAAGCCACCTGAGTGGGCACATTGGGGAACCCGGAGAAATCCTGTGGTCATCAGCCTACTGACAAGCGTGCGAGTGGGCAGAGCAAGGGTGACTATCCCCCCTGGGGAGTCCTTGCATCTCTGTGACTTCTCAAGCTCTGAAGATGGAATGTGATTTATAGTCTTATAAATTTCATTGCCTCAGACGTTCGGTTTTGTCTAATCACAGCTCTGAAAACAGCTCAGAAGTTCTGTCTCAGTCCTCTCCCCCCCACACCCTTAACCAAACACAGAGTGCATAAATAAAAAACCCGGCTCAACCTTTAAAATGTGTGCTGTCCCAGAAGAACAAAATGGGCTGGCTTGAAATTAAAGAGAAGTGTAATGTTGTTTTGATATGTTGCAAGACGGATAATGAAAAGATTGTGTGAAATAGTGCGTATGGTGTGGTTGCGAAGGCGAAAACAGAATTTCCAGGGCCTGCAATTTCCCATGGGCTCTGTATTGGGCTCAGGGAAAGATTTTGTAGATGTCTTATAATTTTTAACTGGAAAAGAAGAAAACAGTGAGGAAAACCTGTGCTTCCTGGGGCTCCAATTAGCAGGTGTGTTGCTGTCTTATAGTCACCAAAGCCCGACTGCTGTGATCTGTGTGGGAACTAGGACAAAGGGTTCTGTTGGGCTCCTGGTGTGAGCCACGCCCTCTGCAGCCAGTCCCAGTCCACTGGAAAAGAAGGAACAGCGGAAGACGAATGATGGGACACCCGCAACTGGTTTTCCTGACAGGAGTTTCCTGGCAACAGAGACTCCAGCTAATTTCCTTGCTAAGAAGCCGTGGTCTGGGTGTGTGTTGAGGGTTTTGTCAGTCCTCAGACGGTGGCCATGGAAGATGTCTGTGGAAG
Source organism: Grammomys surdaster (assembly GCF_004785775.1). NCBI lineage: Eukaryota > Metazoa > Chordata > Mammalia > Rodentia > Muridae > Grammomys > Grammomys surdaster. The sequence continues at coordinate 22,268,246 of NW_021604564.1, read as the reverse complement.
GAAGTGACCCTTCAGTGAAAGCAGGGTTCGGTTGTCAGTCAGCCATTTGGGGAATATTCTGAAATTAGAAAGTCCTCCCACTTTGGAAAGGCAATATGTCCAACTTACAGTACTGAATAGGGAACCCCAGTCTGTGCTACTGGGGGAGCCAGGGCTTCACACACGCTAAGCACTGTGCCTCTGGGGACAGCTTCAGCCCCTTAGCTTTTTGTGGTGCTGGGGGATTGTACAAAGGCTTTGGCCATGCCAGGCAATCCTTCCACACTGAGCCTCATTCTTAGACCCTAACGTGAGTAATGAGCACAATTTTTACTACCTACAAGTTTATTCAACTGCGCAACTTCTGCTTTTTTGTATGATGCTAGTAGTGTGGCCTCTGGATACTTTTTAAAGCGTATGTAGCAAAAAATGAATACTAAAAGACAGTTCTGACACAGATTTTCATATTGCTTGAAATAAAATTAATTATGAGGGCTGTGCAACAAGGTAGATGTCTGCGTACAGTGAAACTACAGAGACGCCAGTATTTTGAGACATGTAACAGTTTTAAAATTGTGAGAGTTAAGCAGAGATCATACAGAATGCACTGTCCTGGTTCTCCACCATCGGTAGCTATCTGTTAATTTCTTACAGCTGATCCCTTTACTTTCTCAGTGTTTCTCAGTGTTTGCCAGGTAGACTATATTGATTATATTGATTGACCCAAAATTTTCTTCTTCTAGGTTGCTGTGACCCCAAGTCAATAAAGATTATCTTAACACACAAAACTAATTTGAATGGATAATGACTACCTCAGTTCTACCACAGATTGGCAGGAGACATTTGGAGACGTGGGTGAGTTTCTACAAGTCAGAAGGATGTGCTTTATGGAAAGCCTATGTTACCAGGAGAAGATTCAGTAGCAGCTGGGGGCCACAGTTCACAGTCCACCCATCCCTGTTCAGCCATCTTCCAGCCACAAGACAGTCACTGTGGTCCTGGCTGAAGCTTTACACTCCTCCAAATGTCAGCTTCCTGAAAAGGATCATGGATGGCCAGGAGGGCTGGGGGAAGTGATACCTTGGCTCATTGTTTGCCATGATTCAATGAACATTCACTGTTGAAACACACTAAGGGAACACATCAAGTGTCCTTTCACTAATCCATAGACATGAAGGCCCAAGGGGATGTCATGCGCAGGTTAGGTCTCAGTGTGAGAGCTGACTGTGATTGGCCAATGCAGGAACATATTTCTCAGAAGCTATGAACCACTGGTGTGAGCCTTGGGGGACAAAAGCCAGGATTGGGGGGTGAACACTTGAATTTTAATGGTCACTACAGCCAGGAACATAGACACAGTTACTGGACCACTGAGTACCCAACCCAAATGTTCATGAGACTCATGGGAACATTGTGAAAGTGGAGGCTCTGGGTATGGGAATCAGCCTGGCTAATAAAGCACTTTAATAAACTATTTAAACTTCCCAGAGCAAGTGCTGGCAACCCCACAAATTATAAGAAGTGCGATGGAGACAGGAGGATTCCCGGAAGCATGTGGGCAATCCCCAGGCTAACAAGAGACCCTGTCTCAAATAAAAGATAGACGATGCCTGGGTATCAACACCAGAAGTTGTCCTGTGATCCCCACAAATGTACTGTGTGAATTGTTGTGTTTTCAACCCACACATGCCCACAAACCCATACTGCATCCCACACCCGACACTAAAGATTCTGGTCCCTACTCCAGAGACATGAAGTCAGAAGTCAGCATTTTTATAACAGTGGCTCAGGCATCCAAAGTCATACAGTCCAATGAAAATAGTCAGGTTTGAAAGCCTGTAACTTAAAGTTGGGGTTTCCCATCCTAAAGGATAGTGCCTAGATAAGATGAATGTGGGAGAAGGTAAGTTGTGAGGAGAAGCACAGTTTAAAGTGAACAGATTAGAAGTCACCATAAGAGGAATCTACAGCAGGTTCATGCTAAAGTTAAGACTAGCAAAGAAGGAGCTCTGTAAGGAGGAGCAGTGTAAGGAGGAGCACTGTAAGGGGGAGCATTGTAAGGAGGAGCACTGAAAGGAGGAGCACTGTAACGTGAAGGACTATAAGGAAGAACATTGTAGGGAGGAGCACTATAAGGAGGATCACTGTAAGGAGGAGCACTGTAAGGGGGAGCACTGAAAGGAGGAGCACTGTAACATGAAGGACTATAAGGAAGAACATTGTAGGGAGGAGCACTATAAGGAGGATCACTGTAAGGAGGAGCACTGTAAGGAGGAGTACTGTAAGGAGGAATACTGTAAGGAGGAATTCTGTGAGGAGCACTGTAAGAAGGTGTACTGTAAGGAGGAGCACTGTAATGAGAAGGAGTATAAGGAAAAGCACTGTAACGGGGAGCAGTGTAAGGGGGAGCACTGTAAGGAGGAATACTGTAAGGAGGAGCACTGTAAGGAAAGGCCACCAAATGAAGCATGAGTGCTTATAAAGATGAGCAATGTAAAGCATTCCCAACTCAATTTCCCCCAATTAAAGCTCACTTTTTCTACGAACAATGAAGGACACTTAAATATTGGCGTGAGAAAACTCTATTGTAGGTTCCTCCGTCCCCAAAGCTATTGTCTTACTACAAAGCATCTGACCTGGACATTTGTGTCCCAGTGATCTAGGAACAAGACAGTACAGAGCCTGCACATAACAGCACTAAATAAACTGTGTCTTAGACATGATACTGTCTGTTATCTCTCACCCAGCAGCATGACAGGCAGACATCACTGTATTTGGCTTCCAGATGGAAGATGTTTCCAAGTACAGAAAAGAGACCACTAATTCTCAAGAGAACTACTGAGATTATTTGTGGGCTATAGGGAACCCAACCAAGCCTTCCTTAAGGTCCCTGAAACAAATGTCTGTCTTATTTTAAAGCTCCCTGGCATTCACCACAGCTTACAGCTCTGGACTGGACTGAGCAGTGGAGAACACACTGGGGATCCACTGCTAAGGGGCAAACGAGATGTGTTTTCAAGTTAAGTTCAAACTTAACTTGATCTAAACTCCTCAAAGCCTTATGAACTGGGTACATATGTGTGGATTTTTTCCTGTTCCATCAAGACATCATTCCAGGTTGTCTGAGTGGTGTGTGATATGGTGGGCAGCCATCCCTATCGTTCTTCCTTTCCCCAAATGACCTTTATTTCATCCTTTCTATCTGGAAGCTCCATCATCTGCTCTTCTGTATGGTTTATTTGTCCCCGTGTAGATGGTTAATTTTTATTGTCAGCTCAATTTAATCCAGAATTAACTAAGAGGCACAGCCCTGGGTGTGTCTGTGAGGGCATTCCCAGAAGGAATTGATTAAAGGGAGAAGATGCCCCTCTAGAGATACCTTCCAAGACATGGCCCAAATAGGCAGAGGTCAAAGGGCAGAGATGTGCTGCTTCGTCTGCCTTTGCTTCTTGCTGCTAAGCATCAACCCTGTTGCTGAGGCTGTCATGCTTCCTGACATTAGAGCTCACTTCTCTGGCTTTCCAACTTGGACTTAATGTAATTAGTTCTCTAGGATGCCTCCAGGCCTTTTCTACCAGATTGGGACTACTGAGGCCTCCCTCCAAGTAGAGTGGGCAACTTTCAGGCTCTCATACTCTTTAGTGTGTGTCTACTCAGTGAGCTACACCCCCCCCCCAGGGCAATTCTATCAGTCTCCTTTACCTTTATCCTCACTCCATCTGTACTGGTCCTAGAAAACCGTAATAAATATATTCTGTCTGCCTTGAGTAGACACACATTCCTGCCCTGAACTTCAACGTTGTATGTCAACAGGCAGGAATATTCTGGCTGTGTCTCATCTCCAGAGCAAGTGGTCTATATGAGCCTGTGATGATCTGAGCTTAGAATTCTACCTTGGGGTGACTCAATCCACTGGAGAAGCATATTTTCTTCCTTAGTCATTGAATTATTAATTTCTCAATAGAATCATAAATTAAATAGAGCTGAGAATATATAATGAGCTTTACATGCAAACTACTCCAAGATAAATTAGCTTACTGCTTCACAGAAAGGCAGGTGCCATGTGTGAACACTGGCCTGGGATGCAGGAATCTTACCTTTGTGGTCTCTCTGGTCCTGTGCCTCTGAGAAAGAGAAGAGTTTCTTATCTCATAACTGTATGTGCAGAACAGGATGTACTTGAGCTATGAAAGACAGACACAGTTAGGTCATGACTACCTCAGTGGAAAACAATGAGCATACACTGACATCCTTACAATTAACTGAATCATAAAAGTCCTTTTTGCTCATTTTATGTTAACCACCCAGATGCCTCCAAACTGCTCTATAAGTGAAACCATTTTGAGCAATTGGCAACCATTTTTGGGTGACTTGGAATGATGTAAAGACTGCAAGATAGGAACTAAGCCCAAGACAGGCTTTGATATTCTAATGAGCCAACTCCAAAATGTAATTGATATGTTAATGAACCATCCATATGCTGTAAACTCACAGCTAAGACCTACTGGAAAAATACAAAGTTGGAACCTTGAAAATGACCTCTTAGGATCACACTGCTGTGCTCCTGAGACACAAGGTCTGAGGTCTCTGTGCTGTTTCAGGCATTGGCAAGGGAATTTGGGGACTGACTACTGGGTAACTCTGACTTCAGTGGCCATCAAGTTTCTAGCATGGTTGCTGAGTTCATGCATGCCTATCTGTCATCACTAGCCAATGGCCAATGCTCCTAAGGACCTTCCGGGACCTCCAAAAGTTCCATCCTTGAAGCCTGCCACAGCTGAAGAACTTTATGGAAGATGCTTGACTTCTCCAGAAGCATCTTTACCATTCTTACTGGGGAGATTCCCTGCATCACTATCTGCCCCAAGTGTTCCTACAGGGGTGACATGGCTGTTTGCATCATATGACCTTAACCTTTATAATAGCATGCTATTGTAAGGAATGTCTGTTGTGAATGAATCCAGAATATTCAAAATGAAACATCTCACATGGACATCCTAATTGTGAGTACCTCAGAACCCCCCATGCCATGATCTCCATAATAAGGGATGGAGGACTGAATACTCCAAAAACATGTAAATCCTACAGCCATAGTCCTGCCAAAAGAAATCAGGTACTATGACCTACAGGGATTAAACCTATTGAGATTAGATGGTACTCACATTTAAGTAAAACTTAAAAGGAAATGAGTACATGAAACCATTAATCAAAACAGTCGAGTCCTTGCATCCACTCAAACTCCTAGCTTGTCTTCACTCACTTCTACTTGGTGTGTGAGTCCCAGGGCTTTCTCCTCCTAGATAATGACTGCCCACAGAAGTCATCCCACCATCAAGGAAGACATGACTTCAACTGAGAGTGACCGTTCCCATCTACTTCAATTTCTCCAATCACATTTTTAAATTCTAAGACCTATAATATTCTTCAACCCCAGTATATATGTTTCCCAAGTCTTCACACAGCCAAGAAAGAACGCCCCCCCTTGGCAGTTGAATGCACCATGGTTGGCATTAGTAAACATGTAAAAACTATTTTTTGGGGGGGAGAAGCAAACCTCAGTCTGAGCAAGACAGACACACAGACAAAGAAGAAGAACCATAAAGGGAGTGTGCCAAGAAATCCATCAGACTGGCATCCGGTTGTCTTTCATTGTCTTTGATAGCTATAAAAGGAAAGAGTTAGCTAATGGCCTACAGCCTTCATCACAGTCTAGCTGGTGAATTTTCCATTGAAATTTGACTCTTTCTCCACATTCAAATATTGCTTTGGAGATAAGCCATGACTCAAGGTTCTAAAAACCTCTTCAGTGGCAATGGGCATTGAAAAGTAAAGTTGTAAATGTGTGTGGCACGTGTCAGCATGCAGGCTGTGGCAACAGGGACAACTCACCTGTCTCCCGTTGTCCATTGTCCATCACCCACCATGAGCAAGCAAAAGCACTCTCCTTTTTGCTGTGAACTTTTTACTCATCTTCTTTATTACAGTAACCACTAACATGTAATCCACAGTCTTCGATTTCTCTCTCCTTAACCTCTCTTTTCTCCAGCCTTCTCTCTGAAGATGATGAGAAAACACAACTCCAAAACAAACAAGCATGATGGGTGGACCTGAGACCAAAAACAGTTCTGGTGATTTAAGAGAAAAACAGATGCTAAAAAAAAGATTATGCAGTGGCTATGTCATGCTCTAAGTGTATGGAACAGTGCTTTGGGTTTTTGGGGTTTTTTTTGTTTTTGTTTTTGTTTTTTGTTTTTTTCAGTCTATGCTTTGCACTAGAAGACTCCGTTTTGCAAGCAGCTTTTGAGTCTGTTTTGACGAAGAAGAAGAAGAAGAAGAAGAAGAAGAAGAAGAAGAAGAAGAAGA
>NW_021604564.1:22236146-22261894 GCF_004785775.1 Grammomys surdaster | reverse complement strand
GAAGAAGAAGAAGAAGAAGAAGAAGAAGAAGAAGAAGAAGAAGAAGAAGAAGAAGAAGAAGAAGAAGAGGGCCCTTAACTGAACATTTGTCAGGTAGCACCTACCAAGCACAGACAGATAAGGAAACAGAAAGGGAGATGCCCTGTAAGGTTTGCTGGTGGTGAGGAAAATTGACGTTGTGGGAGCATATGGGAGTTACTAAAATCATGTCAGGGAAACAGATCCAAGAACTTATCAGGCATGCCAATATTGAAGAAAACATTGTCATGTTCTTGCCTGGACCTCATATAGTGATGTATGCCTAGCACTGTGACAATGTGGCCCCACACCAACCTAATACCAGACATCATCTGATACCTGGTGTGGGCCTTGAGGACAGAGACTCCTGACTCAATGTGTCCTCCACTGTTGATGTCCATGATCCTGTTTGTCAGTCTGGTCCTGGGCCTGATCCTAGCTTGGCCTTTCATCTCAGGCTCAGGTGAACTCCACAACTTCCCTCTCGAGCTCGATTCCAACAACTTCAGGACCAGGGTTGCTGTGGCAGAGCTACCCCCAGGCATTGGGCTGGTTCATTCTCTAATCAATAAAGTCTCTCAACCTGTTTTGGAATCTCTTGGACTCTGCTGCATGTCTTAACTTATTTTGTTCTGTAACCCATACATGTCTATATAGAGACACAGTTTTATTTCCTGTGCACTGAAAGATATGTGGATTAATATTAGTCACTAGATTGGAATAAAGAAGTTAATTGTCCTTGGACAGCCCACCAAGGTAGAAGGATTTCACAACAAGTGGCTTTTCCTGGAATATCTCAACCCTGTAAATTTACTGCTTTGTACAATCCCAGGGATATAGGTATATAGAATAGATATATAAATCAGGTATTTATGGATAATAAACTATCCTCAAATATTCTTTAAACAGTTGTTAGTTATCTAATTGCTAAAGGTAAAGACAAATTGAAAGTTACTGAAATACATGCTACTTGTTTTTACATACAGAATTAAATCTTGTACTAGGGGGATGGTTTAGAATGTAAAAGTGCTTGCAACAAGCCTGATGTCTTGAGCATGATCTCTAGACCATGGCAGGGGTGGGGGGAACCCATGGCTCCAGCTGGACATGGAGCAGAGGATTGCCTTATCAGGCATCACTGGAAGAGGAGCCTCTTGGTCCTGTGGAGGCTCAATAATCCAGGGTAGGGGAGTGCTAGGGTGCTGAGGCAGGAGTGTAGAGAGCCGTGGAAAGCAGAGACATCTCTGGCAATCCGATGCTCTCACAAGTTCTGTAATTTACTGTCTTTGTGTAAGGGGAAAGCGCGCGAAGTCACAAGCCCTTCCCGAGGCATATAGGATTTTATGGGCAATTAACCAACCAGATATGTACACATCACTCCAGGGGGTATTTAACCAGGGACTTCTCGGGGCTGGGGGCCTTTTCTCCCAGCCGGTTTCCACCAGCCGGCCTTTTCCCAGCGGGTCTTTCCTCTATAACATCGTAATAAAGATCTGCTGAAGAACTTCGGTGTCTGTGTGTTCTCGCTGGTGAGTACAGGCCACCGACACAGGAGTGTGTGGTTGGGTGGGAGAACACCCTCATAGAGGCAGGGTGAAGGGGAAGAGGATAGGGGGTTTGTGGAGGGGAAACTGGGAAGGAGGATAACATTTGAAATATCAATAAATAAAATAACCACTAAAAAGTTTTTTAAAAAGAAGAAATCCAAAGAGGTGAAGCTGGGAACACGAGGATGACCAGGGTCTGAGCTGAGGTTCCAGGCAAGCCTCCTTTGCCTTACAAGGCATGATGACAAACACAGTGTAAATAGGGCATGGTGTATCTTCAGACCCAAGGTCCCAGTGAAGTCACATCATGTGACATAAGCCAGCACTGCCAGAAATAGTCCAGATTCATCTTGCCTTTGGTTTTGAACCAAGAGCAATTCTGTGATTATAAACCTTTTGCTGCTGACAATTTTTGGGGAACCCTAAGTTCAGCTCCATGATACTACAGTCTAAGAAGTTGTCACCAGTGTCATGCCCCAGTGAGGAAGAGGCTAAGTACCAGGTGAAGAAGCTGGTGACTTTCTTTTCCACAGAGACTGATTCTGTGAGTCATTGTGTATTGCTAAGGGAGTCACAGGACAGCAAAAATACAGCCTTCACCAAATTCTTCTCACACCCAGGTCCCCATGCCTCTGTGAGAGCTGAAGTGTGCATTTCTCCACAACCTTTGTTGTCAAATGTCTAAATTCCTCTCTTTTGTTCCTACCTCATAGGACACATTTATTGATAAAACAATGAATTAGAACTAAATAAACCAGGCATTTACTGATAAGACTCACCAAATCTTGTCTTTTCACCTTTTTTTTTATGTTTCTGTGGCATTGGCAATTAAAGTCAGGGGTCCAAAATTGTAAGGCAAAAGTCCTACCATGAAACTACACCCACAACCTCAAACCCCTCTTTTAAAGTCTATTGAATGCTGGGAACCCAACTAACACTTCAGTTCTGCTCTTTATATGTTCTGTCATGAAGCTTAACACCCTCTGATTTCCCAGCTAAGCCTGTGGACAGCTCCTAGTCACGGGCCGATTGGAGTGGGTACCCTCGAAAGACACTTAGTGTTTGTAGAGAATCAGCCTGAATGCTCGCTATATTGTGTGCACCAATGTCCAGCACAGATAGGAGAGCTGTTTAGACATGGAGCCCTGTTAGATGATTATGGATGTACCTTGAAGGAGACTGGGACTTTGGCCCCTTACTATATAACCCCTATCTTTGCTTCCTGGCCATCATGATGTGAACAGTCTTTCTCATCCATGTGCTGCCACCATAATAAACATGCAGACACAAGCTCAAATTAGCAGCTCTCGACAACCATGACCCCAAATCTTTTCCCTTTTTAAGTTGATTATCCCATATGTTTGTCACATGGCAGAGAGCAGGCTGATGCAGCCCTTTGCAACTTTATAGCTTGGTGCTATTGAGACATTTCACATATATGAGAGAGAGAGAGAGAGAGAGAGAGAGAGAGAGAGAGAGAGAGAGAGAGAGAATGATGTGGTGAACAATTATCATAAATGGAAGAGAATTTTAAGCATGTCATGTAGAAAGGTTTATATTGATCTGATGCAATAAACTTGGCAGGCTTGTCTGCTTAAAGGCTACATAGGCACTTTCTGCTACATGGAAAGTTTCCTTGGTAGAAAAACCAACAGAGAGCCCTGTTAGCCACCAAGGGACAGAAAGGCAGCTGCAGATCCTTGAGGAACGCTGGGAAAGAGAGGATTTGTCTACCTTTCCTTCATGGTCGGTGACCAGCAGTCCAGCAGTAGGGGCGTCAGTGTGCCTGCACATCAACAGGGAAGAGGCACTCTACTGATGCTTCATCCTGACTCACTTGTAGTGTTCCACGTCACAGTTCACAGGGACAAAGGACTGACTGATTCTGTTGCCTCGGGAAACAGGCTGCTCCTGTCCAAGTCAATAGACCCCAGAGTTTCACTTGACAAAGGAAGTAAACATCTCATCAAAGACCCCTACTCCAGAGACTCCCCCAAAATCTCAAAGAGAATTCCTATATAAAAGGAAGGCATAAACTTTGGTTTGAGTTTATTCATGCAAATATTCTATGGAAGGGAACAGTGTGCTTAGATATCTGTGCAGGTAATGTTAAGCAAAGCTGAGATCTCATCCTTACAGGGTGTGTGATCTGTCTGTTGAAACCTTCATTGCTTCTTAGAGTCACAGCGGATTGTAAAGCTGCAATTGTGTGTGATTGTCTCAAGGAGTGGAATACAATTCACAGGCCTGAAATGTCAGAAACATAGACAGCCCCCTGCCTGGGTCTGAGTCCCACAGCACAGAATTTTGAAAACCAGGGTAAGGCTTTGTATTCATATTATGAAAGACATTAAAAAAGGAAGTGAATTTTTTTTAAACTGAGGAAACATTGTTCAATTTTTGGTTTGAAAATTAATTCTGATGGCAGAACGGGTAAGGTGTTGGGGTAGAAAGAAGAAAGATTTCATCTGCTCATAGCCATTTGATGCCTCAGTGTCCCAATGCCCTGAATACAGATCACCAGATAGATGAGTAGGTGAGACTAGACCCATTAACTAAATGAGTGCTTGTGCAGATAGGAAAAAAGAGCATTCAACTAACCCCACGGACACAGAGTGACCTTCCCACTGACAGAGTCGGATATCTCCCCTAACTGACAGCCCAGTGCACACAATGTTTATTCCTTCCTCCCTGCTTTGCTGATCCTTCTAGAATTTTCATCATTCTTCTCAGCCTTCTTACCTATTTCTTTCTATTGCTCATGATGAGCTGAAGTCCTTTTGTACTTTCCCATGTACTGCTCTCTCTACCCTTCTCCAGGGAATACCATCTGTTATCAAGACCTCTAGTAGCTCAACATGCTGGCAACATCAACTTGAATTCCCTTCTTGACCTTAACCGTCAGTTTCTTACTATATATATATTTCAACCACCCCAAGATACTGCTTAAATCTGGCTTCCTTTGTTGTTTCTCTGCATTCTGCCATCATTTCAGATGATTCTCTCTCTCTCTCTCTCTCTCTCTCTCTCTCTCTCTCTCTCTCTCTCTCTCTCTCTCTGTGTGTGTGTGTGTGTGTGTATGAGTGTGTGTGTGTGTGTGTATGTGCACACATAACTGAAGGTGCCCATGGAGACGAGAAGAGGGCATCAGATTTCTTAGAAACGAATTAACATGCTGTTGTGAGCCATCAAAAAACATACACATAGGTATTGGAAACCAAACTGAATCCTCTGCAAGATCATCATGTGCTCTTCACTGCTGAGCCATCCCTCCAGCCCCACACCATTGTTTTTAGTCACAGCACCAACCCATATCGGTTCTCTGCTGTCACCCCTGCTCTAGATTCTATTTCCAAAACATAAACAAACTCAGGTCATGCATGTCATGTTTGAAATCTGCTAGGCTGCTTCAGAGTAAAATCCCAAATTCTGACTGGGACCTACAGCCAAGCGATTGGCAGCCTGTTGGGCCTCTGTCCTTTGGTTCTGTTTCTTTAACCCCATTCCAGCCTTTGTGGACTCCTCATCACTTCTGAACTGACAGCCAAGCCCAGTGGGGTTATGGGTAAAGTGCTCTGTATAGAGAATACCCCACCTTTCTTCAAATACATTTGTATGGACGTCTTACTGAGTGCTCTTTAGAGGACAATGAGCCTCCCTTCTCTGTCTTCTCATTTGTTTGTCTTCATAACATTTGTCCCACTAGAATCTCCACCTTGTACTGCAGATATATTTGCTTATTAGTTTCTTGTTGTCTGTCCCCCATGAAGATTTAACAATGAGTGTTTTTATTATTACTCCATGAAACAATATACCATGCAGGCATGCAATATAAGGTATCTTTGAATAAATAAATAAAATCCATAAAATTACATTTAAAATAAACTGCTGACAATTTGAATATTTGCGTATAGTGGCTATCCAAAACACGATTAACTTCTGTCATCGATTTACCTATGTATGATCATGTTTAATTCTCAACATTTTCGTTTTCATCAGTTGAAAAACAGTGATGAATTCTGTACTTTACAAAATAACGAGACTCTAACATGTTTGACAGTCCTCCATAGATTCACAGACTAGAGGTGTGTGCAAGGATTGTAACTTACGACTCAAAACGCCTTTCCGAAACGTCTTCTGAAAACAATTTGAGAACACCAAGCAGTGCTTGACAGAATTATGCATTCACATTGGTACATGAAAAGCTTTTGGCACAGCAATCAGGTCCTATCTTGGGGAATATGATAGGGGTTGAGTCAGAAAATGCATGCACCAATCTGACTGAAGCAGAAACTCAGGCCATGACCTTGAATACACCCTTCACCTTTTCAGTGTTTGCCTCTGTAAACTAGCAATCTTTAAGTATGCATCCGAAACAGTGGGATGCCAGTGATTAATGGTTACTGTCCACAAAGAATTGTCTACGTGCTAAATAATATTATCATTGTTAGCATCCCTGGAATTCTGCTTCAGAACATTGGCTGTGGGTGGAAACCTAGTCTAAGCTGTTCTAGAGTCTTGAATCTTTAACCGTGGTTTTACCACACTGTTCCCACTGTCTGCAGCCTAAATAGTGTATTTGGAGAGGTTAGCCAGTGAATCTTTGTGAAATGTTCAAATCTGTGCCTTTGAAGTTATGCCTTAAAAGAAAAATGAAAAGTTATTTATCCAGAAAGCACAAACAGCCCATGGGAGCAGCTGTTACTTTAATAATCTTGATCTTCGATCTTCCAACTCTAGGGTGAATGCTGTTACTTTTCTGAATATATGGATGAGGCAGATTTCACAAGAGGAGCAGAATTCCTGAATACTTCCCGCCCAATGGATATAGCATCAAGGTATGACAAGAAACTGGGGGCCCACTGGCAGGAAAACATGCCATTAAAAACAAAATCTAGAAATTCAGTATTGGGCTCTGAATGAATTTAAAGTAATTCACTGTGGCACTGTCCTCTGCAATGAGTGTCTCCAAGCAGAAGGCTGTGTAAAAAGTCTCACAGAAAATGATCAGGTGTCGTTTGCTTGGCTATTTCTTGGCTGCTTCCTGGATAACAAGGAGTACATTAGACCCTGGAAGTAGAGTAGTGAAGACATAAACACAAACATAAGAAAATTCTGACAGAGCTCATCCAAGAGGGGACATGAAGTACCCGAGTTAGAAGAGGACTTAGTTTCTTCTTGATTTAAGAAGTACCAAGTGTAATGGCTAAGGAAATAAGCCTAAATCAAACTGCTGGAGTAGCTCTACAGCGACCGTTCATTCACTGCGTGGTTTTGGGCAAGTCACTTACTGGATTTATCTCTTCCTTACAAGATGGCGATCATAACGAAGTCAAGCTTGCTTGGTTGCTGGGAAGATTAAACTGTTTCATGTGTATAAAATATCTAGAAGAAAAATGTTAAATGACTATTACATATTATATTTAAAGTAGCTTGGTCTCTCCCTGGTGGTGACACAACCCAGTATTTTAGTGAAATCTGAGTTGGAATGAGTGTAGGACATTTAAAGGTCACTGACAGTGGCTCTTACACATATTCCTGGAATCTCAGCTCTCTGGAGCCTGGAAAATGGAGAGTTGAATATTGCTTCTGAGGTTTTATTTTGTTTTTTTCCTAGAAATTTACTATTTGGAAGCTTCATGAGCATGAACAGAGACTTTATCATTCTGCTCTCTCGCTCCTCAGTAGGGAAAAGGGGACCACAGCTGTGTGTACCTCTCACTGTTGAGATAAAAGATTAAGTCACTTAAATGTTTCCCAGAGAGATAGATGCACAGAATTGGTTAATAAGTGGATAATATCACCACTTCTAATATCAAAACTGTAGTAGCAGAAGGGACAAACTTCTGAGTATTTAAGAACAGTCAGTTTGTATCATTTTAAAGTACAAAATGTTTCCTCCTCAGTAAACATAAATGATTATAAGAATAAATTAATTAATCATTTTTTAGGTTAAGTGTTTTTAAGTCCACAGCCAGTATACCGGCAGACGGTAAGTGAACCCTGCTCCCTTTCTGAGGTTTCTTTTTGGTCATGAACACTGTAACTTTGCGTAGCATCTGCAGACAAGCCCCACAGCCTTCCCAAGCTGTGACCTGGGATGAGTTGAAACTCCATGGGGAAGAATATGAATATAGTCAGGAAGACAGCCTGGCTAAAGGTTCTGTTCTGATATCCCCACCTTAGGGGGCTGCCTCTTGTTCACAGGGAAGTTAGATTGTCAACTGGCTCCCAGTGATCTGTCCCAATTTATGAAAGTGCTGTTTACTGACAAGCAATGCCTAAATTTGGGAGATGCTTAAGTTCTGTGGTTTCACAAGCTGAGTTTCTAGAATGTTCCCTTCTCACATTGGTGTTAATAACAGCAAAGGACGCTCACGTGTCTCCCGTATTACTATGTTGCTCTTTCTAAACTTGTTAAATTCTTGCTTACAGCTACCATGTCCCTGGACACACTGGCCACCTCCATTTGTCCTAACACAGACCTGGGGACAGACATGGGACAGATAGACCTGGGACATACAGACCTGGGTCTATGCTCCCTATCCAGTCAGAGAAAATGACAAGCAAAGCAGCTGAAATTTACTACGCTTGTGTTCTGACTGTTTTCCAGCTGACAGTGGTTATGAATTGCCTGCATCTCCAAAACCACCCTGTGAAGATGCATAAGGACTCTCTAATTGTTTGTTCAGTCTCTTCCTGGTGGAGCTGGAGCAATGGAGCTGCTGCCTCCATGCGAAGGAGCCTCCAGAGGTCAGTTAAAAGTAAAAGCTAAAATTATAAGTGACTATGAACATTTCTTTTAAATCTCATCTCAACAGAATTTTCCATATTATTTTACAGCAATGATTTTTAGGTGAGTGTGGTTTTGTACCTAAGTGTTGCCCCATATTCCTGCATCCCTCATGGCAGTCTCCAGAGCATTTACTTCCAGTGATGGCGCTTGCACAGAGAGGCCTCATGGAATGAAATGTACTCTGAACTCTGTGGAATCACCCTCAGGAACAACTTTATAGCCATTCTCATCTTCAGGCAAGAAGAAATTATTAGTGTTTTGAATAAATGCCCAATATCATCGCGCGCACGTGTGCGCGCACACACACACACACACACACACACACACATACACACACACAAATCCAAGTGAGCAACTATAATCCATCTTCAACATTGTTTGTTTTGCTTTTGCTTTGCAGATTAAGACAGAATGTAGTTCCCTTCCAACAAGGGCTCATAGGAGACACTGTGTCTTCCTCAAGGTGTGGCTGTTACAAGATTTTCTGAACAGGGTTTATTAATCACTTTGAATATCTAGAGAGTACTTCCCTACCCTGCAGCAATTTGGACCAGAGACAGTGTGGCAGTCATTGGAATATGAGTCACCTGATGGGCTTCAAGTCAAGATGCCACCAGAGAAGTGTAAAGTCAGCATTTTGTCAAGTTCTGGGTGCCTGGGGATTTCTAGTTAATGCTTTAATTTATTGTTTTTTATGTTTTGGCTTAAAGTTCCTATGCATCTATAGGAATTAGACTATCATTAAAAGTAACTGGATTCTTTTTGTTATTACTAAAAAATGCTTAAATTGGCCAGATTTTTCTTGATCAAAGATCGAGTTACACAGCTAGCCTGATCTGAAACCCACGGTGGAGACCATTTCCACTGAGAAAGCAATGAAGTATTTGTACAATAACATGTGTTCAGCTTACTGTTGCTTCAATTATATTTCTATGTTTCTCAAAACCTTTCCTTAAAGTCTCATTTTGAAATCAGAGTTATGGGGATAGGAAAGCTTCTTAACTCTTCAGGAAGATCTGAGATTTCGGGCATCCATGATAAACATTGGAATGGAAGCCATGTTTGTGCACTAGGGAGGATGAGACATGGTAGAGCCATGGAGGCATTTGATCAGAGATAAACATTGGCTGACAGCATCTCCTTTAACTCCCATGACACTTATCTCTATGAAATCTGGAAACAAAATTTAAAAATCATTACAGAATTCCTCAATTTCTTTAAATTCTACTGTGGGTGTGTCCATCATGGCAGCAGGAGCATGAGGCAGCCATTGCAGTACATCCGTAGTCAGGAAGCAGAGAGCAATGAATGATGGGGCTTAGCTCTAGGTTTCCTTTGTATGGTCTAGAACGCAAGCCCAAGGAACAGTGTGACTCACTTTTGGGGGAATCCTGTCATCTCAATTAGTCTAATGTAGATGAGTACTCACAGGTATGCAGTCAACCTGATCTACAGAATAATGCAGAGTTATGCCCAGAGGTTTCTCTCCTGGATAACCATAGATCCCATCAGTTTATAGTCGGTAATTACCACCACACTCTATGGTTAACATTGTCTTCTTCCTTTCATCTTTAAGCCATGATTTCATTTATCTCTTTGAACATATTTAATGTGTTTGATTAAAAGTCTCGGTGAATACTCAATGCCATGGACAAATCTCTTCAGGAATATTCCCTATTGACTTCTCTTTTCTGAATAACTTTTACTGAAAGCTAGACATTTTGGGTGCTGAAGATGGTGGACAGTTAAGAGCACTTGGTGTTCTTGTGGAGAACTTAGTTCAGTTCCCAGAACCACACAGTGTGACTCTCAACTGCCTATAACATGACTCCAGGGGATCCAATGTGCTTTTCTGGCCTCCACTGGTACACATACACACACACACACACACACACACACACACACACCAGTGAGCACTTGAGTACACACACACATGCTCATGCATGCACACACACAGATAAAATTAACTTCTATAAAAACTAAATATTTTGAATTATAGTGTGACAGCTCTGGGAATCAAATGTTCCTCACACGTCA
The DNA here is from genome assembly GCF_004785775.1 of Grammomys surdaster. Classification (NCBI taxonomy): domain Eukaryota; kingdom Metazoa; phylum Chordata; class Mammalia; order Rodentia; family Muridae; genus Grammomys; species Grammomys surdaster. The sequence continues at coordinate 22,251,496 of NW_021604564.1, read as the reverse complement.
ATGTCAAGTCTTGTCAGAGTTGCCTGTGTCTTGTTGTTGCTATTGTTATAGTTGTTCATTTCATTACATTTCTAAACTATTTATAAAGCCTGTCTTCTTTGTGCTATGTGGTCACTGACACCCATGTCTTGTTTAGTCCCATGAAATGCTAGTGTTTTAAGTGAGGATTTTTAAGCAATAGGAAAAAAAAGAAAAGAGAAAAAAAGTACATTTTCCCAGCTTTTGTACAGTACCAGTGTGGGGAGCTGCTTGCAACTGTGCAGGGGTCTTGATTGGCTCACATGTGGGTCTTAAAGGAAAGCTGGGGGAAAACCTGACCTCTCTCAGGAGTTTCATCCATGTTGCTCCTGAAAGGAGCCAAACTACCAGGATAATAGTCTTCCCCTAGAAAAAAATCTACTATTAGGACATAGGACACACACACACACGTAGGCACACACACAAGTGATGATGATTACTGATCTAAGCATCCCTCCACTGATACAACTGGGCTCACTTGGACGTCAGAAGGAAGCTGGGGTGGGGATCTGAGTTGACTGGCAGATAGACTCCCTGGCCAGTGAGCCATGGCTGTACTCCAATGGATTTGCAGTTCTTCCTCAGGCTAGCTTAAACCTGTTTAGGAGGTAGGCAGAGCTAGAGAAGAGATGGGGAAATGGGATAAAGACAAAGACAGAAGGACACAGAAAAGTAGCATGGGTCAAAACAAGCCACATACCCTCCCAGATTTCTGCAGTAGGAGAAAAGCTCTGTATCTGGAAATTGTCTGCAAAATGAAGCACCAGGGAAAACCATGTTCCAAATGGTGCAGAGTGCAACTGACTTTGCAATTCACCAACCACGTGATCTTGACAATGTTACCTACTGATCCCGACAAGTCCCTTATAGCTATGCTGACTGTCAGCAATGTATGTGTTGTTAATATCTAGAAACATTCCAGAAGACTCTTATTTACCTATAACAGATACTTGGAAACTCATACTAGAGCATCAGTACTGCTTGCTGTCTTTCTATACGTATGTAAAATCATGTGAATGTATGGTTGCTTGGAAATGGCTGTTTCAGGGTTAATTTCCAAGTTCTCAGTATTAAAAGAATAGCAGATTCTTTTTAGCAATAAAATATTCTGTCTTTGATAATTCAGTCTGTCAGTTCTGCCAGGTTTTGCACTGGTGCATTCCATGTGGACAGACAACGCCAGCAGGCTCGAGCAGGTGTTATTTATGAAAGCGAGCAGGACTAATCCTTTGGAGTTAAACTAACACAAGCCGTATTCTGTATTAAGTCATCTCCATGTCAGCCTCCTAGAAACTATTCCTCTTAAGCAAACTATCAGCTGTTGCTAAGTGAGTCCAAATAATAACCAGAGCCAGGGAGCAGAATGCCGCAACCTTTTGTTGAACACCTCCCTGACACCCTGGCTTCTTTTACTAACTGAATGTGTCATATTTGTACAGGAAGCATTTGCACAAAGTGTTGGCACAGGAGTCATGGAGCCAGGATATATGCTCAGTGCTTATGCTAGGTCACAGTGGCAATGCTCATCCTGGTTCATTTTTATTGTCCAAAGTTCAAGAGTTTAAGAAACTATGTTTTATAATAGGACCTAAAACTGGTTTCAGTTCCCACTACAAACATCCGGCAACTAACAACTGCCTGTAACTCCAGCTCCAGGGATTCTGATATCTCTGGCTTCCACAGGTACCTGCACTTACATATCAGTATTCATAGGCACACCCTGATACACATACCTGAAATCAAAATAAATCACTGTTAAATTGCGCCAAATTGATAATAAATTCCACAGTGTAACTGACAGAACATATGAATGACAGCCTCCTCCTCAGTGTGCAGTACACAGGCTGTTCTTCTGATGTTTAAGCCAAGGGGAAGCTTTGTGAGTGTAACATAATTATAATGAACACAAAGACCCCATGGGCAAAGCCTAAGCCATTGGACTGCCATCAAGAATGGGATGTTTGAATGCTCATCCTTGCCCTGGCCAAACTCAGGTTTGAATTATATGCCAATTGGAAGGGAGGACAGGTCAGTGAAAACATGATGCTTCTACCAAAAGCAGATGGATGAGTGAGCAAGAAAGAGAGAGAGAGAGCTCCCAAGGTTACAGGATTCCATTATTAATTTGATTATACTAATAGGCTCACTACAACTGATATTTCCATACATTCATTACTCCTCTATGTATTTCTGCCAAATAACTAAATGGTCGCCTGACTTAGACAATGCTGTTATTCACAGTCTTGGCATAATCAGAAGCTATTGTATTTCCCTGTTAAATGCTGTACAGATTGTTCATAGCCACCATAACAGATGTGTTTTCCATCATTTAAGCAATTATTCTACACTTCAATTTTCCCCAGCATCTCATCCTTTCTGTTGATGTATAGATGTCAGGGTTAACCTACAAAGAATCAGGGAAACCATGATAAAAGGGGTGGGTACTCAATAAATAGCCAAGGGCAGCAGAATGTCTGTTGGAAAGCTGTGTCCTTCCAACATGTCTTCTTTAATTTCCTAAGCAAATAAGTAATTTTTTCTTGTTGCAAACCTTATTGGAACTCAGATTCAGGCATCCATGGTTGTGAATATTTGTCTCACCAAGAAGAGAGTAACCACAGACTGCTTCTCTTTTCTCTAGGTCTTCAGTCTAAGGTTCCAGCTACAAGCACATCCTCCAAGGTGTTCAAGTCTAAAATGGAGTCCCAAGAGCCTGGTTTCTAATGTGAATTAGCCCATCCTTGTCTGCATGACTGAACTTTCTACATCACCTGTAAACATCTAAACAGTGTATTTGTATTAAAAATTTATTTATAAAATATATAAAATGTTGTTAAGACAGGGGATAGAGGGGCGGCTCAGTGGTTAAGGTTAAGAAAGCTTTCTGTTCTTCCTGGAGATCCAATTTCTTCTCTCAGTTTCCATTCTGGACAGTTCACAACCAGTGAGGATTTCCTGGACCTTTGTGAACTACAGAGAGACTCTTCATCTCACTTACTAAAAGGGCAAGGGGGAAGGGGGGACTATAGAAACACTTTGAACAACACAACTTCAGAACACCAAAACATATAGCTTTTAATAAAGGTTTAAGCACAGCTCCTCCTTGAGAAGACCTCAGCCCCACTTGAGTATGCAGCATTCTTCCCACATCTCTCTTTTTCACTCACTACCCTCATCTTCCTTTAGACTCATGTTTAAACCAGTGTTAAAACAGCTTCTTAATAAACACCAGCACTACTTCATACCCACCCTGAAGCACCTTTCCTGTCGTGCAGTCAAGAATCCTGGCTTCCCAAGAGTGGAGGTCTCTGCAAACATTCTAGAGACTGGGACTCATGCAACATGGACCTGTGTCTCTGGCTCCTGCTCTGTCTGAGAAAGCTTGGCTTAGTCTTTAAGGGGATTTACAATAGAGATCTACAGCAGAAATAAATCATGTAATATACATAAGAAATTTTAAACAATAACAGGACAGTAAATATTTGTATTGCTATGGCAATATAAGCTCAACACGATTTTGCATAGAAACTAGCTTCACTGGTCATACACATTCTGGTGACTAGTCTATACAGACTAAGTTGGGGTTTTGTTTTGTTTTTTTGTTTTTGTTTTTTGTTTTTTTTCCCCTGATCAGTCAAATTTTCTTTGAAACTTTAAAATAAGACATGAAGAAAAATTACAGCAAAATTCCTTTGTGAAGTCAAAGACTGGCTGCACTTGTCTCCCTTTGTCTGTTACCCAACACCCTTCATTTGAAAAGGAATCTAGTTTAAACATGGTCAAAGTTATTGAATGTCCCAACTTTTAAAAAAATTAAAACCTCAGCTCATAATTGACGGAAGTTCATGAACCTTGGCCAAACTCTTGTTGACCTATAGGAACATCAGGCTTATTTGGAACCAAAGCCAGGTGAGACTCACAGTTCCACGTGAAGATTTCACAAAGCTCAACAAATAAACATGATTTATGCAACAGAAGTATTTGATCCTTACCTGTTGCTAAGATTTCCGATTCTCTTGGCTCTTGACCGGATTTCTGTGTTTGACTGCTGCAGTTATGTAATTTTCAGTCTGAATTACTTTTGTTTATTTTGAAAGTTTACCACAGGGACACATATATTATTTCTTGTAAATGTTTATTTATCTTTTACCTATGTGTATGTGTTTATGTGAGTGGATGCACTTGTGTGTGTGTGTGTGTGTGTGCGCGTGCGTGCGCGCGCGCACGTGTGCAGTTACCCACAGAGGTCAGAGGGGATACTGGGTCCTCTGGAAAAGCAGTGAGAACACTAACCATTAAGTGATCTTTCTAGCCTCAACTAATATATCCTAATTTAACAAATATATTTTTGATAAGTCTTTGACAATTGTGATAAATTAACTCCTTTCACAAGAGAAGAATAATGGAATAAAAATTTCTTCCTTTTAATCTTTTATAAAGCATGAGTTTATGTGTTCAGTTTTCCTATTTACAAGTGGGATTGAGTTCCTAGTAATTAGTCTTTCTTCATCAGCTCCCATTCAGGGTAAGTAAGCACATATTTTCTAATCACAATATAATTTAAACACTCTTGTGGAGTGGCATTATTCAGTTTTACTTTTCGAGACAAAGTCTTACTGTGGGTGTGTAGCCATGCCTGGACTAGATATTTCTTATAGCTCAGGATATCCTTAGACTTGCAGCAGTCCTCCTGCCTCTACATACTACCTGGCATTGGCATTATAAGCATGTATCATCACACTTGATTTCAACTTTGTCGGTTCTCTGTCTTTTTATTATTATTTTTAAAAGATTTATTTTATTTGTGTGTGTGTGTGTGTGTGTGCGTGTGTGTGACAGAGAGAGAGAGAGAGAGAGAGAGAGAGAGAGAGAGAGAAAGAGAGAGAGAGAGAGACTGTGCTAGTATATGTGGCATGTGTGAGGACCAGTGAAAGCCAGAGAATTTAGCTGGAACTGGAGTTGGAGGTACTCCTGAGCTGACAATGTGAATGCTGGGAACCACACTCTGGCCCTCAGGATTCAGGACTGTTAACCACTAAGCATCTCTCTAGCCCTGCATTTTCATTTTTGATAGGCACCGTACAAATCATGTCTCTAAATTTCTATTTTTAACACAGGGGAAAGAGAAATTGCCACAAAGGTATCATAACACAATTCTAATGAGCTCTGTAATATTGTGAAAAATACATTTGTATAATTAATCTCTCAGTGATTAACCCGAGATTCCTTAGTTGTGGTGGGTGAGCACCTAAATTTCCATGGGCTATAGAAATCTTCCTTTCCTGTGAGATGCGGTGAGAAAGAGAAGAGCTCTGGCTAACTTGACAGCCACCATGTAGGTGTTTCTCCTGATGTAAACACATAGTAGAAAGGACAGAGTATAATTGCAGAAGGCCTTTGAAAGACTTGTGGTGTAATGTATATGTAAAAACAACAAATCAATTGGAATGAGACAAAATGGGTAAGGGCTAAGAAAAGGCAACCAGAGAATGTATGTTTGCATGCATCTGTTAGGGTGTGACTCTTTCCTCTGGATATAAAATGGCTGTCCCCACCAGGGAACAGAGATAACTGTGAGTATCTGCATCCCCACGGCCTTGGCTATGAAGCAAGCTAAACAGGATAGTGGCAAACACATGGGAAAGGCATTGGTGCTGATAACACTAGAGTAGAACGAGAAGGAAGTTGTCTTGCCAGAACTTCATCTGTAATTCTGAACATTACTCCCTCCTCCCAGCTAAAAATCTCCTTGGGAAATGAAGACTCCATAATGCATCTTGAGGATGGTCAGAACTCCCTGGGGAAACTGTTCTGGGATGCTGCTGCTTTTGAGTTCCCTGGGAACCTGTAGGTAACCTCTCACCTGGGACTCTGTGAGTGATCTCAATAAATCTACTGGTTCATGAAGCTGAACATGGATGGAATTTTTCCTCCAGTCTGTCATCAGTGCCCTGCCTGAGGAAACAGACATTGGACTCCACAGAGAGTTCAAGGGAGAGGCCATGTGAGTACTTAAACGTTCTGTCTTCTAACGTATCCTGTGTCCACACACTTGAAACAACAACCTCAAAAGCATTAGTTAAGGGAAATACAGAGATAGAAATGAGAGCAGTCATGGATGTGAAGTCCACAGAGCCTTCAGAAGTGAACACCCACTCCCATGCTGCAGGCAGTGACAGAAACAGAGGCTTTCCAGCTAGCAGCCTAGTTTGTTAGGCTTGTGTGAGCCAACTGCTTTTTCTCCCTCACCTCCTTTTCATAAAAAAGTCTCTGTGTCCTTTTCACACAAAGCATTATGTTTGTCCAGTTTCAGAAGTGAACAGGGAAATCTCAGCTCATGACTGCATCTGAATTTAGTCCCTGACCCTAATAGTTTTGAGATTTTAAGATTGAAGGCAACTATTTTTTTGTTGAATACAATTCTACAACAGGCTCTTCCAGGCTACTGTTGATGAACATTTGGTTGGTCCTTGGAGACCAATTTTTATATGGCTGCACACAGAACTGCTGTCCCATAAAGCATTTATGGGGGTGGAGGCAGGATTCTACGTTGAGTAACATAAAAGTGGTTTTCATCCACACACTAACAGTTGGCGGTGTTCTTCTCCATGTTCTCTATCCTGTGGTCTCCAGTGGTTGACAGGGGTGCTAATCACAGCTGGCAGTGCTTGTGAGTCTGCTTTGAGCTCCTTTTCTCCACAGTCTAGGCATTTCTCTGTCATCTATTACACTGGCTCATTGGTCATTTGCCTGTTTTATTTATTAGGTTTTCTGCCTCTTAAACTTCTGGAGACTTTCATAAAATGTAAACGAGTCCTTTGACAGAGATATGAGCTACAAACACTCCATTTCTTGATGTGGGAACTATTTCAACTTTAATGTCATTTAAATTATCAACATTTTCTTAAGGTGAAATCTTTTCTCTACCTTGAGTATTTATTTAGCTCATATCAAACATCTAATAATATCTTGATGCTTTTGTTAAGCATAAAAATAGCTGTCATGTGATTTTGTTAGACGATTAGTAAAGATAATGAAGGGTCTTTGGAAGGAGAAAATAGAGCACATGCTGTTTTACATACAGCAGTAATATTGGCTGGGATGAAGCCAGGAGGCAGAGAGAAACTTGCACTAGACAACTCAGGTACAGAGGGTGTTGCTTATACAACAAAAGGAAGGATGCAAAGGAAGCTTTAGCAGGAGATAGGGAAGAATGAGCAAATTCCTAAGAAATTCAAACCATTTAACTAACAGGGTTTAGTGGCTAAGTGTAGTAGTTGCTATAACAAGATACCCAACAAAAGTAACTTAAGGGAAGAAGAATTGTGTCTGCTCTTGCTTCTAGAGGGATGCTATGCATTCTGGGAGAGATGGTATGAGCACTGTTCAGATGCCAGTGCTTACCTCTCTCTCTCTCTTTCCCTCTCCCTCCCTCCCTCTCTCTCTCTCTCTCTCTCTCTCTCTCTCTCTCTCTCTCTCTCTCTCTCTCTCTTTATTCAGCCCACCCATTGTGCAGCCAACAGGATGGGTGAGTCAGTGCTCCTCAGGTAAACCTTTCTGGGAACTGTTACAGACATGCCTTGCCTGCGTGGGACCTTCATGTCACTCCCTGCCCTTGACATAAATCCTAACATTCTGTGTGTGGTGGGGGTGGGATGGGGTGACCATGTTTGAAATAAAAAGAGAACTGAGCATTATTCCATTGTGTATTGGGGGCTTCCACACAAGTCACTACTAGACGTCTTTTCTCATTACTTTTTACCCAGCTATCTTTATGTAGGGTATTCCCATTATTCTGAATCCTTGTTCCTTTCTTTGTGATTGCCCAGGCATTGGGATGCTACTTACTTTTGTTGTGATAACAAATCTGAATTTGTGAGACTTTCCAGATCATTTGCTTTCCTTTGAAGATGGAGGTTGTTCTAGAATGATCTGGAGTGGATCAGTTCTGGCTTTGCTCATGTGCCAATAACAGTCAAGGCTTCGACAGGGTTTCTGTTGGTTTTGATGAAATAACACACTGAAATGCCAAAAATAAAATAGAAAGTCATTAGTGAAATAAATGTCTAGTGAAGAAATTAATTAGTCAACAGGGGTCTTTGTGTCATGAGCAGGAAGTAACAAAAGGGCCCCATGCAGGCAAGAGAGAGAATTGAGATTACCCTGTGGAGGGGGCAGGTCAGAACAACAGTGACAAAAGCCACATCCATGCAGAGACCAAAGGCCTCAGAAGAGCTAGGGACATTATCCAGACAATGCAGATTGCCAATGTCCCCTAGGACACAAAAGCAACCGGAGAATGCTGATCATTGAGCCGAAAATACTATCAATCCCCAGCCTCAGGGCTGATCATTATCATGAGTCTGGTCACCACAAAGGAAGTTTGAGAAGGCTTGAGCAGGTGGGTCCTAGGAGTAAGAGCTACATAGTGACCCTAAGCAGTGAGCTCTCCTCCCTATTAATGGCTAGAGGAGGGAATAATTTTATTGTTTGTTTAATCTTACTACCAACTTTATAGATGTTCATTTTAAAAATATTAAGTGAAGAGAAACTGGAAAAAGCCATGATCTATGTTGTTATTTCAATTTCAAACATAGACAACTATGAAAATCCAGGTCCACATTCCACAAGAGTTTAAAACTAAACATAGACTTAAACCTTCCCTCTTCTTCTCTTTGAAGTACATGCCCCATGGTTAGTTGATGAGAGTACCATAGAATCACTCATATCGGACACCCAGAATTCATTCATGTTTTCTTCTCTTTCCTCAGTTAATTTTGTGAACCTGACAAGATTTAAAATCATCTGGACTTGAGTTATATATAAACTTGAGAGAACTAAGATTTCCCTGAGGAAGAGGCCAGTCAGAACAAAGCTGGCAAGAGATGTGCATGGGGATGTTATGCCCAAGTTGCAGGGACCCCCAAAGACCACTGAAGAGCCAGTTGTGATGCAAACACATAAGGGTCTCTATTACAAGCTCTCAATCAAGGACTCTCAAACTCTCACTGTCACAGCAGGTCAGAGTGAGAGCCCTGAGTCTAGGGGTGCAGGGTATTTATTGTGTCTATGGCAAGCTTGGGGAATTTCTATATGGGTCAGCAAGTTAGTATTTTAAAAACTGCATTTCTGGTGTAATCTACAGGAACCAAACATGAGGGCAAAACCATCTGATAAACAGGGTGGTCAGGTTATCTATTCTCTGCAGGATGTCTTAGGTTATCTCTATGTACCTTGATCCTGCTTATTATAGCCTGACTGGCTGTTGCTAACGGGGAATGTCATAGGATGTTTGCTCAGGTGGACTTTATGATTTTCTTCCTGGATTTGGAGTTTAGACCCTGGTCTTGTTCCTAATGGAGTTTCTTCAAAAACAGAATTGGTTGGGCTTTACAGGGACATATTCATGAAGAGGCCACCAGTCTCAGAGGAGCTGGGGACATCATCCAGGCAATCCAGTACCTTCTTGCAGTTTATATGTTCTTATAATTTATCTTGTTTTGTTTTACTGAGATAGGGTCTCCTGTAGCCCAAGATGACAATGCATTTACTATGTGACTGAGGATGACCTTACACTGCTGACCCTTGAACCTTCACCTCAGGAGTGCTGGGCTTACAGGTACATACCACCGTTCCTGGTTTATATGGTGCTAGGGATGGAGCCCAGGGAAAAATGCAGGGTGAGCACTCTATCAACTGAGCTACATACCTCCCCCTTCTTTGTGCTGTTGAAAGCAGGAGGTTGGGGCTACTGTAGATTCATGTGCGGGCCTTGCCTTGCTCAGCCTCAGGGTCCCATTTACCAGCTCCAGAAAAAGGAGCCTTCTTAGCTTGTCTGCTCAGCAGTTTTGCCATCAAGAATAATAGCTTATACTTCCAGGATCCTGTTCCTTTTTCTATGGGGCTGTCATTAGATGGTGCAGGGATGAAGCTATGACCACAGCCTAATGAGAAACATCTCGCACACATACTTGGGCCCTTCCATCTGGCAATTGTCTTTCCTGATTCCTTCTCCTAACTTTTGCTTTATTGACTCCAGTGTTGTGTTAATCTGTCTCAATGGACAGGAACCAGGACTTGGGAGCAGGAAAGATTTGAGCTTCTATCTAAAACTTGTGGAGTTCTACAGGAAGCACCTCAGCCACGGCTCCCACTCTGGGTCTTAGAACAATGACAGCATCAACAACAGCAGTTGCCTCAGTTTCTCAAGGGGTTTCTTAGTAGTTCTGTCGAAGTAGAAGGCAATAACTGCCTTCTCACCCTGGCCTACACTTCTCCACAAGCTGGAAGAAGAGGCAGAGGTGAGAGGGACCCAAGGGCCAGATCAAGAGGAGGAAGACTGAGAGACAGAAACAGTCTGAGATCCAAAGACTCCAAACACTGTTTGGTTTGGCCTTTAGACATGGAAGCTCAGCAACAGGAAATGTCAGCTTATAAAACCTTCATGTGGCATTATCTGCTGACAGCCATTAGACCCCCTTGGCAAGAACCCTGAGATCACCTCAGGGACAGAAAACAAAACAAACCAATATGAATGTCTAGATACACTCCAAGACTTACTGGGCTGGCCAGCTTGGCAAGCTAGTACCAGGATTAATCTGATTGTTTTGGCACTGGTTTGACAGTGCAGGAGGAGGGCTCTTCTCTATCTCTGACACCAACTCTGAAATCTGATGGTCATGGTGCAGGCTGGGGGCTGTGGTATGGATGAGAAACAGGCAGCCTGTGTAGGGGATTAAAGAATTCATCAAAAGAAGACAGCCACTGTTGATCTACACTAACACTCACTGTTGGTGAACACTCTAAATGCAAAGGGTGACATTTCTTGCTAGAGAACCTCGAACCTGTGGTTGTCAGCATGGAGTTTCCAAGAAGGCCCATTTGCCAAGCCTGTCACAACCATGAAAGTGTTACCATTTCTCAGAGGTAGGGAACTACTCTTGGCTAGCACTTGGGCCTGTGAGGGGAGACAGCTTACTGAAGTCCTGAGTCCGCTCTACCACTTTCTGATACTATTAGAATTTTAGTTTCTCTTTTGTGTGGAAAGATCACTCGTCCTTGGTACTAGTCACAAGGCACCATGGTGCTTCATCAGCCCCTCTGAAGATGTTTCCAAGTGTTCCTCCTCTGTTTGCTTTTGCTTTTTGGATCACTCAATACGCCTTCAGTGGCCAATTTTCACAGCATCTGAAGCCCTGGTGCTCTTAAAGCCAAAAACAAAATATGAACCAGAGAAAGGAAAGCAGTTTGCTGTTACTAAGATGTTTTAGGATGTTTCTGTGGAGAAATACCTTTAATTGTCAAGTTAACACAACTTAGAATCAACTAAGAAGAGTCTCAGTGAGGGATGGCCTAGATCGTGGTTGGCCTATGGCTATGTCTGTGAGGGGTTCTCTTGATTGCCTTACTTGATGTGAGAAGGCCCAACCTAAAAGTGGACAGCTAGCTGAGTGAGTAAGTAAGTGTGTAAGCTTCATTTCTCTTGATGGTGAATGACATGTGACTAGGCATCTCTAGCTTCTGCTGCTGTGAACTTACTTCCCTATAGTGATGAACGTTAGCCTGGAATTATGAGTTAAAGTAAATTCTTTGTTCTCTAAACTTCTTTTTCCCAAAATATTTCATCACAGCAACAGAAGCAAAACTAGGAGTTCCACCTGAAAGACTTCCTTACACAGTAAAACACAAGGCACCTAAGGCATCAGACACACGGAAGCCCTGGGGAGCAGGCTTCAGCCCACAGCATTACTCACCGATCCACTGTTCTTGGGCTCTCCCATTTGATCCAACTTAGGGAAGCCAGGCCATGAAAACTAAGGCTTCCAGAAGCCTTCAGAAATCTTCTAGAAGCAGATAGAGGACCATGTCGCTCCCTGCGATGAAGAAAGATTTGTGGCTTCAGCTCTACCCTGCATACCTGCAGAACTTTCTCTGACTCACAAACTCTCCATTCCGTGGGGCTATGTCACTGCTTCAAAAGATCTCCTGGGTGCCAGCTGCCCTCAGCAGCACCATCTTCCCCTCCATGAGTTCTTCTATGTTAATGAGCCTGCCAATCTGCTTTATTGCCCCCACCATAATTTAATTCAAACAAATATATTTCCTTATTTTTACATATACACAGTGTTTTCCCTGTCACTATCACAGACCCTTGGACCTTGAAAGGTCATTTGCAAACCCATTTCTATTATAGGCTCCAAACAGCCAAGTTCAAAGCTAGCATCCACTGTTGATTTTCTTCATCCTGAATTCTCACTTGTGGCATGAGAAGAAATATGCCCATCAAATAGCTGTGATCCACAATGCCTAAGGATAAAACGAAAATTAAAAAAAAAAAAATGGACATAGCAACCGGAAATAGTGGGCCAAGGGAGATGGATCAAACAACTTGCAGCTACTGCTGGGAACCCATTCAGATGACCGAGACAGAGAAAATTCAAAGGGGGAATTCAAGCTTGACTTATAATGACTCTGGGAAAGGATGTGGAGCAAGCACAAGAAAGGCCACATGAATACAGGACCAGGAAGCTGACTGGGGTCGCCATGCATAAATGAATGAAAACAGAATCATGTTTCCCTCCAGCGAGTCTCACAGCAGAGGAAAGGTGTGTAAGAATGAAAAGGAAACATTCCAGGTTCTGCAGCTCTACTCCTGACTCCCTGAGGCCTTAGTTCCCATAGGAAGCAGGGAGGGCTGCAGGGCTACTGGCTGGAACAGCAGCTTCCCTGAAAACTCCAAGACCGAGCACCACCATGGCACTGGGCAGCAGTGAGGGGACCGTAGAGCACGCCTCCTTTCTCTGTTACGGTGCACCAGCAGCCAGCTTCCTTGCTCAGTGACACTATGGAAACTGAAATGGTTGACTGGCTACTTAGGATGTACAGACTACATTTCCTTTGGCCCAATGCCATTCTCATTTCAAAGTGTCTGGAGTAGGGCTTGGTCTGCAAAGGAAAGCTGCAGAGACTATGTCAGGGTCACCCTTTCTGGCTCATCCTGCCTGTGCACTTATTCAGGACTTAAAAAGGAAACGCCAGAGGGTTTTTTCTTCCTCGAGCATCAATCTACGCATTGTATCGAATATGAGCAGCAAAAGAGAAGCTAAGAAGAAAGAAAGGAAGGAACAGAACTATCCCCGTGTTTCTTCTTTTGTTGGTTACTTTTGTTGGTTTTCATTTTGGCAAAGAGGTACATGCACTGAAACAGCCGGGCTCCAGGGTTTGAAAGAAAGGTCCTTTTCCCGAACTAAAGTGTAGCTTAGCCTGATCTCTCTTAAAGTGCCCTTGCAGATTTGCTGCAGTGAATCATCTCAGTGAAAAGTCTAGGCTTCTCTGTTGGAATTCTAATAAATCACACAGCACATAAGAACAATAAAATGTTAAAATTAAAACCCACACATCCTAGTAAATTTGGCTTCTTTATACCGTTAATAAGTTCAGCAGAGAAGAAATGAAGGGATGGATATTTACAAATAAACTGTGTTTTTATAACACCCAAACACTAATATAAAAAGGGAATTAGAATATATTTTATCTAGTGTTTTTTTTATTTTTTAAATTGAAAATTAATTAACTTGTTACTACATAAAAAACTACACATTTTCAAATGTCCCTTACTTTTAAGTTTGTCACTTACCCCTCTAAATACCTCTCAAGTTTCTTGCTTTTGAAAATAATCACTGGTAGAAATTAATTTATTCAATATAAATTGAATAAGGAAAAAATTTAAACCTTTATAATTAAATAATAGCCCAAGTGTTGAAATGGGAAAAGCCAAGAACGTGTGAAGTCATTATTTTTAATGTCAATTAGAAGACAGAATGAGGAGGAGAACTGGAATGTTTTAGTTTAACTCAGCAAATCCCATGGCGCTAAGATTATAGTCATGGACAAGTTCTAACTGGAAAAGATGAATTTGGTTTATTCTCACAGCTTTAAAGGCAAAATGAAACTAACATGCTCAGGAGGTTGTGGGTAACTGGCCAATCAAGAAGAAGAGTAGCCGTCCTTTGCCACCTTCAACAACAGCAAGGGAAGGTAGTGCAACTGTGGAAGGCCTCTGTGGTAGGGCTTTTTGTTTACGTTCTTACAGATGAATAAGCACAATCAGCGTGTGCACAGCGTGTAAGCAATGGGTGTGTGCTTACATACGTGTATGTATCTGTAGGGGTCAGAGCATACCCTCAAGTATTGTCCTTCAGACACTGTGGACCTTTGAGGTAGAATTACCCAGTGGCCTGAGACCTGCCAAAAAGAACCTCGAGGATCGAGCATGCTCCACCTCCCCACCCTAGCATGACAAACTCACACCACCAGGTTTGGCTTTTCTCATGGATTGTGGGGAATTGAACTCAGGTCCTCAAGCTTGCATGACAAGCACTTTATTGACTGAGTTATAATCCAGATCTGGCAGGAGCCTTTCTGACACACAGACCCTGCCGAGAGGAACTGAAACTTCCATTCCATTCTGTAATATGGAACTGACACCTTCTCACACCAATGCCTGCACATCCCATGTCCTCTCCCAGAAGCAGCCTGAGCTGTAGGAACAACTGCAGCCCAGACCTTGCTCAGCACAGAGAGTTTCCACTTCTATCAAAAAGCCCAATGCAAAAGCCCTGTCTCAAGGTGGCTTCTCCTTCTTAGCCAGTCTGTTTCCATGACTGTGCATGACCTTGCTTCGGGCTGATTCACGTTGTCCCCATGTGTGTTTCTTTCTTCTCTCACCCTCACGTCCTTCTTATCAATGGACTAGACGTGTGACTATCAAGACTATATTTCCTTTCGTGACTCCCACTAAACAAATACACAGAGATGGAAAATCCTTGATCTGGACCATCTAATGTTCTAGCTGAAGCTAGTAAGCACAGAGGTAATGATAACAGAGGAGCCATAAAATGGCTCCAGCGGTGCCATAAAATATTCTGAATGAAATGTAAAGAGAAAGCCACAGGTTTTCAACAATGGTTCTAGTATTTTAGGTAAACTTTGAAAATTGTATGTGAGCATATCATAAGCACGTTCCCCTGACTTCTCATATTCAGCCAGTTCTGCCTGCTTTTTTTCTCCTTTTTGCAAAGGAGAACAAACATTAGTGAAATGGTTTTGTTAGCAAATAACCTTTGTTAGTGTATTGGAAGGTAAACGTCTTTAATAATCACATGCTTACATTTTTATTCAAACTGGAGTCACTGTGGAGAAAAGGCTAAAACAAGCCATGCTGATTGTGATAGGACACCTGAGGATAATGAACGTAGATGTGTGTGAGATCCTCATTCTGCTTGTACTGTGTCCACAGACTGCATGTGAGAAGTGGAGCACACACACTGTGT
>NW_021604564.1:22215628-22236136 GCF_004785775.1 Grammomys surdaster | reverse complement strand
GACTGCATGTGAGAAGTGGAGCACACACACTGTGTCCACAGACTGCACGTGAGAAGTGGAGCACACACACTGTGTCCACAGACTGCACGTGAGAAGTGGACCACACACACTGTGTCCACAGACTGCATGTGACAAGTGGAGCACACACTGTGTCTACAGACTGCATGTGAGAAGTGGAGCACATACTGTGTCCACAGGACGCACATGAGAAAGGGATCAGACACACTGTGTCCACAGAGTGCACATGGCAAGTGGAGGTGCAGAGGCAAAGGCCAGAGGCATGGCCTGAGGAAGAGGGACAAAGGTTGATGAAAGGGCTCTGTTCAGATGAACCTGGAGGGCATCCTGAGGCACCAGTTTAGTGAGCTTTATTTGAAAGTTTTAACAGTAATAGGATTAAAAGGAGATTTTACTTTATGATTCTTGACACTCAACAAGGATTCCATGATAGAGGCACCACTTAGGGAGAAAATGTGACACTCTCATGCTTGCAGAGAAAATGAAATCATAACACAAACATATTTCTATGGTTACTGGAGTTATCTGAATTTTTCTATTAACCAGCAATCCTCAAACCTAATTGCATCAGATGAAGAGGTTTCACTTATGGCTGCATATATTGTTAGTGGGAAGTTTTGTTAGGATGATGTTTTGTGACTTCAAAATAAATTGAATTTATAATGTTAGCCTTTGTCAATAAAAACTCTAGTCACCTAGCAAGAGGAAACCTCAAGTGAGGAATTGCCTCCATCAGACTGGCCTATGAGCAAGTCTATTGGGCTTTTTTTTTTTTTTTTTTTTTTGATTAGTGAGGGATGTGGCAGGGCCAAGCCCACTATAGGTGGTGTCATCCCTGGGCAGGAGGTCCTGGGGTAAATGAGAAAGCAGGCTGAGAAAGCCAGGGAAAGCAAGCCAGTAAGCAGTATTCCTCCATGGTCTCTGCTTCAGTTCCTGTCTCAAGTTCAATTTCCCTTCATGATGGACTGTAAGCTGAGATAAACCATTTTCTTCCCAATTGGTTCTGGCCATAGTGATTATCACAGCAGAACACTACAAAGCAGGACATCTACTTCTTGTGATGTTTAAATTTTCTCTAGTAATAAATATAGCACCAAATAACCATCTTTGACTCTTTGATGGCAGATGGGGCATCACTGAGCCCTCTGGGACGTCCCTGCTGCTGCTCACAGCCTCACCATAGTCAAAGCACAAAGCTGCTGCAAGGTCATGTTATATAAAGATGAATTTCCCCGGTGTTTAGAAACAACCAAGTATTCTGAGCATTTCACCTTCTAATCTACACCAATCCAGAGGGTCCACTCCATGTGGAAATGGTGAAGACCCAGAAGGCAATGGGAAGGGGGCAGCCTTATGCAGGGGCAGCCACAACAACCACTCCCTCGATCCTTTCATTTCCAGAAGACTCTAAGCCATAAGCAGGATGTGAGGCCTTGTGAAGCAAGAGCAAACTTTGCACAACCAGAAAAGAGTGGGAAGAAGTGAGCAAGATCTCCTGGGAGACTGGACTTCTAATATCCATCCCCACTTCTCCACTCGTGCCCCTCGGAATCTCATTTAAGACGCCTACTGACATCACACTTACACCAGAAGGAAGTAAAACTCCTCTTGTAGCCCTGATACGTATGTGCCTGAAACACTGACTGACCTACAGGACAAACAATGCCACCCAAGGGATCCACAGTCAATGTGATCAGTGGGAATCCCACTCAGTATAAACTCCTTGGCTGTGTTCCCTTCCACTCACTCTGTGAGTGACTGTGTTCCCTTCCACTCACAGATGGAGCTGATGCACCATATGTTGTTTCAATGAATTGCCTGTCTGGAAAGTTCTCGCTCAGCACACAACTAAAATATTGAATTTGATAGTCAAGCCTGGTCTATAAAAGGGAGAAGGGAATCTGCAGTGACAGTTTCCTGGCCTGGGGGTCTACATGTGAGCCTTCCACAGCAGTAGCTTGTTAAATAATTTTAAATAAGCAGTTTGCTCACCACAGAGAAAACAGTCACTTCCAGAAACTTTACAGCCTAGGATTTAAGGCTTGAGGGGATAAGATGCTGCCTATTGGTACCACAGAGTATTCAAAGGCACAGGAGGTGCATGCCAGTACTCATGGCTTTAGATTTGAAACTGCTTGTAAGGGAAAAATGGAAGTTAAGAAGGAATCAAATCCAAACAGCCAAGACATTTCATTCTGAAGAGAGGAGGGAAGGGTCTGGTGTAATAGAACATCAACACACAAAATAAAAGAAACAAGAGAGTTCCCATTCCTGTCTGCTCTTCTGATACAATCCCACACACTTCAGTTCTGCTTTACTTCATAGCACGATTCAAATAGTTGCCAGGACACAGTAGATTTGCCTGGGTTTCCACTCATCTGTGCTTCACCCGTTAGTATACTGCTGCGGCTGAGCCCCTCAGAGCCTGTGCCCGTCCCCAGAGAAGCTGTACATGCTGTGAGTGGGACGTGGGTAAAGGTGCCAACTGACAGGGCCTGAGGAAAGCCCTGGTTCTGACCTGCAGAATCAGAGCTCCTGGCTGTCCAGTTTTGTGGTTAGAAGCCCAGAAGTTCTAAGGAGAACCAGAACCATTTACTTTTGCTAGTTTTACAGTTCCATGTAAGTAAATGACACTTGTAGAGTGTATAAGCTTTGACACAGATGACAACATTCCTGTCAAACTTCCAATGTTGCCAGTGCTGAACCCAGGCTAATGGTGCTTAGCACACTGGGCCATATGGCACATTTACATGTTACATGGACGCCCACCTGCTCAATGTGGTGTTATCACTATGCTCATTTACATACAAGCTGCCTCACAGAGATCATGCCGTATGGAGTTGATGGGACCACTGTCCAAGTATCAAGTTGACTTCCTTAGGGAGGGCTACTTGATCCAAACCAGCTTCCAGCTCACAGGCCAGTAGCTGCTCTTTCCATCTGTCTATGTATTATTATTGCTGTTGCTACTACTATTATTGTTTTATGGCGGTGGGCACTATGTGGCTGTCAAAGACCAACTTTTAGGAGTCAGTTCTCTCCTGCTACCACTGGATCCTGGGGTTGTAGTCACTGTCTAGTTTGGCTGCAAGTGGTTGTTCCTGCTGAGCACCTATCTCTGTGGACACCCTTCCCATTTACTCCATTGTGTTTTAGGGCACAGATTTGAAGTCCTCTCTCATCCTATTCAGGGTTCTCAGTGGTCAGTCATCCTTGTCCTAAGAGAATAAAGACTGGGGTTGAGAGAGTTTTCACTCTGACCAAAGACTACCATCTACCGTCTACTGTAGAATGAATCTCATGTACAAAGAAACTTTAAATAATACAAAACACTGTTTAGTATGAGCATGTCAGAATCAATACAGTATAAAAACTGTAGTATAAATAAAACAAGCTTTCCTAGCATTTAAAATACGGGAAATCACAATGAAGGCAATAAGAGATGTCTAGTGCTGCAGATGTTACATTCAGGAGAAACAGCTACCTCACTGACCATGTGTCCTGAAGCTAGCAGCTTCTCACACAAAAATGAACTTCTATTCAGAACTTCTAAGGACTCAGAAAAATCTATTTTCAATGGTAATCCCTTCATTTTCCTCTTGATTGTTTTAAACAAATGGATTTCTAAGGAATTACAAAGGCAATTGGTGACAGTTCAATGCCTTATAAACTTGCCATTTTTAAAAACTATAATTACCTTTTGGGTGGATGAATCCTTTATGAATATGATGGGATGTTGAAGAGCCTAAATTTAGAAAATAGGGGCAAACTTTTCCGAGTCCTCCATCCTCTAACAGCCATGTATATGGGCCTTCCCTTCCAAGGCCCAGAATTCCACCCAGCTGCCTCTACCCTGTGTTGCTTGACTATGTATTATAGTCTGCAAGGAACCTGGGGAGGAGAACTCAGACTCTGGGTAGATCAAAGACACATATGAAGGGGTACCCCTAAATAATTCCTTCAACATTCCCAATATCATGAGCAAGGGTTCCCCTTGGCATGCTTTGGTCTCATAGATAAAGGAACTTCAAACTAAACTGGGAAGTGAAGTTGGGACATTTATTGGGGTTATAGAGAGAGAAGGATTGAAGAGGTGAGCTACAGGTCTCAGCAGCTCCCAGAAGAAGGGAAGTGGAGTGGAGTCAGATGCTACATTTCAGTAGAACTCAAGGGACTAAGATCTTGAAGAACAAAGAACCATGCTGGCCAACCAGCCCCAAGGCCATTGTTCCCTGCAGTTCCCATTAAAAGTATGAGTGCCCTCCTATCAGGGCAACGTGGAGCTTGGACACAAAAACAGCATGCTCCCCTTTTGAACCAATCAAGGGGGAACTCTTAACGTTAATACTATTTGAGCTAACCAGTCACTGGGATCTGAACGTTGGTCTTCATAACTGTACAGCAAGCACTTACATGTAATTGATTTGTATTTTGTGTTCCTTTGTGTTTGGCCTGCATGTATGTCTATGTGTGGGTGTTAGAAGCCCTGGAAGTGGAGTCACAGACAAGTGTGAGGCACCATGTAGAAGCTGAGAATTGAACCCGGGTCCTCTAGAGAAGCAGCCAGGTCTATACCGTCTCTCTTGCCCCCCAATAAGCACTTGTATCTGCTGTGCCATCTGTCAGTCCTGAGATTCTTTGTTATCAAGGAGAAAGGGAGGGAGTTGTTTCAGGACAATTTATAAATGAAGATATGAAAGCTTAGAGAGACCAAGTCACTAGCTTACAGTCACACAGAATTAGCTGTGAAGACAGTGACAAGTAACCCCAAGGTTACTTGTAGATCTCAGTTGGCTGCTAGCTTTTCTAAGAAAGTTAGGGGTCAACACTGAGAGTTTAACTCTAGCAAAGAGTGAACACCAGCCTCTCTCCGTTCCCACTGTGTCTCAAGCAATGTTTACAATGGTCACAACTAACCCAGACCCTATCCAGCCAACAAAATGACAGAAAGAGATGTTTAATTGATGTATTCACAGCTAGTCACTTCCTGAGGAAATGTGTTTACATTCAGCTTTTGTTCTTCAGTAATATAATACACATACAAAGCTCACAATTTAGGATTTTTCTCCTTACCCCACCCAGGTCACACACTCTACCCCCTGCCTCCACCCTGCCTTTAAATAAATAAATAAATAAATAAATAAATAAATAAATACTATAATTTAAACTCTGCTGTGTTTCCATTCTGAGCTTTGCCACTGTTATTTGCCTATTGCTGCTCTCTTTGTATTTAGGAAACGAAACACACTCTTAAAGAACGCTTGTTTTCAGAATCTTAATGCTCTGCTAAAGATGAAAACGCGCTGGATAGCGTTCTATGCCCACAGGCACCGAAACCCCCCTGATTTAGGCCCTCACATAGCTTTACTTGTAGGCTCCTTTTGAAGTTTGTAGTTAAGACTTCCCACGCACCAGTACACCGGCTTATACCCCACAGCCTTAGGTCCCCGTCTCTATGTGCTTGGATGGGCTCCGCTCGCACAGTGCTCCAAGGACCATGACTGGGCTGAATGGAACTTGCGCCGCTTGGCAAGAGTGGGAAGACCCAGTGAAACCTGACTGCTGTCAAAGAAGCCAGGGATGGTTTTGTTTCACTTTTTAATGAATGAAAGCAGGCTTGAAACCCATCCAAAGAGTGGGTGTTTGGGCTTTTGAAGGAAGAAAAATGAAAGCGCGTGGGGGTGTTTTCCTCTCTCCTGGTAATGGAGTGCATCGAGGTATGGAGAATTCGGCTGGGCCAGGGCAGTCCAGAAAGCCTGTCAGAGGCACAGAGGGGCTCTGGGATGTACTTATCAGCCAGAGAAAACAAGATTCATTCTCATGCATTTTAAGGAAAATATCTAGATGTATGAGCGTTCCCAGGGGCAAAAGCTAGGCTATTTCCTGAAATATTAGGGAGCCTGTCCAAATAGTTTTAACATTTTTTCTTCTTTGTTTTGTTTTTCTCTTTTCTTTCCAAAATCAGCAAGAAATAAAGAGCATCTGGTGCTTAATGACCACCCAGAATTCTGCCTTCCCAAATGCACTTAGAACCATGTTGCTTTACTTAGGTGTGTAGAGTCTATGTATGCCTGTGTGACCAGGACCTTTGATGTCTCCATGCTTTAAGAAGAAAATCAATTTTATCACTGTCTATGCTTTCATTAGCCTTTCCTGCAGCGATATCATGGACTCGGCATCCCTCCAACTCCTCCCAAACACATATGGCTTCATAGCATCTTGCTCCTGACCTGTGGGTGTGCCATCTCCACCTGTGCCTTCCTTATTAACCTTAACATCATTGAGATGCTTCTGCAGCTGGGGAGATGGCTGAGTTCCCATCTTTAGAACACAGGCAAAATGAATTATTCCAAGTGCAAAGAAGGCAGACTGGAGTGGATCCCTAGGGCTTGGTGACCAATCAGCCTTGCCTAATCCATCAGCGCCAAGCTCAAGGGAAAAAAGGACATTGTCTGAGGAATGACATTCAAGGTTGTCCCACAGCCTCTCAAACACATGTGCACATATTCAAGTGTGCATGTACACACAAACATGCTCAACAATCAATGTGGTTGTTACTTCAAGCAGCAAGCACCCATGTATCTATCTCATGTTATCTCTAGAGAGTGGTCAAAGCAGGGCCAGGAAATGTCCCCTAAGGCTAGTGTTTTCATGGAGGCTTGAGCCATGTGTACTCAATCTTGCCTCTACAAGTTCCCTGAATCTAGGGGGATAGAACTCAGGCATCAGGCTATACAAAAAGGACCTGGAAATACTGCTTCCTAGAGACTGAAGAATCAGTAGTAGCAAACCTTGGTGCCAAAATCCTTTGTACCTCTGTACATAGCGATCAGTTGGAGGCTACATAGCCAACCAACTCTGAAGCACAGCCAGAGCTTACTTAAGAAGGAGGCTGGTCACTCTTGCTATGAGACCTGCTGGACTCTGCCTTGTGGACTGTACATCTTCGTACTACCCAGTGCTCCAGCCCCCTGTTTAAGAGATGCGTATGCAGACTTCAGTCAGTGATCACGCCTGAAGGACTTTACAAAGCTTACAGTTGTTTGCCCTTCATTGTCATCTACAACACAGAGAGCAGTTTGTTCAAACAAGCACCACATATTTTCAGTTCTGATGTGGCAAAGATTCCACAGGCAACTGCAAAAACCTAAGGACAAAATGTAGTGACCTGTAGACCCTGTTGCTTAAACTATCTCTCAGTCTTGTTATTCACTGTGCATTATAGCATTTCTAAAAAAATGTCCATGTACAACAACCCAAGAAGGGTCTATTTAGTTGATTAAAATAAGTAGCTTAATTCTGGTTAATATATTAAACGTCTTAGTGAGCTCTATTTCCGGTAGGAAAACAGCTGAATCTTATCTTATAACCTGATCATCTAGACTTCATCTTCTAATTGGAGGTTAGGATCATGTACATTTACAGTTATTATTGAGTGCACAGCTTTCTGGTTTCCATAATTTTGCTCCTCTTTTTCTGGTTATTTATATATTAATAGGTTCCTTTCACCTTACCTTATTCATATTAGGTGTTGGCTGATCTACTGAGTTGAACAGGTTCCAATCTTTTATAGGTCTTTATTGCTCATCTATTCTAACCATGGATATTTTTCTTTCTTACATTCTTGTAATTTAGGCTTTTTACCACCTCTCTGTGCAGGGAATTTTTAAAGTGAGTGTGTATGAGTGTGTGTGTGGGGGGGGAGTGTGTGTGTTGGGGGGAGTGTGTGTGTGTGTGGTGTGTGTGTGAGTGAGTGTGTGTGTGTGTGTGTGTAAATGGAGTAGTAAAATCTTAAACATTTCTCCAGTTCAGCATTTTAAGTACTAACTCCTTCCTAATAAGGTTAGATTGCCTAAGACTGAAAGAAAACTAATTACATGGATCAAAACACAGAACAAGTCAAGTAAGGTGGCACATCCCTGTAATCTAAGTCCGGGGAAGCAGAGACAAGAAGATCATGAGTTCGAGGCTAGCATTGACTACATAGCGAGATGATGGGCTGACTGGTCTACATAATCTCAAAACTGCCAAGTGAGTATAGAACTATGATTGTGGAAGACGTAGCCCACAAACGATAAAGCATGCAAAGCATTAAATTTTACCAAAAGAATTAATAAAAACACAATTCTCACAAATTTTACCAAGAGGTCCATTCTCTTGAGATTAATCAGCTTTCATGTTTTGAAAACAGCTTATGAAATGAAATTTAGAAATTAGTTAAAAGAATAAAAATAATTTTCTGAATTCTAAATCAGATAGTTATCATTGGTATATATCAAGTAGAATTAAGAGCAAGAATTATTAGAGAAAATTATATAGAATTACCACTGTTTTTTTTCCACAAGAAATATCTTTAGATATGTAAGTCAGATGGGCAAGAGAGTGGGGAATTGATATATTGTGGTTTTTCCAGGACCAGCGGTAACACTAACAAGCTTAGGAAAACAGAAAACATTCAAAGACTTGAAAATGTATGCTGTCCAGAAGCTATAAAATATCCACATCCCCGTCCCCAAATTAAAGAAAGACAATGAACGGCTGCCGACAGATTTAATAAGGAAGTCACACACAAGTCAAATACCAGAAAGAACACAGGAAGCAAATATTAAAGTCAGCTAGGAAAAATGAGAGTTCAACAGCTAAGGGACAGCCACACTTTCTCCAGAATGTACTGTTTTCAGGTCATCTGTGCTAATGTTTGGTTTTGTCTGTAGTACAGTGTTAACTACCCTTTCCCTCAAAATTTCAACTAATTTTCTAGGCAAAATTGATTGATGTCTTTACACAATTCATTATTTTCACATGTGAACATTTTAGCACTTCTCAAAACTAAAGATTGTGTGCCCTTGTACCGCTGTGTCTTCTAAATACTTTGTAGGTGCAATATTTCCGTTTTACTAGCTTCTCTTTCTTCTCTTGCCAGGGCTTTGGCTGGTACCGTTAAACAGTGTTCCCCAGTCTGCCCATGGATGTGGCCGTGCCCCCATGATGGCTTTGCCAGTCTCCATCTCTGCTCTCTGCTCTCTGCACATGTGCCCACACTGTAAGCGAGCTCATTAAACTCTTAATTTCCCCATATTTAATACCACATAGTTTCCTGTTAGAACTCTGATGTGGATACGGATTCTAAGTGAGATTTCTTCTAGAGGAAGTGATGTCGAGGACCATAAAGCCCTTTCTCTGAGGGCCCACAGTAAATAACAAAAAGGAACACCCGGATCTGAAACCAAGCGTCCCAGCGCCGTGTCATTCATGCTGCTTTCGGGGTGGTGGTCCAAGCCTGACCACTTCCAAGGGTCAGTGTAGCAGAATAATCTTCACGGAGTTCTCAAAAGAGCAATGCCTCTTAAGAAACCCTTCTGTCGGTATAAGAAGGACTCTTGGCTATCCTGTATAGCAGTATTTTGCTGACAGCTAGCCACATCACAAGATCTTGGACATTTTAAGAGTTAGATTTTATATAAGGGGCAGATACCAGCAATCACATAATTCAAAATAAAAACTTCAATGAGAATGTCTGCTCACAGAGGAAAGATTCCAAGAGGTTAGAGCCTGTCAGAGATCGTTCCAACTCCCCTAAATCCAGAGTGTGATTGTCCAAATCTCAGCTTGTGCCTGATGCACGGGGAGCTTGCGCCTGTGGATAGGCAGCCATGCTCCTGCCGGCCCACACCACCCCCCACCAAGATTTGGCCAGTATTCTGGAAAATAACAATAAATTTGCCAAACTTAATCCGAACTTGCTGGGCTCCGCTGAGCCTTTCATCCATGATGAATGTGAAATCTTCGCCCTGGCAGTAAGACACACGTGTCTTCATCTTGCTTTTCTTGTGGTTTCATGAGAAAAACCACAGACATTCACAAGTGTGCAGGAAATTCAATGGAGCCTTTAAAAGGGCTTGGTTTTGTTTGGCACATAGATCCTACACCCTGAAAGAAGACAAAACCAAAATTTCAAAGGAAATTCAATGTGATTTCATGAGAAGCAAACTCCATTGCATCAGTTCTACCAAGTGAAGCCAGAAAGGACACAATCCTGATTATAACCCCATGGAACTTGTGCCTGGTCCCCAAGTTCTTTACTCTAAACGGTATGTAGTCAGTTTAGTGATGTGCATAATACAAGTTATTGGATGTCTTTAATCACCTTGTAGTAACATACAAATCTTAGCATACACACAGTTGACTTTTCTGCATAAATGAGGACAGTTTCAATTCAAATAGATAAGTCATTTACATAGCACAAAAGTCACATTGTGTTCTAGACAGAAAATTTTTAACCTGTCCTCTGAGTGATTCTCATTGCAGATAATTACAATGTGCAGTATTAAATAACCCTTCTAGAGATATGATAGCCAAGGCCTCTGTAGCAGGCATCCACTGTGTGAATATTTAAATATTTTGCATACATTTATGTAGTGGCTTTTATTTTAGTGACATAACAATATGGTCCATTATGTGCTTTGGTTTTGTTTGTTTTGTTTTGTTTACTTAAACTCATCTTTACATCTCCAATATCATTGCATATCTTATTTCATTCATAATTTGTGTCATTCATAAACGATGCAGGGTGATAATGATATTTGTTGTTTTAAATTAGAGTGCTGCTTTAACTAGTTCACCTCTTAATGGCATTATTATAAGCCCCATCTTACATTAAGAACAACAAAACAACCTTTCCTATCCTGTCTTGGTAAATTTAAATATTTTCATTTCAATGGAGAATGGATGGGGAATTTGAAAAAACCAGGCAAAGGCGACTGTGCATGTGTAACGCAAAATAGGTTCTTGTCAGAAGAGATAAGGAGAGCCAGACAGGGAGATTATTCACAGAGCCACAGAAAAGCTCTTGGAAGTGTTTCCTATAGTTTCTAAATATCCCAGAGGGCTGATAAAAAAAGAGACAAAAATGAGGGGATCTATCAACAATGAAATAATATACCGTGGTCAAGGTTTACATGCATGAATGCATGCTTTTGAACAGTTTGAAGACAGTAGCCTCCTGGTTACAGAGAACAGAAGTCAGAAGTCTCAGGAAGGAATTTCTGCCCAACTTGGCAGTGAGCTAGGCAGGAAATGAGCAGGAGACATTGGCCTGTTTGATTCCACCAAAACCAGCAGACACCAAGGCATCCTCTCAGAGAAAACCAAAAGCAAGTGAGAGCTTTGCATAAACAGGTTCTATCCAAGAAGAAATAAGCCAAGGGAGTATTTTTCAGAAAGGACAGGCAGTTACCAATCATTAAGCTCTCTGTGAGGCTTTGTTCCACCATCTTATTAAAATCACTTGAAGAAATATTGATTTGAATCTTTAGTTGATCAAATGTCTTATAAAATACTATTTATTACTTTCACTTACATTATTTTTGCGGTTCTTGCTTTCAACTTGTGTTCTTTGTTGTTTCAAACCTTTGAACCCTGTCCACCTCTTCTACAGTGCCCAAAGGCTATAGAATTTCAGCCTTTAGAATTTCAGAAGCTAACACATTGTAAGACTTTGACTTAAAGTGTTAGATCCTTCTGAAACATAACATCAACAATATGGAAAAAGTTGAACATCCTCACAGCTCATAGACATACACCACAGTCTCTCAACTATCATTAGAGTAGAGCACAGGCCACAGATGTTCAGCCACACTGTTGACTACTCTACCAGCCTAGAGGCAGGCCTTCCAGTGACACGTGTGTCTCACTGTCAGCAGCACCTGGACCAGCTGCCACACTTCTAGGTTGCCTGTCCAAGGAAAGCTCTACCAGCTGGAACTCTCAAAGCTACTTGGGAGTGTTAGGACTATCTTCCCCATGGCTACAAAGTTGTCATTTTGTGTCTTACACTGGCAGCACAGTGGCAATACTGTCTTATGTGGGAACACTGAACATGGCTGACAAATTCACATTTCATCTTGGCCACTGCTGTGGTGTGAATGTGTACTAGCCCCCACAGGCTTTGTGTTTTAACACTTGCTCTTCAGCTGGTGGCAATGTTGTGGGAGGTGGGACCTTTAGGAGAGAGAACATGATTGGAGAAAACAAGGGACTGGAGGGGAAGCCCTGAGGTCTGAGAGGCTAGCATCCCTTCTGTATAATCTTCCGACTCTGGAGGCAATGTAACTAGTTTCTTTCACTCCTGCCTCCATGCCTTCCCTGTGAGCCAAAGTAAATCCTTCTTTCCTTAAGTTTTTGTCCTGTGTGTAGCCATTTTGTCCTGGGGCCAAGTAAATCTGAGATCATATAAAACTTCGTTAATGATCCTAAATACAGCATCATCAACAGAATTAAACATATGGTAGACTCTGCTAATTATTTACCTGTCCCTTATAAAGCAAGTCCCTTCACCCATGAGCAATCTGGGCAGCTCATAGCTTCCAGATTTTATGAATGGAAAAACTGAGCCTTAAAGAGAACAGTATCTTGTATAAGGTTTCCTGCTAGTTAGTAAGCTGAAATTTGACCTCAGGTTTTTCACCTCTCCCAACTCTTAACCTCTTCTTCTCCTCTCCCCCCCCCTTTGTTTTTCTTTCTTTCTTACCCTCACCCACCTTGGGAAGCCTGCCCAGCCAAACAGTCCCTGTGACAATGTAGAGAGGTCAGAGTGTGAAGTGTGTTTTTCCTATGTCCCATTTCTCTCAAGCCACTGTTTGCAAATTATTGCACAAGATGCCCTGATATTCCCCTGTTGCAGCAGAGGCAAAGTCTAGCTAGATCCAGTTCCTATAATAACAGCCAAGGATCAGAAAACGAGGGCACTGGAGATTAGGTGGTTTGGGGACTGTGTGCTTTGGCAGGGTGTTGAAGAGTGTGCAAGCTGAATAGACATGAGCGTTCTAAACAAACATGACCTCATGTTGCAATAGAGGAAGAAATGGATGCAGCCATGCTCCCTTCAGTGTGTAGCTTTAGAAAAGGAACCTTTTTGGAGTACATGCTGGGCATCTGTTCTGAAGAGCAGCAGTGATGACAGAAGCCACCTTGGTCATTATATACCTGTGGTTGTCTTCAAGTGATAGAGATGCTTCATATGTAATGTGTCTCAGGAAAATTTTCTACATATACAAGAAGTCAGTTGCATTAGTCTGTGGACACATCCTCCATCATAGCTGGATTATGAGGTGAAGGTTGACTTGCACCAATATCCTTCAAGGGAGACCTCTCCAGGCTAGAAGCTAACAAGATTAAAATGACAACTTTCATGCCAAAGGTTCATAGAGAATACATAAACAGGGGCTGGAAGGATGGCTCAGTTGTTAAGAGGATTTGCTGCTCCACCAGAGGATCTGGATTCCCTTTCAGATGGCCTAAAACTACCTATAACTCCAGCTCCAGGGGATCCAACACCCTCTTTTAGCCTCAAATGGCACCCATACTTCTGTATGTACACACACACACACACACACACACACACACACACACAAACAAGCTTTAAAGACTTTTTTTTTAAAAAGAGGTTAAAAGCTAACAGCTACAAGAGATGACCAGGTCAGACTCCATGGTATCCCCCCTTACTAGGAGTCCTCACTAAGATCACCCTTACAGATTTTCAAAATGTTTCCCCTGTGTTAAGTTTCCATACCACCACTGAATAACCCCTGATGTCAGCACTCTCTTCCTCTATCTCATCCCCTCCTACCTGATCTTACCCATTCCCATCCCTACCCGCCCTAATATGCAGTTATAAGTAACTACATGTCATATTTGTCTTTCTGGGTTTGATTGCCTTACTTGGGATGACTTTTTTCTAGTTCTACCCATTTCTCTGGAAATTTTGTGATGTCATTTTTAATAGCTGAGTAATAGTCCATTGTGTAAATTTAACACATTTCCTTTAACCATTCTTTTGTTAGGAGACATTGGTTGGCCACTCCTACATGTTCTGCAAGGTTGTTTCCAGTTTCTGACTATTATGAATAAAGCAGTAGTGAATGTAGTCGAGCAAGTGTCCTTGAGGTGGGGTGGAACATCCTTTAAGTATATGCCCAAGAGTGGTAGATTTCTGAGGAACCTCCATATTTATTTCCAAAGTGACTGTACAAGTTTGAACCTCACCAGCAATGGAAGAGTGTTCCCCTTGCTCCATATCCCGGCCAGCATGAGATGTCACTTAGCTATTCTGATAGGTGTAAGATGAAATCTCAGGTAATTTTGATTTACATTTCCTTGATGACTAAGGATGTTGAACATTTCTTTTAAGTGTTTCTCAACCATTTGAGAATCTTCTATTGAGAATTCTATTTAGATCTGTAGCCCTTTTTAAAATTGGGTTGCTTGTTTGTTTTTGATATCCAGTTTATTGAGTTTTTTATTTTGGATATTAGTTCTTTATTTTGAATATTCGTCCTCTATCAGATGTTCAGTCGAAATGAAACTTTTTTCATTTTATAAGTTGCCACTTTGTCTGATGACTGTGTTCTTTGCCTTACAGAAGCTCTTCAGTTTCAAAGATCCCACTTATTAATTGTTAATCTTGGTGCCTGTGGTAATAGTATTCTGTTTGGAAAGTTTTTTCCTGTACCAATGAGTTCACAGCTATTCCCCACATTCTCTTCTATCAGGCTCAGTGTGTCTGGCTTTAAGTTGAAGTCTGTGATGCACTTGAAATTTAACTTTGTGAGGGGTGATAAGTATGGATCCATTTGCATTCCTCTATATGACAAAATCCAGTTAGACCAGTACTATTTGTTGAAGATGCTGTCTTTTTCCCATTGTATGTTTCTGGCTTCTTTATTAAAAACTCAGGAGTACATAGGTGTGTGGATTTATGTCTAGGTCTTCAATTCGATTCCATTAATCAATCTGTTTCTACATAACACCAATGCAACTTTTCTTGCCATATCTCTGTAGTTCAACTTGAAATCAGGGATGGCAAAAACTTCAGAAATTTTTTTTTTATTATTCAGGATTGTTTTAACTAAATCCTGGGGTTTCAGAGTTGAGAATTGTCTTTTCAAGGTCTGTAAAGAATTGTGTTGGAATTCTGATGGGGATTGCATTGAATATATAGATTGCTTTTGGTGGGATGGGTATTTTTATTATGTTAATCTTACAGATTCATGAGCTTGGGAGATCTTTTTTTCTTCTGATATCTTCTCTAATTTCTTTCTTCAAAACTTAATGGTTTTGTCATACAGCTCTTTCACTTGCTTGGATGTAGTTACTCCAAGATTTTTTTTTAATATTATTTGAGGCTATTGTGACAGGTGTTATTTTCTTTCTCAGTCCATTTACCATTTGTATATAAAAGAGCTATTGACTTTTTTTTTAAGTTAATCTTGTACCCAGCCACTTCACTGAAGGTGTTTATCAGATGTCAGAGTCGACTGGTAGAATTTTGGGGGTCACTTATGAATACAATCATATCATCATTGACTTCTTCTTTTACAGTCTGTATCCCCTTGATCTCCTTCAGTTGTCTTTCTACTCTCGTTATGACTTCAAGTATTATATTGAATAGATATGAAGAGTGTGGACAACCTTATCTTGTTCCTAATTTTAGTAGAATTGGTTTGAGTTTCTCCATTTAATTCACTGTTGGATATAGGCATGCTGTAAATTGTCTTTATTATATTTAGGTATGTCCATTGCATACCTAATTAATATCTCCAGGACTTTTATCATGAAGGGGTGTTAGATTTTGTTAAGAGCCTTTTCTGATTCTAATGAGATCATCATGTATTTTTTTCAGTTTGTTAATGTTGGATTACATTTACTGATTTTTGTTAATATACATTTACTGATTTTCATATATTGAACCAACCCTGTATCTCTGGGATGAAGCCTACTTGACTATGGTGAATGATCTTTTGAATGTGTTCTTAGATTCAATTTACAAATACTTTATCAAGTGTTTTTTGCATCTATAGTCACAAGAGAAATTGACTTGTAATTTGATTTTTTGTTTAGTCTTTATGTAGTTTAGATGTCAGTGTGGCTGTGGCCCCATAAAATAAACTTTGCAATGTTCCTGCTGTTCCTATTTTCTGGGATAATTTGAGTAGTATTGATGTTAACTCTTCTTTGAAAGTCTGGTATAATTCTGCACTAAAATCATCTGGCCCTGGGCTTTCCTTGGTTGGAGATTTTAAATAACTACTTCTATCTCACTAGGTGCTATATGTCTATTTAAATTGTAAACTAATTTTTTAAAAGAAAACTTTAAACAAGATAAATCACTATAAAGACCATATCACAATGAGAGAAACAGTATAGAAATACACCTAAGTCGCCTGGCCTGGTGATATAGGACTGTAATTCCAGCTACTTCAAAAGTTGATTGCAGGATCAAAATCCACCAGGACTATAAAATGAGTTCAAGGAGTAGTTGGGAAACCTAGTGAGACCATACTTTAAATAACACTGAAGGAAAGACTGACACTCAAATCTGTATTCTGAGCAGCAGAGATGTGCCTGCATTTACACACACACACACGCACACACACACACATGTATATAGGTATACACACACAAACACATGCTTCACACACATGAATATTTATGAAGGTACCACTTATTAATGCTGAGAGGGGAAAATAGTGGGGCATGTTATGTATACCCTATATGCATTAAGCAATTGTATTTGTAACAATATACCCTACAATTAATAGCTATTCTGTTTCTTGTTTTTTAGTTTTTGTTTGTTAGTTTATTTGTTTTGTTAAGGGAGTAGTAGAGGTAGAAACAAATTACTCAAAATGCTGTAATTCAGCCACTACAGAAAGCAAAAATTTCTCTAATGTTATTCTCACAGATAAATCTCCACAGACATTTGCATCTAGGTTCTGAAGTTCAAGGTTGATTCTCAAATGTTAAGCTCCTGCCCATTGGATGTGAGTACTGAGATGTTTTCTTGACACTCCATTTGCTGAGACTAAAAATGTCACCGACAAGATAGATTTTTATTATTTTATTTTATTTTATTTTTATTTATTTTTATAATTTCTACATTTTTATTTAAATTTGCTTTTAACTAATTCATAAACAGTGTACATACTCATAGGATACTATATGAAGTTCTGATTCATATTTAAAGAACGTTAGACACCTCTATCTACCCGAAATATTTCTTATTCTTTTAGCCAAAATTCTTCCACATCTTTTCTTCTAGTTTCTTGAATCATGTGACATAGAAATTACCTGTGAGCTAAGAGGTAGGTTTCTGCTTTGGTTGATTTTTTTTTTTTTTAAGACTGGAGAGTATCTCCTCCACAGGTTCTCCCCTGTCAGCTTCTGCTGAAAGCTTTCTGCTGGGAAGTGATGCTATCCTGAACACAGCACTACAGCAGACACATACTGCTCTAATGAACAGCAGCCTGCACTGGAAAAAAAGATCCAGTTCCCACAGGATAAGTGTTTGCCAGTGACTATGTGCCTTGTTTAATTCAACAAGTCAATGATATTTGCAAACCCACTGGAGGATTTGCCACCCTAACAGAACATTTGAAGCC
This sequence comes from Grammomys surdaster, assembly GCF_004785775.1. NCBI lineage: Eukaryota > Metazoa > Chordata > Mammalia > Rodentia > Muridae > Grammomys > Grammomys surdaster. The sequence continues at coordinate 22,218,680 of NW_021604564.1, read as the reverse complement.
CTGCCGCTGAGGTCCTGTGTGCTCCAGCCTTAGACTTTCTGTGATGACTACTAGTAATATGTGCTGTTCTGCTGGGTAGTAGCTTCAGGTGCCAAGGGCTTCACCCTGATCTCATTCCCTTCTGCTGCAAAAGCTCTCATGATAGGCAGAGAGTAAGTCCTCCTCAGTTCTATGTTCAAAACCAGGAGACAACAGCAGTCATGCTGGCACTGAGGAGGACCCCGACACACATTTCTTTATTCCTGGACTATGGCATATCTCAACATGACCAGTAAGAAACTTAATGCCAGGGCATAGACCCTGGGTCCAAACATGCAAGTATTCCAAGAAATGGTTGCCAGTAGTTTTCCAAAACAACCAATGTACCACTATGTACACACATCACAATTGTGTTCACTCTACTACCGAACACATTTGCTGTAGAGCAAAGAGTCTTTCCCACTTCAGCTAAGGTCTAAGCACTGGCTCGGGGCTGGAACTGCAGAATGGACTGAGGCTATCCCACCGGTGTGGGTGACCTCAGCACTCACAAGTCCAGTCTGTTCTGTTTTCATTTCTGTCCCTGTGATAGAATGTGATGAGTGAAAATCAATATGGGGAAGAATGGAAGGCTTTAGTTATCTTACAATTCCTGGCTGCCATCCATTATGATGGGGAAGTCAACACAGGAGTTTAAGCCTCGTGGCCAGTCAAGAATCAGGAGATAATAAGCAAGCAAACGCCTGCTTGCTAACTTGCTTTCTATTTTTAACAGTGTTCCATTCCAGGAGTCACCTAGGCAATGGTGACACCAACATTCAAAGTGGGTCTTCCCACCTAGATTAACAATCAGGACAAACCCTCACTTCCTGTAGAACCAGTGACTTTATCAGAAACAAATTGAAAGCAATCACTTGGATAACAAGAAACATTAAATTTACCAGACACAGTAGCACATCTTCCAAAGCATGACTGGATACACGTATTATTTTTGATTTTGACTTTCTGGTTGGGCTTCAGTGTGGCTCCCAAAACATGTCTATATGATGTATCTGAGACTAGGAAGAGAACAGCACTTAGGTTACAAAAGGAGTGAAGAGCTTTATTAAGGAATTGTTCTCCGCATTTTCATGTGGCGTTAAATAGTCTATTCTGACATCTCCTAACAGAAACAAGGAAACTTAGGTTTTCAGCATTAACGTCCATCAATAGTGAATTGTCCTGTAAGTGGGATGGGCTGTCATTGTAAAATCAGATGTGGGGCTAACCAGTAAATCCTCCTCCTGCCTTGCAGGTGGTTTTTTAACCAGTCTGTGGAAAACAGGAGGGTTTTGCTTCTGTTAAATAGTGCTTTTACAAGACTGCGCATAGGATTTAAGCACTGAATCTCCCAAGTTGTGCTGATAGATGTGACAGGACTTTAATTTACCTTAATGTGCACCTTGACTGAGCTTGCAGGGTTTTGATCTTCTCTTAGAGCTCTGTGGTACCTCAGTCTTAAGTACGCATGCCAACTCATGGTCCATTGGGCCCTCGAGACAGACCTCCCACCCCTTTGTGATTACACAGAGTGGCCACTAAAGGTCACTCTTACTCCACTTTCTCAACCCAGTTTTGTAACCTGGGCGCAGGTAAAATAAAAATAAGGAAAACCTCCTCATTTACAGAGAGGCTGGGGAGGCCCAAGGCTGTCATTTTGCAGAGAAATTCTCTCTCACCTAAGGCCCATGAGACCTAAGGCTTTAGTGATCTCTCTTTGTTAATGCTTTCCCAGCAAAGTTATCAAGATTCGTAAAAACTATTTTTTTCCAAATGAATACAGCACAGATGTAAAAGCCAACAGTTCTGTTCCGGGCCCAGAGTTTTAAAAGGAAAATGGGTCATTTTTAGGAAACAGACTTAAAACTTAACTGAGTTAGTAATTTATAACTGTCCTCATCTGAAGAGAGAGGAAGGAAGTTTGAAAGTGGTACTTGCCAAGAATTTAGAGCTTAAATCATCTGTAAAGGGGATCTGCTTCCTTTTCTGCATGTATGCTCGGGAGATGCAGGGGGCCCAGAATTGAAAGTCTCAGTTTTTTTGTAAGGAACAGAGCAAGTGTATTTCAGCATAATTTATGGGTAACTGAAGTTAAATAGTTCATGGACATGTTTAATATCATCAGTAATAGAAGGAAATAAACCACTGCAACAATTATCATTTGTTGTGCAAAAAAATGACAAAAAAATAAAATTGAAAAATAGAAATTCTTAAGACTCCAGGAAAACAACGCCATATTTGCTGTACTACAAACAAATACAGTGATGACCAGTGTGGAAAATGTCTCCTTTTAGAGATAACTCTTTATGAGAATTACATCAAGGAAACATCAATTTATTTGAGAAATACCTACAATGAAAGAAGTAAAAAAAAAAAAGGTTCTAGCATGTGGTAATTTCTTTTCAAAACATGGAAAATTCAAATTCCATCTGATAAGAACTCCTTGGATTTCTTACTTCTGCTCCAGAATATATTTCTATGCATTTTTCTGGTTAGAACTGGAAAAATAACTTGTTTCATATCCTCTTTAATAACCTGTGTTCATTGCCTACAACACAGTTGTATATCCTTAGAATAAAAGCATTAAACAAAATAACCCTGTGATTTTTCCTCAAAGCATAACATGTTAAATCCTCATTTGTCTGCGAAATTCTGAAGTTGGCAGGACACACAGCAAATGACGGAGCTCCACATACCTCCATGCACATTTACTATTTCCACATACAAGCAGTAGGTGCAGAAAAATCCATCCTAGATTGCTGTGGCAAACTCATGAACTTGATGTACTCAAACCTCACATTCTGTAAGACTTCATAGAACGAGAATCTGAGGAAAATTACCAGGAATCCATCAAGTCTGTCTCATGAAAAGCAATCGGTACTGCTGGGAACACGGGTCAGTGGATAAAGTTTGAAGAACACATTTAGAGAGATCTGAGTTCAGATCCCCAGCACCCACATAAAAAGCTGCAACCCCATTGCTGGGGAGCCAGAGAAAGGCAGACCCTGGATAGCAGCCTAACCAACTGGTGAGT
>NW_021604564.1:22205535-22205628 GCF_004785775.1 Grammomys surdaster | reverse complement strand
TCTCTCTCTCTCTCTCTCTCTCTCTCTCTCTCTCTCTCTCTCTCTCTGTGTGTGTGTGTGTGTGTGTGTGTGTGTGTGTGTGTGTGTGTGTGT
>NW_021604564.1:22140640-22205525 GCF_004785775.1 Grammomys surdaster | reverse complement strand
TGTGTGTGTGTGTGTGTGTGTGTGTGTGTGTGTGTGTGTGTGTGTGTACATGCCATGGTTCATGAGTGAGATTAGAAGACAATTTGTAGGATTCAATTCTCTGCTTCCACCATGCGGAACCCAGGGCGGAGCTCAGGGCACCATTTTTTGGAACAAACATTTTGTTTGACCCAGAAAGCCAAATCATTGTCCAAGTTTACAGTTTAACTCAATGTGCTGCTTGTATTCTTCTCCAGGAAAGATATTCATAAACAATGCCTCATGTAAACAGATCTATGTAGCTGGTGATGGGTGATGTGGATGGAGTCCCCTTTTTATAAAGTAGAAAACAAGAGAGTTTGCTAAGAAAATTGGAACATATTACTGAAGTTGAAGATTAGTGGATAAATTTTGAAGAAACACCTCAAAACTCAGGGTGATATACAACAAGAAAACCAGGGATTCATCAAGACTGCTTATCATGAGGTTGTGTTGATAGTAATCTGTCAGGTGGAAACACAGTATCCAAGATACACTCAGTAACATGAAAATGAAATAAAGGTATTCAGAGTTATGAAAAGTAGAATGTTTTCCCTGGTGAATAAATGAATGGTGGGTATTGTATTATCTTCTGCCACTATAACAAAACATTGATGGTGTTTGAAGTATAAATAAAAAAGGTCACAGTTCTAGACATTCAAGAAGATGGTATTAGTTTCTAGTGAGAGCTCAGCTGGAGTGAGAGCCTTCTGGCTCTAACATGACATGGCATCATGGTAGGTTCTACATGGGAGGGAGAGATTACAGGACCATCAGTGACCGTTGGCCTTCTGGAGAAAAATATTCTGTTGGTGCAGTTACTTTTAGGGTTACCCATGCTTCCTGTCTGTGACCTCTCACCCATGCTGTGTAAGAAAGCCTTATGAACTCCTTGGTTTTCCCCAGGGTAAACTTTGGAAGAACCAAACTTTTGTTTGTCATTTGGACCTTATGAAGAAGGGGAAGAGTTTGTTTATATCTCCCCAGGGAAGGAATTTTAACATACCAATCTTCCAGCATATGAGCCTTTTAAGAGACACAGTCAAACTGCATTCAAAGCATATGGGTGTTCACTAGAAATTAAGAGATATATTTTGCATGAGATGTTGCTAGCACAGAAAAGAACAATATGGCAGGAAAGATCAACAGACTATAAGAGTGAGTACCAAGCACTTCGAGGAGTCTGACTGGTAAACTATGTCCACTTAGTAAAACAACAGCAGTTGCTTCCCCACTCCATCCTGTATCTCCACTGGCCACAGACTTTTGACCAAGTTTGTAATACCAGACATGAATTCCCTTCTATGGATGGGCATCAAATCCAAACAGAAAGCCATGGGTTAGTTCCATAATAGGTATGCTTTGATTGCACTGGTGGGTCCACTATGCTGGCCAGTCAGTATCACTATGCACAGAGTCCAGCTTAGGAAGACAGTTGATGACAGGTTATCCCCCAGACACCTACTGGCACTATGAGTGCTTTCTAGCAGGAAGGAAAGTTCCGGACCATTTTCTTTTAATTTCAAATCTAACTTAATATTCAAGGTAACAAATGGCATGTGTTGCTTCTTGGAAAGATCCTGAGTTGGAAGGAAATGGGAGTAGAGGACTCAAAGGAAAGAAATGTAATCCAGTCATTTTATTCTCCCACAGAAACAATAGAGCTACACCTTAATAAATACATTGATAGACTCCATGTGTTAAAAATCTAGGAGTTGGAATTACTCAGGATTAACTGTGAATCCCAGGTGTGACCCTTACTGGCTATATAAACCAGAATAAGTTAAGTTCCGCACATTATTTGGTTTCTTTATCTGTAACAATCAATAATGAAAATATGCCAAGATAGAGAAGAGAAAGACAAGAGAGATGTTTGGTTTTAGCTAACTTGAGAAGAAATGTTAGGATCCTGATAATGAGAAAAAAACCACATTTACACTTCTGGCCTTTTATTATTAGCTGACACACCTTCATCAGACACTAAATTTTACCACTAAAATCCAAAGATTAGGTGTCTGTCTCTAAGTAACCTGAAGTCATATTTGAAGTTGTGATGTGTCCTCGCAAAGCCAACTTGGAATGTTGCACTCCAATTTGTATCTTAAGTCAGTTAATCAAGTCAACATAGTAGGTGATTTTTAAGAGCCTATTTCTGTTCCCAAGTGCCTGAAATAAATACACTTGGAAGCTGTTGCCCTGCTCTTGAAGAGCGTAAAATATTTTACAGAGTGTTATCTCAGGATGTTTGTATTTCAGCAATAGTAATTGCTTGGGAAAGAGTAGGGGATGACTAACACAGAGCTAGAGCTTTTGCCTGGCAGGCCCAGGCTCAGTCAGAAGACCTCAACACAAACAAAATTCCTGAAAAGACCTCAAGCCTCTTGCTTGTAGAAACAGCAGAAATGCTCACCACTCACTGTGCTTGCTTTGGGTTGCTTCCTAAAGAATGGCCAGAGAATACCTTCAGCAAAATGAGTGGAGCAAAGCAACACTTACCTCAGTCTTTTGAGAATGATCTCCCCACTGTCCTGATGACCTAACATTTTAGTTTCTCCTGGAGAAAAGAAGAGTGCAGAGGATGTACAGAAGAAACACTGAGGAAGCTGAAAAGTACATCAAGAACTTGGAGAAAACTGTGTAGGAAGTCAATTCCCGTCCGGTGGAAGGCACAGCCGTGGAGAGGAAGCAGGCCTGATGATCTGTTGAGAGGTAAAGGGAAGCTCCAGGATGACTGCAATGGCAGTCCCATGAACAGGTCAGGGTTTGTTTAATATGCCTGGCAAAGGACTGTAAGAAACATGTGAGGATGACATGACAGAAATGAGAATAGTCACCAAACAACTCAGGTAAAATCAGGAAGCAGAAAGAAGAGGTAAACAGCTAATGAAACCAATCAAATGTGAAAAACAGGAAAGTGACCATAAGTTAGCTATTTTTCAGGACATGAGTAGCTGCATGCATAAACTCACAGCAGCTGTGTGTTTTTAGCTGCCCAAGATCTGCACAAGAGCAAGCCAGGCATCAGGAGGGTCAAGAGCAGCCTCCCCAAGTGAGGAACCATTTACAGTTGATGGCTGCCTGGGGAGGGACAGTCATTTTTCTTGAAGGGTGTGGCTCCTGGTTGGTAGTAAGCTCCAGTGCCATGGGGAGTGAGTGTCAAGGGAGTGGGTGGTGGAGTACATCTGAGAGGAGTGAGAGGGGAAGTGGGAGAGTGGATACAATCAAAATACAGCACATGAAATTCTCAAAGAATTAATGGAAAAAACAGGTTAAGACTGTTCAAACATTTGGCTGGAACACATTAAGTTTTATAATCTTGCTACTGCTTCACGGAGCATTGACTGTGTTCTGGATACAATTCTCTTCCAGTCAAACTTCATTTAAAAAGCAGGTGATGTTTGACAAGCCTGTTCTCCAAATGACTCCTGAAGAGTTGGGTTCTGGAAAGGACACCATAAAAATAAAACTGCCTATACCATGGGATGGGGGAGCTGTGACATGAAGAGGGAAAAAATTTAATGAGAGACATGAGGAAAACACAGATTCACCTAAGAACTTAGCAGCAATATGTAGGCTATGCCAAACTCAGAACATGGTTTTAGGAGGAGGAGGTCATCACTGTGTGTGCTAGTTGTTGTTGTTGTTGTTGTTGTTTTGTTTTGTTTTGTTTTGCTTTGTTTTGCTTTGCTTTGCTTTGTTTTGTTTTTCAAGACAGGATTTCTCTGTGTAGCTCTGGCTGTCCTGGAACTGTCTCTGTAGACCAGGCTTGGCCTCAAACTCAGAGATCTGGCTGACTGCCCAAATGCTACTATGTGTGGTGTTTTAACATAGCTAATGACATGCCACCAGGAAGTGACTTGAAGAGTCTATTCACACTTGCACCACCTTTCATGATAATCTCAGGCAAAGAAAATTTCAGACACATTAATTCTAAATTATCCAAATTTTCAATTATCCAAATTTTCAAAGGCTAAAAGAAAAGAATAATGGAAATTGATGACCATTGTTGAGCAAGGTGACATTGAGCTGGTGGGTCTGCAGCTCCTGAGACAGATGTGATAGTTTCCCATGTCAAGTCACAGAGGTGCACAAGAAATTTCCCAGAGAAACAGCACTGTTGATTGGTATAAGCCCATAGCAAAATCATTTGAAAAGTATTTTATATATTTGAGTCATTTTTAAAAACCACTCTCTTCCAGTTTCTTATTTTTTCTAGGAAAAATGGGGCTCAGTAGCACATGAATGAGCACAAGAATCCTTGGAACAATACTCCATAAAAATAAAATTCCAACTGGACAACAAAAAGAGAGGTTCTAGGGCCATAATCAAAGCTAGCTACACTCAATGGATTTCCCTTTGAGGAAGGACTGATGAATATATAGGGCTTCATTAACTGTATTGAACACCTAACAAAGATGAAAAGCTATCTCTTGTTTGTGGTAAATGTTTTCATGGGAACCAAAAGCAATATCCACTCAGCAAAATGTGTTGGATTGCTTCATATTCCAAAACTTGATTTAAAAAAAAAAAACATTATTCGCTAAGGTTGACTTAACCACAACTCTCATTGGCTTCTGTGGGAGTTTTGCCATGGCTGAAGACCACAAATAAGACCCATGCTCCTGGTAATAAAAAGGCTGCCCAGATCCTGTGGAAAAGCTGCTGAACCTCAGAGCGAAAGAAAACACTTTCCTGTCACTGGAGACGGCTCCATGTTGACTTCCATTAAAACGTAACCTGAGCCCAGGATGCAGATGATTAGAATGAGCTTGGAATAATGGACAAAGGTTATTTTACCCAAAGAGCAATCGTGCTTTCCAGACAGGGGTGTGTGTAGAGGGAACAGGGGTGCTGGCTCCATTTCCACACTGACTTGCATTTAACCTGTCTTCTTTGGCCAGGCTCCTCATGTTTTACTGCACCCCTCCCAGGCCCCTGTGCTGAGTCTAGCTCCAGAGTCATAGTCTTCCCAATGCTGGTTTGCAGTTTCCATCCTTCCTGCAGGCCCTGCCTCCCTCCTGCCTCTGTCTTCTCCATGCTAGTGGCCTCCAGGCCTACTTCTTTCAGTCCACGTTCTTTGTCCCCCTAAAGTTTCTCATTTATTTGCCGTCTATTTTCACGAAAGCCAGTTTCATATATATTGTTTGTGGTTTTTAATTCTTCATAGGCAAAGGCCCGTTCCCTACCTATTCAGTCACCAAATCTGACAAATAATATTCTTTGAGGGAAGTCAGCCATTAGCGATTTTCGATGTGTCTGCCATTCTAAGACTTTCTCACAAAGAGAATAATGCACTACAAAGTAATTTAGCTAGATTCCCCACCCCATTCTTTTTATTTCATTATCAAAGAACTGTCTTCTATGAGTCTGATTTCCCAAACACTTCTTGTGTTTATTTCTCTACATAACTAAAGCCAGATCATTTGGGGGCAGATGAGACTTTTGGTCCTGGGGTGGAAAAGCCCTGTTTTCACAGGACAGTTTATTAAGACAACATGGTGCTTGCTATCACTCAGACAGGTCCTCCAAGCTGCTGCGATTGTCAGTAACAGTGGGTTGCGGCTGTGAGATACACCAAATGCACTGTAACCTCCACAGATTACAGTTGAGAACACTGAAGGTGGGAGCTTGCAGTTAAAGACAGAAATGACAGAATTTAGAGTGTCTCAACTCTAAGCTTAATTTCTCCCACTGAGGATTTTATTAATATTCTTTCTCATTATTCGTTTGAAGAATGATTGACCTGGGTGGGGGTATTTCTATGTTGAGTATTTAGCTAAACCATAAAAATTGACCCAATTACCACTGACAAGTGTTCTGTGATGTCTGTTAAGAATGTTTCAAACTCTCTCCAGTCAACAAATCAGTAGAACAAATTTGGATAAATTTTTGGACTGTTAATGATGGAGATTTTGAATCTTTATGAGCCTAGGAAGGTCCTGAGGTTCAGCCTGTATTATATGAGCCTTGACTCAAAAAAGACAACCAGAAAGAAATCATGAATAGCCACTTCACCTGTCTAAAAATTTGAACTTACAAACCTATAAAACTACTTGGCAATATCTTACATGGTTAAGGTAGGAACCTTCAGCTCATGGGTCATAGGCCACAAAGGAAGCCCATGTCTGGATTAACAGGCCCTGGGTTGAGTACCTCTAGCTAGACCAGAATCTGTGCTTTCTTCCTACCCTACTCCCCTCCACTGCTGCTTCCCTAAGGCTCCCTGTCACAGTCCTGAGGCCTTGGGATTCCCAAGTTGACCCTGAATTTCCCTGGACTGTCTTGGAAAAGGGTTTTCTCCCCAACAGGCCCTCTACTGTACAGCAAAATGGAAGCAGAGGTTAGCTCAGGCTTTCTGGATGGATATAAATCCACAGCCCTCAGTGACCAAGCATGTATACATTTTCTTTCACTCACTTATGTAACGCAAAAGTTCCTGGTTTAGAACATTTCAAAATTGCTCCTTGTTCTATCATTTTTAATTTTTATGTTTTCCCCCAAGCAGAACTCAAACCTAGAAGAGTGACTGGCTCAGTATCAATTCTGACTGTGAATACAGAGCAGAGTGTTAACAGCTTATAGATGCTAAAATATTCTACTTTTGTTTTTCTTCAATGGGATATCATGTAGGACACACAGGAGTGATCCCCTAACCCCTAGCTAATTGAAAATGGAAGAACTCATCCATCACTTGGGAATTTCTTAAACCTGGGGGCCTCAATATTGATATTTTTCAGTTTGCAAGCCACAAACATTATAGCATATAAAATAGATTTTGTGTTTATTGAGGTAAAGAATTGTTAGATCAGTGAATAATTATATTTATAAAATAAGTGTATTGGTTACTCCTGACGATACCATATGTGGCCATTCACATTGAGGATAACTGTCTTGTACAGTTCCTTGAGTGTATGTGCATGTATATGGTGTGTGTTCCTGTGTGTGTTCATGTACGCTTATGCACATGGAGGCCATTGTTTGATATAGTGTATCTCCCTCAATTGATGTCTACCTTATTTTGAGACAGGGCCCCTCACTGAAAGTGGAGCTCATCAGTTACACTAGGCTAGCTGGCTAGTGAACTCTAGATACCCTCCCGTCTTTGCCTGCCCAGATCTTAGATCACAGGTGTACACCACCAAATTTAACTTTTTACATGGGTCCTGGGGATCCAAACTCAGATCCTTAAGCTTACACAGCAGAACTATCTCCAGCTGGGCTAACACTCCAGCTTCCGTGTATGCTCTTTATAAATCCCAAAACACCACTGTTGAATAAAACATGAATTCCTTAAACCAGCAGCTAAATTAAGTAGCCATTGTGTGCACTTGAAAAACCAAGACACCCCAAAGTGCACTGCTACACTGGAAACCAGCTTGCATCTGTAATGTTTCCGCTCATGTTGGTGTTTTCCACCAACAGGTAAGAGTGAGGTTTTGACACACTTAGTGGAACACAGGGTGTTAATCTTGTAATCACCCTGTCAGCACTTTCTGTGGCTGTGTTAATGGCCACCTTTCAGCCACTCAAAACTCCTGCCAACAAAAATAATCCAGAATCCAGCCAAGGAGAAGTCATACAGCTACTTTTTTCTCTTCAATTTTTTTCAAAGCAATGAATGAACGTTTTTAAGGACCAGCTTTAAAGATGGAGCTTTGCATCTATTTTCTGCTTCTGTGACAGGTTCCCCAGTTTACAAGAAAACTCAAGCTTTCTTCTTGGTCCAATTCTTGATTTTTCACTGGAAAATTAATGTCATTGTGACAGAAAGCTAAGCCATCCCTTCTTTCAAGCAAACCAAAAGCCTACTAGCACATATTTAAGAACCCCAAATGAATTAATTAATTCATAAGCAATGGCTAAGACTGATAGAGCTGGGATAGTACAGAACATGAATGCAGACTCCATCTCATGGTGAGCGTGGAACCATCAAAGGAATTATGACTACATGTTTTTTGTTCTGGCAAATGTCAGTGCAGAGTATGATACCTAGTGGTGAGCAGTGACTGCCCCTGACTTTTCTTCACTCATCTGACTTCACTTCAGGCTTGATTTTGTTTCCCTCCCTGCATTTTGAAGACATTCAAGAGTGTCTGAATACCTCCATCACCTCCCTTATCTTTCAGCTCACTGGAGCTCTATGCAGCCACTCTGCGGAGAACTCTAAATTAGTTTGAGTCCACATTTCGTTCCTCTCACTGAATAAGATATTTTGATGAGAAGCAACTCAGGGGAGATGGCATTTAATTTAGCTCCCAGTCCCAAGTTACAGTTTGTTATTGAAGTAGTCACATCAGCAGAGGCTTGAGAGAGTTATTCACATGGGTATAGAATAAATGGGCATATGTACGCTTAGCACTCAGCTTGCTTCTTCTACTCTCAGATGGTCCAGAGCCCAAAAAGCAGAGGTTGGTGCCACCCATGTTTGAGCTAGGTCTTTCCACATCAATAAGCAACCAAGACAATCTCCAGTAGACACCCACAGGCCAACCTGACCTGGACAGTTTCCACTGAAACTGTCCCATCAGGCAGTTCCAGTCATAGTCAAACTGATAATTAAACCAACCATCCCAGTGGGGTTTTCCTATGCTGTTTTATTTTGTTTGGCTCTATCTACATATAATACTTTTGTCAAGGAAGTGGTGCTGTGTCAGAATTTACTCCCAGATAAAACACTCCATCTTAGAGGGAAGATTATTAAGATTCAGAATGTTCTAAAGCAATGGTTCTCAACCTTCCTAACACTGCAAGTCTTTGACGCAGTTGGTTCCTTATGTTGTGGTGACTCTCAACCATTATTTCGCTGCTACTTCATACCTACACTTTTGCTTCTGTTATGAATCATAATGTAAATATTTGATACGCAGGATATCTGATATGCAACCAGTGAAAGGGTTGTTCAACCTCAAAAGGGGTCATAACCCACTGTTCTAAAGGGAGGTGAAATGTTCCATTCTGCTGGGAAGCTAGTTAAACAGAAAGTAACCAACTCAAAAACCCCAGGAAGTCCCTGAACCTGACCAATGCACCAGACCCACCCTGACCCGCCAAGACTATATAAGCATTAAGAAATACTCAGAGGCATTCTCAGATCAGTCAGTGGAGGTGCCTGGAGGAGACTCTCAAACCTATTGATGTTGTGCAGTGAGCTCAGGGTTCCCATTTTCATGGGCTATCACCGTGTAGTAGTGTAGTATGTCACATGTCTGTCCCATCTGTTATGTGCTAATTTACAAGAAGGGCAGCAGTATGTGAGTAGTATTGATCAAAAGCACAAAAACTCTCTGAAGCATCTTGACTGATATATAAAAATAAATCTGTCACCTCTTACTTTTTAACCCAAACAACTATAGGTGGTGTTCCATTTTTGTTAATAATGGACTATACATGGAAAATATATTTCCAAGAAATAAAGCTCCCAAACACTCACAATATCCTCTTCCACTAGAAAATGAACTGTTAATAAAGAGCAGATAGCAATGTGCCACCAAGACTAGGGATTCAGTTTTCTGTCCCTCATGTATTTCTGAGAGAAAGTCCCTTCCCAAGAGCTGGTTAAAGGGAAGTGACACTCAAATGTGAAGCTACCCAAGTTCAACTTAGAAAATGAATGCCAGCTAACTCAGTCTTCTTTGAATTGTGTCTTGTCTAGACAGATCATGTCAATGGGAGGAGAGTAAAACATCAAATTATGACAGAAAGACAGCCAAACTCATCTGTAGCAAATATGTTTGTTTGAAAAAACAAAAAACAAAAAAACAAAAAAAATCTGAAAATCTGGGCTGGCTGGAGGTCTCATACATCTCACACTATAGAATTTTAGTGAGATTGTGGTAGATATAAATAATTCAGCCTTAGTCACTTTTATTTTTTTACATTTTTACTTCATTTATTTATTTATCTGTATGTGTGTGTGGAAGGGTATGTGCCACTGGACATCTATGGAGTTCAGAACCAATCTCTCTTTACACCACATGGGACCCAGGAATCAACTCAGGCTATCAAGCTTGGCAAACGGTACCTTTACTAGGTGACCCATCTTGCTGACCTACTTTTGTGATCTTTAAAAGATCAATTCTTTTTATATAAAAGAAAATTCAAATGGACCTTTCTATATATGTTTAATGTTGATAACTTGAGATCAGATCGATGACAATTCTGCCTCTTGATCTGGAACAGACTTTCTTCCTGCATCTCAAAGACGTTAGTGTTCAGAAAGAAAATGATCCAGTTGTGAAGGGGGGGGATCTATTTGTGTTGGCAACAGTCAACAATACTATACTACTGTTTGTCTCTAGGAAAGAAGTTTGGGGTTAGAAAAGATAGACTTGACCAAAACAAACAAGTATAACACTGGAAATGGTTAGATGTGCCATGGACTTTCTCCTGCAATCCACTGTATTAAAGTACTGAGGACCAAGGCACAGCACTCACAGACCCACTATTAAAGAGCCAGTGTGGCCCTTTTCATGTTATAAGCCTTGTTTCAAGTAGAATATCCTTAATCTTCAAAGGAATTTTGTAAATCTCTCTAGTGTGTGCATGAGAAAGGAAGACAAAATTTTAGATTTCGCTCCACCTTAGCTTTAAACTCCATTAGATATTTTAATTTGGATTTCTACTCATTGCTCCAAATGTGAGATTAGAAACACAATTATATTACTATCAAAGCAGAATGCACTGAAAACCAAATTACTTGCATGTTCGTCTCTAGCCTATTCCATCATTTTCTCGTCCTTAGAATGTGGAGAAACTAAATTACCATCTGTTTCAGCCTGCTCCCAGATGTTCCATCATTCCCACCATACACCATTATAACATCAGATGATCTGAGTTCTAGGACATCAGATGGAATGGGGGACATTGTTTTGTTTAATCACTGTTTTGCTTCAATGTCTACCTCTTACCCACATGGGTCACATTCTGAGACTCCCAGGGGTTGCCTGAAATCATAGTAATCCCTAACCCCAGAAACACTACTTTTCCAGTTTAATCTATTCATTGTCCTAGTAAGAGTATAACAAAAATAAAATAGAAAAATTACAACTATATAAAGTTATGGAAATCTTGTATCTCAAAATGTCACATGATACTGTAGTCAATGGGAACCTCAGCGTGTAATCCATTTTCTCTCCTTCTTAGGTTAACGGATTCACTTCTTGGAAGCCTTTTTTGGCTTTCTTTATCACATCAGAATTTGAGACATCACTACTGATGTGTTTTGTGGACACTATTAAGCAATACAAGAGTTGTAGGTACATAGAGATGCTGACTATCGGCATCAAAATAGTCGATCTGATAACTAAGATGGACACCCAGTGGCTGATGGGAAAGTAGTGTACACCTCAACGATACACTAGACAAAACGATGACTCATGTCACAGGAAAGATGGAGCCAGGTGACACTTCTCACGCTGCCATTTAGAATGATGTACATTTATAATGTATGAATTATTTATGTCTCAAGTTCCCCATTTAATGCTTCGGACGCCAGTTGTACCACAGGTAACTGAAAATACAGAAATCAAAATCATGGATACGGGGAGATACTGTAGATGTAAAGCATATGTAAAATAATCTTACTGAATATTAAATGATAAAAAATTTAAATCTTAATTACAGCTTATGTGTCTCTGATATGAAAGTCTGACTCTAGAATGTTCTGAACACTGAAACTATTCATGAGCTAACATGATGCAAAAAGTAGAAAATTCCATATTGTAAAACATGGTTTAGTGTACTATGCTAAATAACTAAAAATATTACATCATGTTACCTTCAGTCTGTGTAAATGAGATCTATAAGAAACATGTAAATTCTGTGTCTAGACATGATTCCATTCATGAAATAACTCATTGTGTATATGCACATACTCTGAAGTTTAAGAAACCTCTAAGATGTGAAACACCATGGCTTTAAGCATTTTCTGTTGAGGAGATTATGTGGGGTAAACAAGCTGCTTCACAGCTTTATTGCTTAGCTGCAACTTGAGACCCAAGAGAATCATAAAAAAAGGATGACTTCACTGTGCAAGTTACTTTGTTCACAAGCAAAATAGAAAGACTAAACTGCCTGAGAGGGCTGGCAGGTGGGAAGGGGAACGAACAATGAACAGCTTTTGAATTCCCAGAGCTGGAGCAGCCAAGGGTTCTTGAGCCTCAGGGACTTGGTGATCTGACTGAAACGGACACTGCCCGCCCCTGGGCCATTCCTTTGGCCTCACTTCACACCACTCAGACTTTGATCATCACTTTCACCAGTTCTGTACGGTGCAGACAGCACGTCTAATAGTCGGAAAGCAGCTGGGAGGCAGGAGGGTAGGCAGGTTGTCCTGGAGCTTCATGTTCTGCCTAAATGACTTTCTATAAGCAGTACATTAGCAAGGAACCATTAAAATGGAAATATCTATTCCTTACCATGGAAGTTCCACAGCTTCTCCAGTGAGAAGGAGGTGTTGGGAAACAGTTGGCTATTGTTTTTACTGATACTCTCAGAGCAAAGAGCATTTATGTAAAAAAAAAAAAAAAAAAAAAAAAAAAAAACCCCGATAACTACAAAGTGCTAATGGCATGGAGTTCTAGGTTGTAGGCAGTAGAGAGAAGTGTTAATTAAGGCCTTGGCTTCTTGATAGTCTGCCCATAAAATACTTAGTGGAGATCTGTAGCATTTGGACAGTGTTCAATGTGCACAGCTCTGTCCCTCATACCCAGTTTAGAGGAGCAATCTTGGCTTCTTTTTATCATAAAGTAAACTTTGCTTATTTAGCAGTTACCTCTTAGGTTTGCCAAACATTGCTTGGCACTTAGTCTAATTAAACATGGGACAGACTCAGGATAAACTTGAACCACATTATTTCATGGTCTCTTCTGGAATGTGCTGGATGGAATAGAAAGGCAAAACAAATTTTAGAAAGATCAAAATCTCTACAGACATATCAAAAAATTATTTGTAAAACTTGTGAACACTTGGAAAAGAAATGATAATGAAAATTGAGAAATTTTATGAAAAATGAAATTAAATGGGCAAATGATGTCACTAGCTAGTTTAAAATCACCAACATTGCAACTTGGTTTTAGCTGTGTTTCCAAACAAACCACCTAAAACACAACCACATTTTCTTCATGGGGCATGAAGATGGCTTGGTAGTTATAAGAATTAGCTACCTTTGCAGAGGACCTGATTTGGTTCCCATCACCTACACAGTGGCTCACACTGCATGTAACTCCAGTGCTTTCTTCTGTCTTCCATTGGAAACTGCAAGTATTTGGCATGAATACAAGAAAATCAACACCAGTTTGCATAATTAAAAATGAGATAATTTTAATGTATTCTTTCATCCTGTTTTGATCCAACTAAACAAACACAAAAATTTTAACTTTCCAAAAATCAGTTAAAATACATTGAGAGGAAATAAAATTGATCTCTGGGAAAGCTAGCTATACACAAAGAGAGAAAGAAAGAGATTGAGGGAGAGAGAGGAAGAGAGCTAGAATCACAGTGGACATAAACCTCTGCGTTTACAGATCCTTAATTTTAAGACTGCACTGACTGAGCTGAGAAAATCCATGCTAGATGTGGGTGGTGCCATTCCAGGGACTGCAGTCCTAAGCTGAGTGAAAAGAATAAATCAATTGAACACCAGTGCTCACTGCTGCTAGTGTTCTGGGAGTGGATGTGATCTAAGAAGCTGCCCCCAGGCTCCTACCTCCTTTCTCACCCTGCTGGATTGTGTATCCTTAAACTGTGAGTCAAAATAGACTTTTGTTAAATTCTTGGGTCAGGTCTCTGCCACAGTGATCTAAAAAGTAACTAGTACAAAGGGCATGCTCAAAGCATCTAAGTTATGCATTTGTAAAACTGTGCTCAGATGTTTTACAAACATCTGAGTTGTGAAACTGGAAAAGATGAAAAATGGCCTCCACTCAACAAACCTAAGGTCTACTTCAGGGAGGCACAAATGATGGAACCAGAAACCAATAGCTGAAGAAAACCAACCGAGGCATGCATAGGCTGTACAGCCATGTTGGGAGCTGAGTGGGAAGCTGAGACTAGTGGCAGCTTCTCAAGGAAGGCAAAGTCAGGGAGACATCATGCCTCAAGCCAGTGGGCCTTATGGAATCAGTACTCACCACTACAAAGAGAGCTCACTGTTCTCATTCATTTGTTTACATTTTGCTTTGACTTGTACTTGTGTGCCTATATATGTATATGTTTGTAGAGACCAAAAGTGTGTCATATCCCTTGAAACTGCAGTAAGACACTCATGAGTTGCTCTGTGTGAGTGCTGAGAATGGAACTTAGGACCGCTACAAGAGCAAGCAAGACAGACACAATCTTAACTGCAGACATTTCTCTAGCCCTGAGAACTCTAACCTTAAAAAATACCCAGAACACTTACCTGGGCAGACCAAGGCATATAAAGAGTGACTGAAAGTCTTATTGATAAAGCAGGGACATGCCATAGGAAGTCATGAACTTTTCAGGGAAGAAACACAGAGGTATTTGTATTTGAGTAAGACATAGCAGGAAGGTAGAATTTATGGAAATAACAGAAAAGCATGAGAGGAGTTTGTAGAAAACAAGCATGTATCTTTGTTTCTTTGACATGACAAATATCAGTGGATTTCAGATAGAAATCAACATCAACTAAATCATACAGAGCAGAAATGTCCCACAGAGATGTGGGAATGCTTTGCTTTCATCATTGGTGAAACTACAACAAAATAAATGTTATTCATATTTAAATTTTTACTTTATTTATATATGTGTGTATGTATGTCCTTATGTGCTCCACCATGTGTGTGCAGTGCTCAAAGAGGCCAGAAGAGGGCATTGAATCTACTGGAACTACAGTTACAGGAATCTGTTAATGGAAAAATATCAGATGCCCAGCCGTGTTCACCATGCCTCCTGGTATGCAGGTAGCCGTGATTATCTTCTCGTAGGTCATCATACTCAAACAGATACCACACCACCATCATCTCCCCAAGGATTACATCAGGGGATCATGGACCTCCTGTTTCATGATACTCCTCAACTTAAAGACAAGAGGGACCAAGAATGATGGTGAGTGTTATAGAGACAAATGGAAAATAATTGGTCAAGGACGGGGGACAGAACCTAGCATGCACCACACTTTTAATACCAAGTGTCTCATGAATCAAATGTGGTGATGTTCATCTATAATTCCAGCACTCTGGGAATGGAGGCAGAAAGATAACTTCTACAAGACTTGGGTAACCAAGAGTCTCCAATCAGCTCTTAGAAGATAGAAGTTGGATATCCTTAGGAAATTGAAGACCATGTCTTCTAACTAGGACTGTGTCCTTGCTTACTCTGCCAATGGTGTGATTGTCTCTGCATACCCAGAAGACTAGAGAGAAATGATTTCAACAAGATTCAATTAACATCACAGGGTCAGTGGAATTTGATCCTGGAGCACTTACATTCTTCATGGCTGTAGTTTTTTTTAAAAGTTTTTATTAGTGTAGGATGATTATATCTGCATGTAGGAACCAATACAACAATCACATTTAGCTAAGTTCTAACAGTCAGGTCACTATCAGCTCCTCGTCACTCCTGTGACTTTGGAGCTTCAAGTTCCACATTAATTAACTACCAAACAGATAATCTGTCATCATGAGCTGTAGGTGGGCTGCTGTGCTGTACAACACTAGGAATTGTTCCTTCCTTAAACACTTGGGTGTTCATGATCCACTCTCTAAGCCATCCCCAACCTCCTTGATGTCATTGCCATGAATGAACGTGAAGATACAGTGTGCTGTCATTCTGGGTGTGACGTTTCACTTAGTAACATACCTTCAGTCTTGTTCCATGCTCTCTCTGCTCACGCCAAAGGCCAGAAGAATGGTGAGAGTTTTATTTTCCCTGCTCACCTCCAGCACAGTGCTCCTAAACTCCATGCTTACCACTGAGGTCTGCTCCTGGCCACCAAGGGTGGAGGATGTGTATGCACTTTCCTGTCTGACTCCAACCCTCTGCTATACGTATTCTTTGACTTGATGGCATGCAGATCTCCTGCTCTCCACAACTGCTTCCCAAGTCCTCATCGAGGCTCCTTGACCTGGTCTTGTTTTCTCTTCTCAGGCCCAGGTAATTCAGTTTTAAAAAAATTTCCTATCTCCAGAAGGATAATATGATGAGTTTCTGCCAACTACTGCCCATACCAATAGAGGAGTCATTCTCATGACAGAGCCTATAATTGGGCTTCAGACACATGAAGACTTTGGTTTGGCCTTGATAGGAAAAGTGCCTGCTGTCTTATCCAGAAATGAAAATGTTGTGACTCTTCTAAATGACTGATGCTGAGTGATGGAGACGCTGTGACTAAGAGCACATATGATTTTTGCAGAGGACCTGGGTTCAGTTCCTAAATCAGGTGGTTTACTGCCACCCATCCCTCTAGCTCCAGAGGATCCAACCATCTCTTCTGGCATCCACACACCAGACCTGTACCAGGTGGTTCACATACCTCTGTGTAGGTATTCATTCTCACATGCACATAAAATAAAAGGAAGCCAATCTTTAAAATAAATAAATGCTTGTTGAAATATAGGAAATTACTTTTTTCTTTCTTCAAGTGAATGAGCTGAACATAGAACACTTTATATACCAGACCAAGTGTGGAGTAGGTGTGACTGAAGTTGAAGGAGGTACCCACTTTCCACTGCTACTAAAAAAGTACCTGTCCATGAGGGAGCTACCATACCCCAGTTTCATAAAACTGTATAGACAGTGCTACAGACTACATCGTCAATACCAGTGTACAGCAAGCCCCCTCCACAGGCTATGTGCCCAGAGGCATGCCTGTCATTCTAGAGGCCCTGAACCTCAAAGTTACCCACACTGCTCTCATTCTAAAACTTTGCTTTTTCTGGGTGATGACCTATCCTTAAACTGAGTGTTTGTCGTTTATACATTTTACTATTCCATGTTATTCTCTCATTGCACATCCTTCTACTGCAGTACTCTACTGATGAAATACTGCTAATATGAACAGCCTTCCACTGAACCTTCTGCAAGGCTGATTAACTCAGCCTGTAGAGAGCTTAGAATGTTGCAGATCCAGAGCTTGATGGTAGATCACGTTGGGTTGTCATCAGCCTTCTAAATAGCCATTCCTTGGCCACCCATTTGACTAATGCATAAAACATTTCAGAATATGTTAATAAAACTCTAGTTTCCATGGAGGAAAAGGCTGAGAATGGCATTACACAGCATCTTAGACCTATAGATGCTATTTCTCTGTTTTGCTTCAACTACCTACTTAATGTTTCTATCAAAATATTTCAGAGTGCCTTGATTATGATGCATGATATTCTCTGTACTATAACTACTTCATTAAATTGTTGCCATGTTGGATCCTAAACTTAAGGGTAACTTAAATCTGTTCCCAGGCCTTGATCACTTATATTCAGATCTGGAACAAATTACGGTGGTTTGAGTAAGAATGGCCCACATAGACTCATGTGGTTAGATGCAAGGTCCATAAGAAATGGCACTGTTAGGAGGTGTGGCCTTGTTGGAGAAGGTTTGGCCTTTTTGGAGGGAGTATGTCACTGTGGGGGCAGACTTTGAGGTCTCATATATTCAAGGTACACCCAGTGTGGCTCACAGTCTACTTCTGCTACCTGTAGACCAAGATGTAGTACTCTCAGTTCCTTCTCTAGCACCAGGTCTGCCTACATGCTGCTATGATGATAATGGGTACAACTTCTGAAACTGTAAGCCAGCTCCAATTAAATGCTTTCCTTTATAAGAGCTGCTGTTTTCTTGGTGTCTCTTCCCAGAAATAGAAACCCCAACTAAGATAATTATGTCTTATCCTCTTTGAGGTGAAAGTTGTGTTTCTTGTGTTAAGAACCTTGTCCTTGTGGTAGATGCTGAAATTTTTACCTCTTATTTGAGTGAAGACCCTCACTTATATCCAAATGCTATTACTTGACACATTTCAGGCTCCTGGAAGTTCATAAGCAGACCCTTTGTATTAGTCGGCTTTTTGTTGCTGTAACAAATATCCTATCTGTTAAGTTTATAAAAAGATGAAGTTTATTTAGCTCATAGATCTGTAAATTGAAAGCTGTAGTGCCCTTAAGGCATAAGTTTAAGCTGGCATTCTTTTTTGTGTAACATGGTGATAGACTGCAAAGACAGGCCATGTGCAAGAATGAACAAGAGGGATTTTTGTTCACCTTGTCTACCAACCACTGTTCAACTACTGCCAACTGGTCTCACATAAGCACCTTTACACTTCCTTAATAGTAGTATCTTCCTCCTCTTGAAAGAACGGCACCATCTCTGAAGACTACCCAGAGTACAGCCTCCACATAAGAGGTTACTACCTTTGAGAGACTGGCAATATACAAGCCTCAGTGCTCTTGAGCAGACCTGCTGTTGTAGGCACTACACTATTTTGGAAATACACACACACATAAACACACACAATCTAAAGATATTCTTGCTAAGTGAGAACTAGAATACAGACACAACTTACTCTCAGCAAAGTTAAATAGACCCATGTCAATAATTCCAAAGATATAATTTTCATAATGATTGCAATAGATCTTTTTTCCTTATAAAGAGAAATATCCATTGCCATAAAAGTGTCAAAATTTTAAAACACATATTCATAAACACTTTGATCGAATGCATATAATTTTATTTTCATGCATCTTGCAGGTATCTAGATATTCTTAAATAGGAAGTGTAGCTACCCTGTGCTACTTGCATAGATGGTATTACTCAGAATGTTATAAATTTAGGCAAGTTCTCCACTGTTCACATAAATAGAGCTGAGAGACTTACCCAAATAGCAGTGGCTTGTATTTGAATTTTACCCTAGATTATTAAAACCTCAAACCACAAAATTCCCCCAGGAAACCTTGCTTTAGAATTGTTCTCACTGAGGATTGGGATTAGAAAGGAAGAGAGGGGCTCATATTGCAGCTGACTCTCAGACATCAAAACCAAGAGGCTAAGTCTCCTTCAGATGTGTGTTCATAATTCTTTTTAGAGGCAATGCAAATTATATGTGAGGATTTGAGAAGAACAAATTAAGAAATGCCAAAAACAACCAAGGTTTGTGCCTCAAAAATCTGGCTTATACAATAGCCATTTAAACAAATAATTTTATGTAGAATGTCAAGAAACTTCATTCATCTGTGACCAATTGGAAGGAAGGACTTTAAAAGAACTTGAACTATATTTCCATTCTGGTTTTGACCAGAAAAAAAATGTGTACATTTATTTTTGAAGAAGTTTCTGTTTATGTTTCTCTAAAGCAAAAGAACTGTAGTAACTCAGGGCCCCAGAGACTGAGCGAAAGCTTTCCGTTTGCTGATGGCATGAGATGCTAAACGGTATTCTATGGAAAGAACTTGTGGACCAGCCATATTGTGGACGTAGGGTCAATCACCGCATGAGGAGGTCATGTTCTAGAATATTCCTCAAGATGTATTTGATAGACAATATTGCTTTAGCATAAGAGAGGTGGAGAAGGACATAAGCAGAGGTATTATTGTTGAGGAAGTGGGTAGGGAGTTCTGCCAAAACAGAAAATACTGCTCACCAGATCCAAACCACAGAGACTTACTAAATAGAAATTTAAATGAGAAGGAAAACAGGATGCTGATCTGGGACACATTCTTGGACACATGCTTCCAAAACCACATGAAAGTTGCACCAGCCAGATGGGGAAACAATACAACAGAAAGCCTGACAGTAAACTAAGGAGTGGCTGGGCAGCCTTGCATAGTACAGATCACAGACAACAGCTCATACTGAGGGAGATGTAGGGCAGGTCCCCATGCCTGTGTTTTCTCAAAATGGAAGAAGTTAAAGTCAATCTGGATTTAGGAAACAACTTTGGAACACTTTGCTCTCGAGACTTTAATTATCTATTTTAAGCCAAAGTGGAAACTTACTTAGGACAGTACTTCACTATCAGATGAGATGCAGAATGGAAAACAGAGAGATGGTTGGTACATGTTGTGCCTAAACACTGAGAGCCTAGAAATGAGTGACAGCTCTTTGTATCATACCCAAAACACTTTGAACCTAGAGATGAGTAGTGGTTCCTCTCGTTGTACCGGAACACTGTAAGGATGTAGATGAATGATTTTCCTTCACATTGTACCTCAACCCTGTGAGCATGGGGATGCAGTGTGGTCTCTCACATTGTACCTGAACACTGTGATCATGGGGATGCCTGGTGGTTCCTCACATTTTACTTCAACCCTGTGAGCACAGAGATGCATGGTGGTTCCTCACATTATATCTGAACATCATGAACCTAGAAATAATGATGGTTCCTCATAGTGTTTCTGAAGAACATAACCTAGAGAAAAATGATGGTTCCTTGTGTTTTATCTAAACTGTAAACCTAGAAATAAGTGATTTTCAAAAAAAAGTAACACTCAAATACAACTTTACTTGTCATAATAATATTTAGTTTCTATGATGTTTTCTCGATTATAGAAACTGAGATGGCTTTTAAAGCCTTTCCAAGGTTCACAGTCTGCTGATGAGACAGTAATACAGATACAACATGCTATCACCAAGAGGAGCACACAACATGATAAAGGTTTGGATCTAAGATGAGTTTTCATGGAGAGTGGTAGTAAGCCAACAATGTCAGATGAAGTTCATAGCACTTGCAGATGAGTGTAAGAGCGCAAGCTCATGAAGCTTAGGAAGAGACTGCAAATAATTCACTTATATGAAATGTAGCATGTCAACAAAGAGTTGTGCAATAATAAAATTTTCAGTTGAGCAGAGACCAGATCATACAGGCACTGTCTGAGAAACTCAGACTTGCACCCTGCAAACAATGAGGTACACACAAAGGATCTTAAGTGAGATATAAAAGAGCTCCCTTTTTGCTTTTGAACATTTAACTCCAATAATGTCTTTTATAAGGAAGGAAAGACATTTTCTTTTTTCATGGAATTGGAAAGAGGTGCCCCTGACAATTGTATGCTGACTTCTGGACTGGACAGGCCTTCGATAGGGAAGGAGCCTGGGTGTGCCTACTCTTAAGGACACATACAGAGTGGTTTAGACTTTGTTCTGCTTTTGACACTTTACAGTAACACCCATTGCTCTCGATCTGGCTCAGGGAAGAGCCTTCAGGTATTTTTCATCTCACTCTCACCTGGCCTTGTCACAGGGCTGTTAAAGTGCTGTGGTGGACTTCCTCCATGGTTTCACCTCATTTGGCAAGCAGAAAATTAAATAGAAAATATCTCTTATCTTCCCTAGTAAATTGAATACTCAAGTACCATAATCAAGCTAAAAGTTCTAGAATCTCTTTTCCTCCCAACCAAGCTTGACTTTGAGAATGTGATCTTGCTGATAACTCTAGTGTTTTATCCCAGAGTCAATAGCTAAAAAGTAACTGCTCCAGGTTCCTTGAATCTTAGCCTCGGCAAGTCTAGTCGTCAAAGGCAGATAGATCATTCTAGAAGGAGGAGACAGAGTCCTGCTTAGAAAATGCAAAACAGAACATTCATCTCTTTTCAAAATACTATTTATCATTCTTCGTGAGAGAAACTTGTCATGTTTTTATGCATAAGAATACAAGCAAAGTAGACCTAAGAAAGCTGAAGTTATATAAGAGAAGAAGGCAGAAGGTGGTCTTGCCTGAAGCACACCCGAAGTATAGAATCTCAGCTCAATTAAAAGGATTTGTCTCAAAGGAAGATCTGGCTCCTCAGTTTAAGTACAAGAAAGTAGAAAATTAGAAGCATAAATCACTGCACAGCTGCCTTCTGACTATCCAAATTTCAAAATCATTTGAAAAGAACTTTGTAATTGTTATATGCTACAAACAATAAGTGAATTTCTATGTTACAAAGTGTGAGTGCTATGTCAAAAAAAGTTTTAAAGAAATGAAGACATGAGGGACAGAGCCCTGGAATGTACACAAGTGCTCCTTTAAGTGGGGATGCTATTTTCATCTCAGAATTGCCCATCCCATACTCTCTCAGCAACTCCAAGTCATATTGTTAGGAAGACAATAACTCCATCTACTTGCAACACCAACACAGTGTTTTATTGGTTTTGCTCAGATTCACACATCAGCCAGGCCAAAGTCACACAAGTGGACTGCTTGCCACATGAGCTGGCGTGTGTTTTAACCAGAAAGGATGCCTTGTCTTGTTTTGTTTTGTTTTTTTCTTTCACTGTTTCCTTTTGTATGTTTCCTTTAATGCTTTTCTTTTGTTGAAGTGTAGAGATGGAATATGACAACCAGATTGTAGATCATTAGCTCATCCGGCAGGAAATGCATATTCCTGTTTCAAATAGGGCATCTGTCTGTTCTCAAGAATGTTAAATAATAACAATAGCACGACTCCTGAGCAGCTTAGGGTCGGAAATGAAAACCACCAGAGTTTTGGAACACTTGGGAGGACACTCCATGCAGAATGTAATTAAGTAGTCAGAATTTGTGGTTTGGGCCACCAGGGTTAAAAATACTGCCTTCTGGGCCAATGCCTTAGATTTTTCCAAGATCAAAAATACTGGCACATATTTTACAATGATCAGAGCAACCTCCTTCCTACTTTAGGCATTTTCATCATCAACACTGATACTTTGTGTCCTGCAATAAGCTTCAATCTTTCTGGAACAAAGGGAAGAAAATCTTTTCCCCCCATTTCCAGGGAATAGAACCCATTTCTAGAGTATCCGTGTCTCCATATCACCAATATATCACTGTTGGCAAGGTGTAAAAAGGAATAGCAATGCAGAAAGAAACGGTGTGTGTTAACCACTGTCCTACCACAAATGCACTTCCTGCTTCTTGTACATCACACCAGCAAAAATACAGTTAGGAGGTGGAAATGTGAGTCAGTGGTACAGCACTTGGGAATGTGCAAAACACCTCGGGTTCAATGCCCAGAAACACACACACACATTCGCATACACAAACAAATACACAAACACACATGCACATGCACATACACACACATTTTTAGAGAGAGGTCTGCCTAGCGTCCACCAACGCAACATGAAATCATTTCCTGCTCTTTGATTAGCACAGAACTAATACTAACATGTCACTTCATGCCACACATCTAATGATGATGTCCCAAGTTAGCCAAGTCCTAATCTTTGTAAACTGTGGCTATGGGTACTTGGCAGCGGGATTCAGTTAGGAAGATCGAGATGGAGAGGTCAACCGAGATTATCTGGCTAGACCAAGAGTTTACCAGAGATCTTCATATAACAGAGATAAAAGAAGATTGGACCATAAAAAAGAAAGTCAAGGGAAGAAAGCTCATGGATAGAGTGTTTCTCCATCTCCATACGTGAAGCCTTGGGTTTGATCCTCGGCACTGTATATAGGACAATTGTGGTACACACCCATAATCCAGCACTTGGGAGGGGGATGCAGGAGGATGGGATAGTTCAAGGGCATACTTGGCTACATAGAGTTCTCCTTTTATGAAACTGACACATGGATCAGCTCAGCTCTGGATGCTATAAGACAGTCCTAAAGGTCACATTATGGAGCAAGGCTTTAAAGGAATGCCATTCTCTTTGTTCATGGCACAGAGTTAGCAACTGAATTAGGGAGTAACTCGTTCTGTAACAGAACTCAGCATCTCAGCAATGGGCACTGAACAAAGCTGATCCAAGCAGCTTTTGTCACACTGAGGGTGACCATCTCTGATGAATATGAAGATATTGTGGAGATTTTGGAAAAGTAGAGAACATTTTCCAGTCACATGACAAAAACTGAATCATATTGCCCAGACTTGGTAGGCTCTGGTCACTCTCAAGCACCTCGCACGTGACTGAGAAGCTGAAGAGCTAATCAACCATCTAGTACATTCTTAATCTCTGTTTCTTGTCTAATAATGAGAATGCAACCATTTGGATAAAATCGCTCATGATTTATATTGATCACTGCACATCTGGAACCTGCTTCTTTCCATATTCCCATAGTTTATTATTATAACAAACCATAAATTCTCCTAAGTCTGCCATTTTATGTTTAGAACCTTACACATCTTACCAATCTGGAACTAACAGCCTCATGTCTCAATTAGAGGTTTCTCATGGTGAAATTTTTGTTCTGACTGTGGAATCATAGCTTAGTCTCTCAGATAAAGTTGATGATGTCTAGAAGCATGTAGGTCATAAGTAGCAAAACTATCCAAAAAAGAGAAGGAAATGGAGAAGGCTGCTTTCTGTTTTCACTGGATTAAAATAGTGTGGCCTGTTAATTTGTCTTTTCAAATAAATGTGCTTTGACAGTAACGTGCAGCCCTCCCTAGAAGCACCAATTTTCTTGAAAGAATTAAAAGATTTTTGGAATAATTGGCCCTCAGAAGTCATCTGCTGCTGTGGTGCCATTACTATGGAGAGAGAAAGCTCAAGACATGTGGCAGGCAGCGAGTGGCCTCAAGTCACCTCGCTGGCTAAACTGTATCTCATCTTAAGGTTTTAAATAATACTTCGAAGAATCTTTTTAATTTTCTTTATCTTAGTTTCTTTGACAAGTTAAACACAAGTCACTGACAACATATATCTTTTTGTGTGTTTAACATTATCAAAACAAACAAACACATGGGTATGCAGGGGTAGGTATTGTAGCTACATGGCTA
Organism: Grammomys surdaster; assembly: GCF_004785775.1. Taxonomy (NCBI): domain Eukaryota; kingdom Metazoa; phylum Chordata; class Mammalia; order Rodentia; family Muridae; genus Grammomys; species Grammomys surdaster. The sequence continues at coordinate 22,180,875 of NW_021604564.1, read as the reverse complement.
AGGTTAGTAGTCATCTGTGCATGCTAGTGACACTGAATGACAGGCAAGAAATGAAGACAGATGTCATGGAAAGCATGATAAAGTATACTAACTAGAAATAAAATGCCTCTACTTATAATGAAATTAACAATGTTTTAGCTGTGATTTCAGAGTGTTCAATAGCATGGCTGTTGACTGTATGACTGTGTGGCAAGAGGCTAGGGGACCTATCCACTTCTCTAAATTACAGTATCATCCTTCCCTCCCTCAACTATCAAGATGGTAACATACCACAGTGGTTAATTTTGTGCACGAGTTTGATCAACATGAGATCTGTTCTGATTTCTTGTCAAATGCTATTTGTGGGTGATCTGTGATAGTGATTTGTCAAAACAGACAGCATTCAAGCTAATAGACTGAGTAAAAACTTTCTCTCATCTGCATAACAAACGGCAAAGGAAGGGTTCTTTTCTCTTCATCCCTTTTTATCTAATGTTGGATCCTTTAGGTTTTAGAAACTGGGACCTATACATGCCAGAGCTTCTCAAGTAGTGATCATGTCTTATAAAACACTTTAGTCACCATAGTCACATGAACAATTTGCAAAATAAGTGTGTCTACATTTCTGTCTATTCATTCATCTACCATCTATGATGGTTTGAATACAATGACCTCCATGGACTCATATATTTGAATGCTTAGTCACCACGGAGTGGCACTATTTGAAAGGATTGAGAGGGTTAGGATCTGTGGCCTTGGTGGTGGAAGTGTAGAGTTTGAGATTTCAAAAGCCCAAACCAAACCCAGAGACTCTCTGTCTCTGCCTGTGGGTCAGGATGTAGCTCTCAGCTACTGCTCCAGCACCTTCCTGTACTCTGTCAAGCTTCCTGCTGTCACAATAATGGGCTAAATCTCTGAAACTATAAGCAAATCCCAAGTTAAATGCTTTCTCCTATAGTATTTGCCTTGGTGATGTTTCTTCATAGCAATAGAACAGTTGCTAGAACAATGTCCATTCTCCTATCCATTCATCAACATATTTACCCACTCATCCATCCATCCATCCAGCTACCCATCTAATCCACCCATTCATCCATCTATCTCTATATCCTATTGGTTCTGTGTTTTGGGAGAATGATACCATATTTTTAATGAAAGTCATAACAAATTTGGCAACAGAATACAAAATAAGTTTTCTCAGTCAGGAGGGTTCTCTGGAGTCACAGAATTGATAGAATAAATCTAGATGGACAGATAGACAGGCAGGCAGGCAGGCAGACAGACAAACAGACAGACAGACAGACAGTCAGACGGATGAATGGACAGATAATATATGATAGATATAAAGGGGATTTATTGGAGTAACTTACAGACTGCAGTCCAGCTGATCCAGCACTGGTTAGCTGTGAATGAAAAGTCTAAGAACTAAGAGTTGCTCAGTCCTACAAGGCCAGATGTATCCCCTGGCCTCCTGTATGTCTTGGAATCCTGAAGAAGTAGGCTCCAGTGACAGTGAAGGAATGGATTGCTAGCAACATGAGGGCAATCAAGCAAAGAGCAAAAACTTCCTTCTTCTGTGTCCTTATATAGGCTTCCAGCAGAAGGTATGGAGCACATTAAAGGTATGTCTTCCTGCCTCAAGATTTATATTAAAGACCTGTGTCTTACAGCCTTAAGATCTAGATCAAAGATGTGTCTTCAAAGGTCCAGACTAGACGTGGATTCTTCTACTTCAAACCAAGCAGAAAATTTTTCATAGGTATGCCCTCCATTTCTGGGTTGTAGTTCACTCTGGATTATTATTATCAACCAATAATAACCATCACAGCCAGTCACCAAGTTAAAAGTTTTTATATGTGTTTATTCAACCTAGCAAACCTCAAAACTAAGATAGGGGAAATGTGGTAATTCATTATAGCCAATTTCTTGGAAAAAGTAAACACAATGTTAAATATTTCCCCGGATTTTGTAAGTTTGTACAGCCACCATGGAAATCAGTGTTGTGTTTCTAAAAATAAATAATAAAACCAGATCTACCATATGATTAAGCAACTCTACTTCTGAGTGTATATCCAAAGGAAATAAAGTCAAGATCTCTAAGAACTATCTGCCTGCCTGTATCAGTCAAGAATTCTTTAAAGGAACAAAACTAATAAAATGAAGTGTGAATCTGGTATTTATTCAGTCCACAAGGCTGAAGCAGTTCAAATCTGATGTTGAAGTCCCAGGGAAGTCCTAGAGACATGTTGGTCTTCAGTGTACATTGGAATCCTGAGGAAGTTAATTATGATACCAGGGAAGGAATGTCTTAGGAACAGGATGCATGAACTTATCATCAGAAGTAGGGCAAATAGAAAAAAATAGAAAAATTTTCTTCTTCTATGACCTTTTATATGGGCTGCTGTCAGATGTGTGGCCCAGATTTAGGTTGCACCTTCCCACTTCAAATAATCTAATGAAGAAATCCCCTCAGAGATGTGTCCACTACTTGGGTTTTAGCTAATGCCACATGTAGCCAAGTCAACAACCAACATTAGCCACCATATTACCTGTCCATTTTCATTCTGTCTTAACTTCATGTTTTTTGGTACCATTTCAGTAAATACCAAATTATATAATTTATAAATAAAAGAACTTCATCAAACTCATAATGCTGGGAACTGACGAGTCCTTCAATATGAGACTAACATTTTGGGGGATCCTTCATCAGCAATGCAGCATAGCAGGAGGAAGGACCTGCAGGACTATTGCCAGGCAGAAAGGCTCTCAGGACTATAACCGTCCCCAGCTTCAGTTCAATGGTTAGGTATAAGTATCTGCATCTGGCTCGGTCAGCTGCTTGTTGGGCCTCTCAGAGGACTGCCATGATAGGTTCTTGTCTGTAAGCACATCGTAGCACCAGTAATAGTGTCAGGCCTTGGAGCTTCCTCTTCGGATGGATCCAAAGTTAAGCCTGTAACTGGACCTCCTTTCCCTCAGTTTCTTCTCCATTTTTGTCTCTGCAGTTCTTTTAAACAGGAAAATTTCTGGATCAGAACTTTTGACTGTGGGATGGCAAACCCATACCTCCACTTGATGCCCTGTCTTTCTATTAGAGGTAGACTCTTCCCACTGTTAGGCATGTCATCTAAGATCCCTCCATTTGAGTCCTGAGAGTCCTTCACCTCCCAATTCCCTGGTAATTGCTAGAGGGTCCCCCCACTTCCCACTCCATTCATTCTGCTGGCCCTCAGGGCTTCTCTCCTGTCTTCCCCTCCCCCAAACCTGATCATGTTCTTCTTTCCTCTTCCCTCTCCCCTTCCCACTCAGGTCCCTCCCTCCCTCTGCCTCCTGTGATGATTTTCTTCTCCCTTCCAAGTAGAATTGAAGCATCTTCATGTGGGCCCTTCTGCTTGGTAACTTTCTTGAGTTCTGTGTATTGTATTTAGGTATTCTGTACATTTTTTGGCTAGTGCCCACTTATTAGTGAGTAATACCATACATATCCTTTTGAGTCTGAGTTACCTCATTCAGGATATTTTCTAGTTTCACCCATTTGCCTGTAAAATTCATGATGCCCTCGTTCTTATAGTTGAGTAGTATTCCATTGTGTAAATGAACTACATTTTCTGTATTCATTCTTTGTTAGAGGTACATCTGTGTTGTTTCCAGCTTCTGCCTATTACAAACTAGGCTGCTATGAACATCATGGAGCATGTGTTCCTGTGGTATGGTGGGGCTTCTTTTGGGTATATGAGAGAGGTTGTACCAGTTTGCAATCCCACCAGCAATACAGAGTTCCTCTTTCTCCACATCCTTGCAAATGTGTGCTATCATCGGAATTTTTGATCTTAGTCACTCTGATTGGTGTAAGGTGGAATCTCAGTGTCTTTTTGATTTGCATTTCTCTGATGACTAAGGACTTTGAACATTTCTTCAAGTACTTCTCGGTCATTCAAGATTCCTCTGTTGAGAATTCCCTGTTTAGCGCTATACTGCACCATTTTATTTTTTAGAATTAGATAGGAAACAAAGAAAGATAGAGGAAAGAAAAAGAGAGAAAGAATTCTAACCTTTCTTCCTTTGTTTCACCCAGACCGAGACCATTAACAGCTTAAAACCAACCTCCCCTCCCTTAAATGATGAAAAACATCCATCACCCCATGAACAACCAAAAACCATCCACCCCATTTTGAGGAATGGGGTGTTAGTCTCTTGAAATTGCTTCTTGCTACCTGGGGCTGTCATTTTGCGGGGAGACCCAAACAAAATTGGGATAATGGCCAGTCTTAAGAAAGCTATCAGTCACATTTGTTGTCCAGTCTCAGTGTGCTAAGACAGTACAGGCTTAAATGAAGTCCTGGCTGGAACAACCTGTGATGCTGGACTAGCTAGCTAGCTGTTTTGAAGGAATAAGTATGCCTTAGCATCCTTCCAGCATCCTTGAGGGTGAATCTCTTCAGGGCCTCTTTAGCTTCACTGGTGTCTGTGAACATAGAAACTTTCACAGGCAATACACGTTTCTGCATTAGCAAATGTATAGACCATGTGGTGTACACAATCAGCTAAAGATGATTCTCTGCTCTCTGTTCAAGCAGCTAAGGCATTTGTCTTTCTTTTTTAAGTTAGGTTGGACTTATAACCAAACTGTAAAATAAAATATTATCCATGCTATTTGAAAAGATGGAATGACAAGTTCTGAGGATTCTGTAGACAACAAGATTTATTGGCTATGCATAGCTGAATTCCTGTCTGGAGACATTTTCATGACTCAATTCGTCTCATACTTGTTCTCATGTATAGAGGTCAGCATTACTAATCATGTACAGAGGTCAGCATTACTAATCACCTGTTTTGCTGGTCTTCTTGATTTCTTTTTTCTTCTGTTCATAGCCAAGCTCTTCAGGGGTCTCCCTTGGTAAAGTCTGATTTTTATTACTTTTGAAGGAATCTATAGTTTTACTTCTCTTGTTGAAACAAGAGCATGTTCCCTTCTCCAACACACCACATTTCCTTCTCCCACTTTGAGCTTATCACATACATAGGCTGATCTGATTCATCAATCCTTTCTAAAACTCAGTGTTTCCCATTAGTTATGTTATCCATCTCATTGGCATTTTAAATTTTTAAAGTTAATAAAGCATTATTTAATCTCTCTCTTGGAGATTCCTCATCCCCTTATGTTCTATAAGCATTTCCTTCAAAGTCCCGTTAGACCTCTCTACAAGTGCATGACTTGTAGGATTGTAAGAAGTATTTGTAACATTTTTATGCCATAATGTTTAAAACAATCATTGCATTTTATTAGACACATATGTTGGAGTATCATCAGCTTTAATCATCAAAGGCATTGCAAAGATTGTCATCAGCTCTAATCAATGTGCAAACTCAAAATGAGCCTTTTTAGAACTTAAAGCAGTTGTCCATTGAATTCCAGAGTAAGTATCAACTGAATGATGTATTAACATATGCCCATATCTTAATTCTCCAAACTCTACAAGATGAAGTACATAATCTATTGGATGACATTGCTCTAAGGTACCTGGATCCTTATTGAGTATATTGAATCTCTATGAGCCACCATTTTAATTCCTGAGGCCTTTGTGGATTTTTCTCATCTAGAACTGCCTTTTCCTCTATCACTGTAGGTTCCAGATTGGATTCTACTGAAGATTCTTTATTCTGACTTAAAGAATTCTCTAATCTCTGTTCTATGACCTCCAATCTAGCATTTAATTTCTTAGTCTTCTCTTTCTCTAAGTCTGCTTTATTCTGGTCCTTTTAAAAAATGATATACAAAATTGCAATCATTATTGAACATATAATAATTTTATGCTGAGAGTCAAAACAAAAGTATATGAGATCCAAGTGCCCTCTACTACAGTGTTTTCCAGGTTTTGATATGGAAAATTCTTTTCTTTTTAATCTCTCTAACTTTATCCTTTCTATGGAGACTTTAATTTATTTTTCTATCTCTCTGATTTCTATTGAGACTTTATTAATTTCTTTCTTCTTTCTTTGAAAATTTTACTTTTTATTTCTTATATTTAAATTCACTATTTCTATGATTGTCTATATTTAGTTTCACTTTAAGGGTTTATAAATAGTTATAATATTTCAATTTATTTTATTCTCCTTTCTTCAGAGACTTATTTTCTATGTCCATTTATTTACTTCTCTTACAGCTTTCTAAATGTAATATCTTTTTCTATATTTAATTTTCTCTAACCTCATTTCCATCTTTATGTCACTATCTTAATTTTACTTTATTCTCTCTTATGAACTTTTTTATTAATTTGACATTATTTATACCTGTCTATGATGTCCATAGCATTTAAGCATAGATCCAAATATTTTACCTAATCCGAACTGTGTTTGGATTTCTTCTTCTCTGTTTTTGTCTGTCTTCTGTGCCCTGTGTTTTTACTAGCCCCATCCCCATCCTTTTGCTTGAAGGGAAAGAGGCAGTACAAATCAGTCCCAGCATAGAAGTCTTCTGTATTCCTACTAGGATGGCCCATTAAATCCCACTTAAAGCATTCCATTGCTTTCCAAATCTGAAGTCCTAAAATTCACGTTCCTCCAAACAAAACTATGGTCTGGCCTATCACAGCAATACCACAGTCCCTGGTACCAACATCTATCTTAAGGTTTCTATTGCTGTGAAGAGGCAGCATAACAAAGCAACTCTTATAAAGGACAATATTTAAATAAGCCTGGTTTACAGGTTCAGAGGTGTAGTTCATGATCGTCATGGCGGGAAGCATGCAGGCAAACATGGTGTGGAAAGAGCTGAGAGTTCTTTATCTTGATCCAAAGGCAACTAGGAGAAACTGGCATCCCCAGGTAACTAGGAGGAAGCTCTCTTCAGCCATGTGTGAAGCCTGAACAGAGGAGTAGCCCTCCAAAGGCCACCTCACAGTGACACACTTCCTACGACAAGGCCTCACCTCCTAACAGTACCACTCCCTATGGACCAAGCATATTCAAACCACCACAAACTCACAGGACTTCAGCATGGCAGAAAGGCCTGCAGTTACACCCAAGAAAAGTGGGACTAAGCCAATCTTCTCTTTCTAGGAAGCTGTTCCTGAACCACTGCTGGACCCACCCACAGGAGTTGCTGGTGTAACAGACTAACACAAACACTAACAGACTAACACTAGCAGTAATTCCACCCTTACACTAAAATTCTATCAAGAGAGTTCTGGAGCCTGTGTTTCACTCTGAAATTGCAGTGTTGTGAATGAACAGATTAACTAATTCAGAGAGTGGCAAGGCAGAGTCCACAGTCCACTGTCTTTATAGGAAGCACATGGATGCCATGGGATATTTAAATAGATATAACAAAGATTGGCTTTCAGGTGGATTCATAGATAGATAGATAGATAGATAGATAGATAGATAGATAGATTGTCATTTTCTGTAATCCCAACTAAGTCTTGTGGGGGCGTGCTAAGGAGAAACAGTTGAAAGTTTGAGGTGAGACTGCAACAAATTGAGACCTTGTCTCAGAAGAAAAAGGAGGGGAGAGAAAGAGAGTGAGGAAGCAAAGGGGAAGGAGAGGTGGAAGGAAAGAGAAGAAAGGAAGGGAGAAGAAATGAAGGGGAGGGGAAGAGAGAAAAAGGAAAAGAAAATAGGAAGGAGTAGGGAAGAGGTGGAGGAAATGAGGAAGAAGAAAGGAGAGGGGAAGGGAAAGAAAAAGAAGGGGAAGGATAACAGACTATGATAAGTTATTTAAAACCACTGAATTGAATAATCTAATATAAACTTGATATTAAAAGTGCAGGAAGCTGCCTGCCAGTCTTCATCTTTAATGTCATCGTAGTGTTTTGTGCTCTATTTTTGTGGAGTAAACAATAAATATTAAAGCAGAGGTTTCTGCATCTGTGTGTCCCTAATGCAGTTCCACTCACTGCGAGTCTGAAAATCCATCCGTCTGGTCAGCCTTAGGGCTGCTCTGGATGGTATCACTACAGGCCTTGAGCAGTATGCCAAAAACATGCTTTATGTCTTCTCCCTGTCTAACTAAAAAATCTATAAACAGTGGAGGCTCTGCTCTCCACCTGCTCTCTCGATGCCCTTCCTGGTAAATGAAGAAGCTGGAGCATTTTACTAGAACATGTTTACACAATGCGCCTGTAGTGTGCCTAGTGTGTTCCTCCCTAGCTAGTCTTCAGAAATAACCTGGGCATCGGCACAGGCATAGAAAAGTATTTGTCAGCCATTTTACAGTCTGTCAGCACATGTGCTTGATGAACAGAGTGTACTGAGCATTGCTGCTGTTTCTGTAGTGGGTTCTTTGACAGAAAGGTGGGCATTTTTAATGAGGTCTGGCCATTCATACTGACTGTCCAAGAAATGGCTTTGGAGGATTTTGTCTAATATTTCAGTCTTTCATGTTGCCTTGGTTATTCCACAAACTTTACAATAGGACAATCTGATGGAGACAATTCTTCAGCTGAGACTTCTTCCCAGATAGATCTAGGTTGCTATAACAGTGACAAAAATAAAACAAAAACCTATGACCGCAGCCTATAGAAATTCTACATCTATTAGCTGCTACATGGACTGTATATTCTGAAACACGATCACTCTTTACATTTTAGTAATATCTACTTTAGCAGAAAGGTCACTGCAAAGTCAAGAAATTATGATGTCTGAAGGCACAGGCTTACCAACTCATCATGTTAGGGGCAGGGCAGCTCTGACTCTCCACATCACCACTCTGCTCTGCAGCCTCCTATTTAAAGAGAATCCAATCTTTTAGATTAGAACCAAGCTGACATCTAAACACTATGATTAATAACAGGATTCCATAAAGCCTGCACACTGCATCGCTCCACACTTCCTTCCTTTCCCTGGAACAGAGCTGATGAACCTCCCAGTATCCAGTGCTTTTAGAAAAGGCCTACAACTCAAAATGTTGATGACCCATCAGACTGAGAGTCACAGTTCAGTTGTCCACTATACTCTCTCCATTTGTGAACGAGATTCTTAGTACTATCCTTTGGTATGCTTGGCAGTTGGTACCAGGACACCTTGTGGTATAAATATCATTTGGGGATTCATATAGGATACCTTTTGGATGTTAGTATTCTTGGCAGTCTACACCAGAATACCTAATAGGTGCCAGTGTCCTTCAGGACCATACCAGGGCATCTTGTGGATGCCAGTATCCTTGAGTGTTAGTATCAGGATAACCTATCAATGTTAAAAAACTGGATGCTCAAGTGCCTTCCTCAAATGATGAGGATTCTCATAAACCTACAACTGTCATCCCACTTGTTTACAGGTGGGCATGGGCACATAACTCAGGGGTAAAGAACTTGTCTGTTATGTGTGAGGCCCCTCTCAATTCCTTCGCACTATATTTTTAGGGAATAATTGGAGTGCTCATACATGTTCAGTACAGATCCAAGGTTTTTCAAATATTTTCTATCCAAGTCTGGATAAATCACTGAAGAACCCCAGACATGAAGGACTACTTGTAAATTCTTATTAAAAACAAAGCTTAATAAAGTCTAAAGTGTCCTTAGGTAAATGCTGTCCTGGAGACAGGAAAACCTAAGATCAAAATGCCAGCTATGAAAACAGATGGGATAAAGGAAAACTAACAGCTGTTTTAGAGGGAACCACTGAGGCCTTGCTGGTCAGGTTCTCTATCGGAGTCATCTAGGCGGAGTCTGTTCCGGAGTCATCTGAGACAAGACCACTGATGTTGCTTCCTCTTCCTAGAGAACAGCTGGTACATTTCAGACCCTGCTGACAGTCAGAAGCAAATTGTAATGAGCCTTAAACACTCTGCCTTTGCCTATTAGAAAATAAATGTACAGGCTGGATAGGGGATTCAACAGTTGAGAGCTCTTGCTGTTCTTCCAGAGGACCCAAGCTGGGTCCCCAGCATCAATGTTCAGGTGCTCATAAATCCAGCTCCAGTGTATCTGACTCCCTCTTCTGTCCCTCCATGAGTGTAAACACACACACACACACACACACACACACACACACACACACTATCTCTCCTCCCAGACACACATATACACATGAATAAAAATAAAATATTTTTAAATGAAAGAATATGAAATTAAGACACTTCATTTAGTTAATAACAAAAGAGAGTCAGACTTAGAGCCAAAATATCTATTTAAAAACGCACTGCATCTTGAAATATTTAGAGCATATTCTTTTCAATTGCTTTATGGAAAATCACTGGATGATTGTTATACTGCAAACAAGCAAAACCCACATATTGTTTATATAAAAAAGAATATGTTAGAAAGATAATTAAATATGCATTTATAATATTGGTGTTAGAATTTTATTAATAGGTCTGCCTTCTGAATTAATTATTGTTGTATTATAATCATGAATGTAGCATTCTAGTTAATTTTGTATTATTTTGAATACAGAGTATTTATAAAAAATCATTTTCCTTATTTTACATGACTCTTAAGGAAAAATGCACAAAATCTCAGCACAATGAGCAACATTTAGCATCTTCAAGCATACTTTGTTTAAACATTTCTTTATTTTGTGGGGTGTACAAGCCATAGCATGCATGGAGAGGTCAGAGGAGCCTGTAGGAGCTGGTTCTCTCTTGCCACAGTGGGAGTTCTGAGATGTATGAGTTCTGGGACTGCAGCTCTGGTCATCAGGCTTGCTGGCATTCTTCCTCACCTCCCTAGCCAATGCACTGAAATTTAGCTTTACTGGAATATTCAGAGCCCTCCCTCCAACCTCAGGATAGTTGATTCTGTGGGACATCTGAAGCTTTGACATTTTTCTTACAAGCAGGAATTCTGCAAAGCAATTTAATTTTTCTTTTAAGCAACTTTAAAACTAGGTAGGTACCATTTAGAACCAAGTCTGCTTTATTGTCAAATGAATGCGATTTTGGTGCCCTTACCTTAGTCAGGTATGATGGCTGACCACCAGTTGCTAGGATACTGTAAGTAAAGCATCGTCCATAAAGAAAGACATGTCTTCTTTACCATATGGTGTTTCTTTTTTCTGTAATCTACTTTCTCTGTGTTCTGATTTTGTTCTGTCTCTACTTCAGATCACACATAATGCTATCCTGAAGTCAGAGGCCACGGTTTTGCTGAATATTTACTCTACATTAAGTATGGGTGCTAAGGACGTGTCGGGGGGAGGGGGAGATGTGGAGTAGAGTTGGGGAAAAGTTGAAGATCCTCCAGGAAAGAGGGTAAGAGCAAGCACAACACACGAGCAGCCATCAGAGGCTCTGTGGATATATGGTCCCTCCAATCCCTGGATGGATATGAGTCCCATTCTGTCTCTGGGCAACATCTGCCTGTGACGAGTCTGATGGCAGACATGAACCAGGCTCTGCCATGATGAAGCTCCCAGAGAAACATTGGGTCTGCCAATTCCCAATCACTCACAGGCTTTTATTAAATTAGAATATTAAACAGACATCTATCTTCTCTTCTTTTATAGTTCTTCCCCCCCACCACCACCCCTTGTCTACTAATTTCTTAACAATTTCCACCAAAAGAGCCACCTGGAACAGACCAAAGGAAAACCCACCACTTTGAATTCTGTTCACAGACCATGTGAAAAGATTTGGTTGGAGGGGAAAGAAGTGGTCCTCATTCTGGGGAATGCACAGTTTAAAAAAGAAAAATCTACCATTCCTGTTTCTGAAATTGCCTTAAAAACTAAAACAGCAGAGATTAAATGACCGTTCATAATATTTACTGCCTGGCAAATGAAACATAGTCTTCCAGAGTAGACTATTTTGGGTATAATCTACAGACATTTCACTTGTGTTTTTCCCCAGCTCCACAGAAGAATTTGGCTGCCTCAAGGCTTTCTGTATGTGTTACTTTCCAGAAATTTGGCAAAGGTGACATCACAGTGAAGTTTCCATCGCACAGACGGTTTCAGGCAAGGTGTGCAGAACAATGCTCTGGAAGCACATGCTGTTAGCCAAGAAGTCTTCCTAAAGTGGCCCGTGAAGTCTGGTTTTCTTTATCATTGTCTGAGAAGACATTGGGTTGTGCAGGCACACATTCTTTTCTAACTAATAAAGCCTCTTTTTTTTTTCTTTTCCTCACAAGGATTCAGGAGGAACCATAGAAAATGCACATTGGTTTAAAGCATCTACAGGGGCTAAAGAGATAGCTCAGTAATTAAGGGCATGTGTTGGTCTTTCAAAGGACTGCGATTCCATCTCCAGTCCCTGTATGGCTCACAACCATCTGTAACTCTTTTTCCAGGGAATCCAGTGCCTTCTTCTGGACTCTGCAGGCACTAGACTCATGTAGTACATAGATGTGCATGCAGGCAAACCACCCATACACATTTAAAGAAAAAAAGAAGGTTTTTAAATATTGACCAAAAGCAACTTGAGAGAATCGTTTATTTGGCTTACAGGTTACATGTAGTCCATTACTGAGGGAAATCAAGGCAGGAACCTGGAGTCAGGAGCTGAAGCAGAAATGATAGAGGAGTACTCCTTACTGGCTTGTTCCCCAGGGATTGTTTAGCTACCCTTCTTATATATATACCCAGGATTGCCTGTCCAGGGGTGACACTACCCTCAGTGGGCTAAGAGCTCACCCACTAATCAGTAGTGAAGAAAATGCCCACAGATGAGACCATATGTTAATCTGATGGAGGCAGTCTCTCAGCTGAGGTTTCTTCTTCCCAGGTTATTCTAATATGTGTCAAATTGCCAAGGCTAACCAGCACAATGTGGGAACGCAGAAGCCTGTGCCAATCTCAGTCAAGCATGTCCTTCCTTGGAACTTCAAAGGAGCAGAGCTTCGGAAGCAGAGGAAGGGAGTGCATCTGACTGCACGTAAAGTGCTCCCGTGCACAACAGTACAGAACTCTTTGAATCTTTTTTTATTGTTTCTTTCATTTTTGAGATTATACTATATTTATGTCATTTCCCCTTTTGTATCTTTTTAAGGCATTATTTTTCTCTTCTTCTTACTTTTTGCTCTTTTCTTCTTTCCTCCGGGTTTCCCCAAAGAAAAACAACATGTAAGATTATACTATTTGAAAACAGAGGCTTTTGACAATAATGTTTAAGTGAGTGTTATATATAACAGCATAATAAAGTCTCTTTTGTTTTGACCTAACTACAGATAAGAAAAACATCTCACACATTAAAAATATTTTTGTCTGCTCAAGGTTCTGGGAAAGCTATTTCTCCAAAGGCCATATGTCTCATCTTCCAAACCATCATGGAGTTCAGGTCTCATGGCAGAACACAGACCATCTGGGAGAACCGCTGCTCACCACACCCCAGGATTCCCTGGGGAGGGGTAGCGCTTCTGGTGGCTGCTTGCCCTCTGCAGCTGCTGGCCCTATGCACTTCCCAGTGGAATTTTTAAATTATTTGGCTTTAATTTTTAGTCGCTTCTCCACAGAAGATGAACTAATAAACAAACAAAAAATGTATACAGGTAAAGCCTGCATGCGTCACATGTTGGGACAGAAAATCAAAGGCCAGAGGAGTATTTCTGAAAGCACATGGAGATGACATCATGTGGAGAGACAAGCCCCGCTGACCAAAGGCAACAGTTTCCCCTGGCTTACGTATCTGGGAGATAAACTCTCCCTGGGATGAAGAAAGGCACAAAAAGCGTGGTGAACACTCCTTGCTCAGTTGACCCAACTCATATGGGAAGGACAGCATTTGAAAGATTGTTTTAAAAGATCAGTCTGAGTTACAGTAATTAATTCTCTCTCCAAATAATTATCTAAGAACCAGGGACTCTTGAAAACAACAACAACATCTGAACTTATAATTCCTGGCCAGAGACTATCTAACATTGCTTAAACAACTGATACAGAAAATGACATAGAATCTTGTTGAAGTTATGCAAATATCTATTCTTTGTTTCTATATTGTCTTGGCTGATGAGTCATGGGAATGGGCATCCTGGGATCTTCAGTTCTTCTGGAGGAGCCTGTAATAAAGAACAAAGAGGTTAAAAGTCAAGCATCAAAGACCTAGAGAATTCTAAAACAGGTGCTCCCTGCATGCCCTGCTTCTAAAAGAGTGAGGTTAACACATATACCTTGTGTGGTCCGAGTGGACTATAGGGATGCCTGCCTTTGGGAATCTTCATCCCATAATTTCAAATGCTTCAACTCTACTTGTCAAAAGAAAAAATACAATCTGATTTCCTAGTACACATAACAAAAACAAGATGAGCTGCCCCAGGTTAGGAGCTGACCTGGTTAGTTGCATGCAGGACACTCAACACACTTCAGGAAGAAGTAAGCCCTCCATTGTTAGCTGAGTGGGAAGGCTGCCCAGAACATGTCCCCGGCTATAAGATTAGTTTGGGAATTAGGGATTTATGGTGCTTATCCCTCTGGATGAGGCTTGGCAGGGTTCCCCGGGACTGCAGAAATAAACTGTTGGGAGAGAAAGAAAGCAAACCCCAGGGCAGCTAGATGGCAAGATCGCCTGTCCCCGAGGCATAGAGTTCTGAAGTCTCCCCAGGCGCTAGCCTGAGCAAAAAAGTTCTGCATAAGGACAGCATAGCTGCCCCACTGCATGTCCTGGTGGCCAGTCTATGAAGATCATGCCCAGCTTCACACTGGGAGTGGGAGACTGGATGGAGCCATGGTCCACTCAGCCTCCTGCAGAGAGCTCCCTGGACTCTCACCTCTTAAGGTGCCTATATTCACTAGATTCAAAACTAAGATAGAATGAGTTATGACGTTAACCAAAGAGATGATAGTCAGCTTTGGAACTGACTTAGAAGATTCCAGATATTCCTCCAGATAAACACCTCAGATGCATGACAGCAAGTGAGATGGATGGGAAGTGCTGGCAAGCAACTTCAACACTTTCCCTGCAAAGATAAATCCATCAGAACTCACCTTCCTCCAAAACCAAAGTGAGCTGTACAAGATTGTAACACACGGAGGTCACTCATAACTGCTGCTGGGAAAGGAGGTGCCTGCAGTAGGAGGAGGGCTTTTCTTGTTATGTTTTAGGGTGGGCCTAGAAATTCTTTTCATCATCCACAGACACCACATGAAATGTCTTAGCTTGCTCTTTGGTGACCTCTTGTCCTTTACAATAAGAGACAATTTTAATTCAAGTACAGTACCAATGACCTAATTTTCTAGTTCTTTAATGGAGTAAACACATAGAGCTTACTGATGTTGTCATCCCTCCGACTGATCCTCCCCTATTCCTATCTCCTACTCTCCTAATATCTTCTCTCTCTCTCTTTCCTTTCCTCTCTTGTTTTCTTTTCCTACCATTTTCTTCCCCACTTCCATTCTCTTTCTCTTCCTGCCTTCCTTCTTCTCCTTCCCTTCTTCCTTCCTGTTCCACACTAAAAGAGATCTCATAGGTCAGAAGAACCTGGATTTCACGGCATTCATTCAAAAGCACTTTATGCAAGTGTGCCCTGTGCATGTGTGTATGTGTGTATGCCTGCAATGGCACATGCCTGTGAAGGTCAGAGGTCAAGCTAGGATGATATTCCTCAGCAGCTGTCTGTCTACCTTGTGTTTTTGAGACTGGATCCTCCACTAGCCTGGGGCTCTCCAGATAGGTTAGGCAGACTGCCTATCAACCCAGGACCCTCCACTCTCCATCTCCTGGAAACATATATGGCTTTTCTCACACTTATACAGCAAGCTCTTTATTGACTGAGCCAATTATCTCATCTCCCAAAGCATATCTTTAGAAAATAAAATAATAAATTAAAAAAATAAACTCCCAAGTTCAGACTCCTGAACATGAGTTGCTGCTGTCTTCTTCAGACTGCAGATACATCCATTGAGGGTTACTTTTTCTAGTAAGCCTAAACTATGAAGACAATTTTTTTTACATTGTCAATGATAAATAGAGGCTATGCTAGCCTCTTCAAAACATAATGCATGTTTTGATGGAGCTATCCATAGTGTGTCTTCTAAATGTTTGGTGTAGCCATTTCTGTGAAGACCTCAGTTGCTTGGACAGCATCACTTTAATGGGGTGTCACCTCAGCTCACAGTGGACTGTCAAAAGCACAGACCGGTATGTTTAAGTCACATGCTTCTCCAGCTCAGGAATTATAGCAGCTTAGCCTGGTGTACTAGCAAACATTTGTGATCTTAGCACTTAAAAGCTGGAGCAAAAAGATTGTGAGTTCCAGGACAGACTGATCTACATAACAGAATCCTGTCTCAACCAAAGAAGAGAAAGAGGGGAGGGAAAGGAGGAGGAAGAGAAGAGGGCAGAGGTGTGGAAGAGGAGGCAGATTACCTGAAATTACCGTGCTGGCATCCATCTGGTCTTGAGTCTTGGGCTGGTTCTGTCACAACACTTAATTCAGCATGAGACTCCAGGGTGTTGGGTTCTATACGCTCTCAGCATTGAATGTCATAGAAACTATGAGCAAGCCTCAGTGGTGACAAGGCTAGATTTGTGTGACAGAGGAACAGCTCACACTGCCTTAGGTGAAAGCAAGGAGCAATTGTAGCATGGATTTGAGCCCTCCCCCACACAACAGGAGAATAAGGGGCAGATGGAATTATGAGGGTGTCTCCCCTTGAGGGCTGCAAAGTCTAAGGCTGCTAGTTCTATTGAATGCTACATAAGCAAGAAAAAAGTTTCAATGTAAGACTCATTCCATGTAAGGGTCATGTTTATTCTACAAATATACCTATTGGTTACTTAGAAAATTTAAATAGTGTTCCATATTTTCTTTCTATTTCTCAGGATGGCCACCCCACCATGTAACATGCTCACCCACTGTAATCAGACACCCGGCAATGTGTTGTCCATTTGCTGTCATCATTTAGTTCTGACCATGGTGAATCCTTTCAAAGAGATGAAGGAGACTTATTTTTATTGAGGACTTACAGGTGGGTTCTCCAGAGTGAAGTGTGTAGCTTTCATACATGGAAAACCTGGTGAAGTTTTTCTCTCAGAATAAGTTTTTCTCTCAGTTTTACAAACATGAAATAAAGCCTACAAGCTGAAAAGATGGCTCAGCACTCACTGTTCTAGCAGAAAACCAGAGTTTGGTTCGTGACAATCACATCTAGCAGCTCACAAACACCTGTTAATTCTAGCTCTCCAGTATCTGGTACACCCTTCTGTCTCCACAGGGCATCTGCATCCATACACTAACATACACAGAGAGACACTTGCACACACCAAAATCATAAATAGTTTTTAAATGAAGCTTAGCACACACCATGTACAATCTTATATATATATATATATATATAGTTTTGCAAGCATGCCTTGATTATCAATTAATTTATTTACTTACTTACTGAGACAGGCCTGCTTCCATCTCCAGAGTGAGGGATTCCAAGAGTGCCTCACTACACCTTGTTTTTGTGGCTCCTGGGCACGAACCCAGGACTCACATAGCTTAGGTAAGCACTCTTCCCACTGAACTACATTTCCCACCTTGAGTCCCCATGTGAAACTGTCCAGGTAGCCAAGTCTTTTGTAGATGCATATCTTATATTTTTATTATCTTAAGTTCATAAGACCCTAGAAGATACACGAGCACCATTCTCAAACTTTATAAATCCTTGCCTGGAATTCTGGCAACATGTCAGGAAGAAAATTCACCAGCCAACAGCCAACTGGATTGAGTTACTTCACCTGTGAAGTGCAACTTGGTATTACATTCTCCAGAGGTGAAATGGTACCTCTTTCTAATTAATCTTATACACAAATTATAAACAATTAAATGTGATGTTAAACAATCTAGTTTCTCAAGAGTTTTCACTCTGAGTTACAACAAGTGGGTCCAGAAAAAAAAAAAAAAGAAGAAATGGGGCAGAAGTATGTTGTCTTAGTTTATTCAATCTTCTTCAAGCTTCTGCCCAAGACTAGCAGCAAAAAAGGAGCACCCCCCATTCCAAGTGTCCCCCCACTCCATGTCCTCAATCCCTTGCCTTTGCACCATGGGATTTTCTTACTCTTTTCTTCCTCACACAGGTACTTGTGGAACAGCATTGGACCAGAGAGTGGTCTGAGAATGTTGCCTGGGAGCCCTGACTCTTCTCAGCATGGATCTGGCTTGCATTCAACACAGAATCCAGCAGGGGCCTCTGCCCCACAGGAAATGTTCCTTTTCCATGGATCATCTTTGGAAATGGACACAGGGAGCCTGCTAGGAACCAGAGGAACCACACCTGACCTTCCTAATCGTTCACAAATAATGAGGAAATGAAGCTTTTGTTTTGACATGTGCAAGAAGAAAATAGATTAAGAACACAAATCGTCAATTCATAGTTACTTGTGACACACATGCACACCCAATCACTCCACGTACACTGGTTAAAGATGCACGTTATAAAGTCTGATCAGCTTTTATTCTTTTACTCCAGATTATTTTAAAAACAATTGCAATGCTATGAAATCATGGATATTAGTCCCAGCATCCATTCTACTTTGTTTCTTTGGAGCTCTGACAGGGACAGATTGGGTACAGCCAGTAGTATTCAGCTGTCACTCTAGTCTTGATAGGTATAATGTGGGAAGGTACCACATGGAGTCAGCATGTCCATAAAAATCCCTTGCTCTGCATGGAGAGGGGGATCAAGGAGAATGTAGGGAAATCTGAGTGAGTGCTCAGGGTATGCCAGACCTAAGCCTGCCAGGCCAAAAATTAACCTGGGATTGGCTAAAGAAAATATTGAGCCATGGAGAAGTGGACATGATTATACCGATTACTTGCTGTGGCTGCTATAACTACTACAAATATTGTCCCTATAACAAGAGGAATTTATTCTTTTGCATTATTGGAGGTTCAAACCCTGAACACAGAAGTTACTACACTGAGATCAAAGGTATCAGCAGAGTCCCACTATTTGCAGATCCATTACAGAAGGAGCTTTTGTTTCCCTCTTTATCATCAGAGGTCTCTAACATTCTCTGGCATGTAGCTACATCCTTCCAGTCCCCAAGGCCAGGAAGTTAGAGGAGCACACTGCCCCTCTCTAAGATACCTTCTCCTCAGAAAGACCTGATCTTTCCCACAACTCTCTTTGGGACACTTGCTGAAGCCTGTGTGAGTTAGTCAGGGCTGACACAAGAAAATACCATCATGAAGACTGTGTGACTTCCACCCCAGTCTCCCATTTTCCCACAGTTCCAGAAGCTGGAAGTCCAAGATAGGAGCTAATTTGTTTCCCAGGGCCTCAAAAAGCACCTCACATCTGTGCAACTGCACCCTGGTGTCTTCCTGTGCTAACCCACCCCCCTCCTGAGAACCCCAGTCAGGGTAGACTAGGAACATGCTCTGCTGACTTCAAATGCAGCCATAGTCTAAGATGCTGAAAGGATGGAGTTCCAACACTTCCAACTGGGATACCCTCTTTGTGTCCACATTCTTAACACACTTCTGTGTGTTTGTCATACAAGATAACTTCAGGTCTCAAGGATTAGTTAGGGCTTGTCTTTTGAGAGCCACTCTTTGGTTGCAGAGGTGAATGCAAAACTGGACCAGGTAGACATCATCCAGCACCTTTGCTCATAGCCACGATGGTATATTCCCACCTCCAAAGTACAACTTTTACCCAGAGCAAAAGAAAGAAGCATGGAAGAGAATCTAGGCTAAAATAAAAAGCTGGTTGAAAATACCAGCTAGCTACTGGAATGAAGGAAGGAAAGCTCGGACAACATGTAGGCTTTCAGACGGACCTTCTTACTTAGTGAGCACTAAGATTGGAGGCCAGGAGAGATGGCCAGACATCACTGTTGTGGTAACCCATATGACAAGGGACAGAACCAGAGTGGTGGCTGAGGGAATATAAAGCTTGACCAGGAGACTCAAAAGAAAAACCGACAAGACCTGTGCCTGGATAAAGCAGAGAGGCAAAAGAGACGAAGTCTAGTCCTTTGGCATGCATAGGCACTGTCTTCACGCTGTGCGGATCTATATCAAAGGGATTAGCCCACAGCTCTTTCGACTTCAGAAAGTACATAATAACCAAATATGGGAGTCTGGTGACCATCGAAACTACATGTGCCTGGGAACTCAGGCAGAGGCACTGGACAGAGGGGATGGGGTGATTGGAAGTTGAGTTCACAGAAACAGCCCTAAGACACAGATTCGACGGCCGGTAAGAAGCAAGGTGGGAAAACACAAATAAGGGAAGCACAGTGAAGAATTGAGTGAGAGCAGTGAGAGGAATTTCAAAGTCACCAGTGTGGTCTCTGGACCACAGACCTGCCTTGTACTTCTGGTTGATGTGGAGAACCTTCTGGGGAATGACCCACCCAGGAAAGAAGAGACCTGGGAGGCTGACACACCTGATGCATAAGAAAATGTGAAAATATCAGGTGCTGTCATTGTCAGAGTTAGTGGGAAACTTAACTGATATAAACTCCTGCCTTCAACAGGCAAGCCTTACTTCCCAATCTCTGGAATGAGGTGTCAGTAGTGTTTTAATGACAGTGGACAGTCTGATAATTAGCTTCTGTCAAAAATAGTCAGTCTGAGATCATGTCCTGTGGAAATCTGTCTCTAGCTCTGGAAAATGGGGGTCTGTTCCATTCTGGCTCCTAAGATTCTTCCCATATAGAGTTTTGATTTCTTATGCTCTAAGACTGTGTTCTAACTTGGACAGATATTTGACTGCAAACCAAGTATCCTGACTCCGACAGTTCCTTCCCTCATCTCTCATTTCAAGTTCCAATGGAAGTCTTTTTTACTTTGGTTTCAGATGGGAGACTATTTCATATGATGGTAAAGCTTAAACAGAAGTCCTCCAGGCTTAGGACTCACATACTTCACCCCAGGGATAACAAAGGAGTCCATGAGAGCTGAGTTGTCATCATCAGTTGCGGTTCTCCAGGCTGAGATTTGAACCCCCTGACACAGAGACCTTCAGGCAGCTCCGGAATGCGCTCACTGGAGTTTCTGGTATCTTTCACATGTCAAGAGAGCAGAATTTCTCTTGTCTCTTGTCACTGCAAGGCTGACAATTAAAGCCATCTGCTCTTCATTCGCTCTCCAGGGATGTCATCCATTTTTCACCAACTTCCTGTTGTTGACAGGCCAGTTCCTCCCATCTCTCTGACACTGTGAGGTCACCTCCAGGCTCAGATCATTCAGTGAACCACTGAATATGTTTCCCTGGCCCAGGGTCTCTTTGCCTTACAAAGGTCAACCTTAGTCACCAGAACCCTGAGCATTTACCTACCTTGAGCAGTGTTGATGGACACTAGGACAAGGACGTGATCCCAGGACTTGGGCTCATTTAGAAATTTTTATGTAAAAAAAAGAAAAGAAGAAGAAGAAGAAGAAGAAGAAGAAGAAGAAGAAGAAGAAGAAGAAGAAGAAGAAGAAGAGGAGGAGGAGGAAGAGGAGGAGGAGGAGGAGGAAGAGGAGGAGGAGGAGGAGGAAGAAAAAAGAAGACTGAGGGAAGAGGAGAGGAAGCAATGGCAAGGCAGGGGAAGGGAAGTCAGAGGAAAGAGAGGAGGAGAAGGGACAGGAAGGGAGGAGAGAGGTGAAAAAAATACAGAAGGGAAGGATGGGGAAAAGAGGGAGGGAAAGAAAGAGAAAGGAAAGAGAAAACATGGAAAAGAAGGGAAGAGAGAAAGGTAAAGAACCAGGAAATGGGAGGAAGGAGCAAAGACTGCATGCTCTCTTCTAACTGTGGGTTATCACTAAGATCTTAATGATTAGACACTGTTCAGTCACTTTATATCTGTATCGTGGGGTTTATCTCAAAAGAGCTTTGATGTTAGAAAAACAAAAAACAAACAAACAGAAAGTGTGTGGATGACAAGTTTACAGACTTCATTGCACACTGCAGTGAACTGACTTCGCAATCAGCCATCCGGGTTTGCTGACCTGTGCACAGCTGCTCTATTATCCCAGTCCCAGAAACCACACGATCAAACAATTCCAGAAAGCAGTCTGCTACCAAGAAAAAAAAAAAACCATTTAACACTTTCAGGCAAAATTCTCTCTGACCTAAGGCAAAACCAATAGATGTCAGAATCTTACATTTCCCAGTATGAAGTTTGAATGAACTTACCAGCCCAATTTTAAGAAAAGTGAAATTTCTAGAAATTCTTGGGAATAAAGTTCACATATTTAATGGTTGAAAACACAGTTTAAAACACCTATCAAGCATGTTATTAGGCTTTTAGGGTTTGTGTGTTCCTAACTGAAGTCAGTCAACAAAAGTTAATGAGAACCTCTTTTTGGTTTTGTGTCTTACAAAATCAACCCTCGAGGGCCCCAGACAGGTAGCATTTACATAAAGTTGAGAACATTTGGTTTTCTTTGGGTGCAGCAAATTAGTTGCCTGAAGGTTGATGCCTCAGTTTGGGTTCTAGAGTACTGTAGATGGCACTTTGACCTTCAGAGATACATTTGCAGAAGTGCAATGTGGTCAGCTTGTGTGGCTCATTAGCACAGAACTACATCCAACTCTTGTTTCTTCACTCAGGAAGCACAGAGGGTCATAGCACATGTGTCAGGAGCACAGGTGAGTCCATGTCAGGAGCACATGTGAGTCCATGTCAGGAGCACATGTGAGGTGTGAGTCCGTGTCAGGAGCATGTGTTACTCCAAGTGGTATGAGGTTGGATCCTTTCTTTATGCCTGAAATCCCAGCATAACTAAGGCCATCAAGCAAGCAGTGTCTGCCCCAGAGCAGGCAAGAGAGGCTTCAGGGTCTTCTGCTTTTCCCGAGAAGGAACTACAGTCTCTGAGTCTTCTCTTTGTGGGTCAAAGTGATTAAAATTCTTTTCTGTACCCTTCTTTAAAAATTTCGAACAACTCATTATCAACCCCAAAAGAGAAAATAATCCCTCCTTTTATCTATTCTGTTGCTTTTATATTTTTAATTAAATTTTTTCACATGATATATTTTTATCATGCTTTTCTCTCTCCTAAGCCACCCCACCCAACTTTGTGTTCTTACTCTCTCTCTCTCTCTCTCTCTCTCTCAAAACAAAAACAAAAGAATAGCCACAAAAATGAAAATTAAAACAAATAAGCAAAATACAATAATGCCAAAAGGATGCTATAGAGAATGTGGAGGAGTAGCAGCCTGGAACTCCTACAGGCCTGCCCCTCCCACACTCCCACCCCAATACCCTGCATGCCCCAAGATGACCCCAACTCTGGGCAACAGCAGGTTATCTGAGACTAGTCTCATTAATGGTTCAGTATTCATGGTGTTTCAGAAAACAGAAACCTTGAACCAGACTAATGATTCATTACAATGAATATTTGCATGTAAAATTATTTGAGAAAAAAATGATATACCATGTCACACACTATGATTTCCAATGCTGCTACGATGAATGAATATGACATGGAGAGGTGAGAAAGATGGAGGAACCTGAGCAATGTGGGTATAGTAGAAAGATGCAGAACGAGAGATGCAACAGCAGTGACAGGTGTGAGAGAAAGCCGTGGTCCATGGGGAACATGTGCTTGCTATGTAGGGTTGGCAGGGAGGTGTACAGCAGCCTGGAGTATATATGGATTCAGCCCCAGAACACACTGCCCAGCCACACCATCGTCCTGGCTCTGAACAATCCCAGGATGTTTGAGTGGAAGAAGGGTTCATTTTCTGCATTGGACACTCTCAAAAGACCTCCATGACCCTTGGTGGTCCTGGGTCCATGTTGGTAGCCATGGTCCTTACTGCATCTCCAGGCCCTGTTGAAGCCTGAGGTTCAAGAAGATGTTGTTGGACTGGGTTGGCACTGGCAGCCATGTGAATATCCAAGGCCCATGTTACCACCAGAGGCCAGGTGTACGTCTGTAGTCCGTTCTACCTCAAGAGGCCATGCTAGTGTCTGTAGTCCATGCTGCTGCCAAGAGACAATGTTGAGATCTATGGTCCTACTATATCTGGGAGTCATATTGATGGCCAGTGTTACCACTGAAGGCCATGGGGGTGTCAGTAATCTGTGACTCATCCTGTAGCCATGTTCATGTCCTACGGCCATGCTGTGCCAGTTGATGTGAATGGCCTGCACTGCCACTAGGGAAGAATGAGGGTGTCTTTGGTCTGTTCTTCCACCAGAGACCATGCTGAGGTCTATGGCATGAGTGGATGTCAAAGGCTAAGTGGTTTGTGGTCCCTGCTGTCAACAGAAACCATGTGGAAGTCCATGATTCATGCTCTCACTGAGTGTAAAAGTCAAGGAAGCTACTTGTACATTGGTCTGAATGATTGTAGACTCACAGTTGACAAAGAGGGACAGAAAAGGCTTCTATGACAACACTTACCCACTACTCCCTCACAAACCACACACACACACACATACAAAGTAACAGCCTAGACAGGAAACCATTGAAGAGAACACTTAAAAATTATGGAAAGGATGCTGAAGTGTAACTCTCCACAATTAATGACTTCTGGTGGAGCTGTGTGGAGAAGGACACATTTTCTATAAGTGGCTGTCCTCTAGGGGTTTGACCATGCTCCAGTGAGTGTATGGAATCATGAATTGGACTTGTTTTTTCCTTTTGCTTTTGCTTTCTTCTTTTTTCTTCAGAGAGTCACAAGGGTGGAGGTGGTGCTGGGAGGACTGGGAAGTGAGTGTGATCATAGTGTGTTCTGTGTAATACCCAAATAGTCAATAATAATATAATATGTTGGAAAAAAGAAAAAATACTGCCAAAACGAAACCAAAATTAATTGACTTTGTGTTGTGTTGGCCAGCTACTCATGAGTCTGGGGATTGTTCTGTGATGTACTTAATATTCCCAGTGAGATGCTATTGGAAGGGGTTGATCTTTCTTTTGACAGAAGATTGCAATTGTAAGTATATTACTGGTTAGGTGTGGGACTCAGGGTCCACTTCTGCACTTCTAACTTGCTAGGTCTTGTGTGAGCATCTGATGGAGTGGCTTGATTAGCCCATGTAAGAGAAGCATGTTCTTGCTGTACGTGTGGACTATCACAGAGACCCACATTGGATAATGTACAGAGTGAGAGACTCTAGAGAACTCAATCCTCAACAAGATATCTTCATCCAACTCCTCTCCTCAAGGCTCGGGATCTGTGTAGAAGAGGAGGAAGAATGACTGTAAGAGACAGAAGTGATGAATGATGCCAAGGAGACAATGCCTTCCAGACACAACAGGAGCAATGCACAATAAATTAAGAAATACAATCTTTTTTTTCTCCAATCTGTTTTTATACCATTTTAATTACACGCAAGTATTAAGGTCAGTATCCAGGTTGAGGAACTAGCAAAACAATAGATGCAAATAGTCAAGGAACAAGCAAGACAATAAACACAAATAAGTCAAAGAACAAGCAAGGAAATAAAGTCCCATGATCACTCCAGTGATCACTGTTTATCTAAGGGCTTATCAGGAAGATCAAAATATCTGAGCCTACCTCCCTATCCTAGACCAAAGTCATTTTCATGCCTGAAACCTACTTCTTTGTTCTAGCCTAAGATTTAGATTCCTGCCTGGAATCACTTTTTTGTTCTAGCCTAATGTCAGATACCTGCCTGAAGCCCACTCCCTTGTCCTTGGCCAATGTCAGATTCCTGCCAAGAAGCACCCAAAGCTCTCCACATCTCCCCCCTTTTTATTTCATAAACAAGACTGAGTCTATCTTAAGTTGTTCTGACAGGAGTGCCTTCCTTACCTGTCATGGTATATGCGTCATCAAAAGCAATGTACTTCTATCTTAGGTTGGTAAGCCTCTGTGCAAAATCTTACCTGTCCTTGGCTTGTCAGTCTGTTAATTTAATTACTCTATTTGGGGATCCATTTTCAGTTTCAAGCCATGCATTTTGGCTGCCAACATGTTGATGCTGTTAAAAAGCATTAACATGATGGGCAGAAATAAAAGTATTCCCAGGACACAAAGGGATAGCATGATGAAGCTAAATATGCTGTTCTTGAAGCTTGACCAAAATGGAAATACTGACCTCAAGCCATGGATAATTTTATCAGCAGTATCTGCAGCATCAAAGCTCAGCAAAGCAGCATTCTTTAAATTCACAATCTCACTATGCAAATTAAAACATCCATAGAGGTGTTTGAATTATGCCAAATACCCTGCAAGTGTCTTTAAACACTCTCCTAATTATAATGACTATCACTGTAAAGTTTAGAAGTAACACAATTCCATTGGTATTTGGCATGACACCAAAGATGGCTCTTTACTCTTAAACTATGACCCTCCTTCCAAGAATTTGAATAGGATAAAGAACATCAATCCATTCTTCTAAATCCTCTTGTGTACACAACACACCAGTAACATTTTAATTAAATGATTAACAAAAGTAGCTGTCTTAACTTCTTGTGTCAAAGCAATTGCAGAAGCAGTGGTACTAGCAATTCATGTAATTAAAGCTGTTATACCAGCAATAATCAAGCCCACTACCCTCTTGCTTCTACTTAAAGCCTGACTCACTTCTTCCAGTACTTGCAAGCATTTTTCAGAATACCAAGGCCCTGTAATACTCAGGGCAATAAAACAAAAGCTGGTTGATAGACCCCCAATAACAGACATGCCAAGTTTCAACACACTAACACAATTAGAAAGTATACAATCAATACAACTTACATTAAATACTGTAGAAGAAAAATAATTTTAATATGGCAATTAAAAGAGCTTTAACACATGCACTAATACTAGTTTGAAATCCAGATCCTGCTCCAACTTTATCTCTTAGTAACATAACATCATAGAGAACTGCAACTAACTTCCAAATGTATCTGTGAAAATGTCCAGAACCAACCTTCCAAATGAAGAATGTTATTTCCAATATTGGATTGATTTCTAGACCAGTCCATGATTGAGTCCAAGTAACTGGTCACATTTAAGAAAAATATAAGAGTCATTATAACTTCTCTTTTTGATTCTCTGTCCCAAAAGTTCTAAAAACTTGAGACAAGGCAGCTTGTCCCATCTGGGATATAGGTACCCAAAAGTGGGTCAGGAACATTTGTCCAATACAGCTTACCAGTCACTATTGTCAAGGTACTTAGCAAGCTCACAGCATCATTCTTTGTCCCAGCATCAGCATGTCTCACCATTCACTCTGGCATGGTCCTTCAGCATCCTGGAGAAAAAAACAAACAAACATGCCCTCTTCCCCATATTAAATACCTGATTGGGATCATGCTATATGCCAGTAAGTGGATCCTTTCTTTTCACCTAGGCATAAGCATGCCTAGTTGTAGGGTGCCATAGATACTGAGCAGAAAGTTCCTTGACATCCAAATTTTTAAAAATTCGAAATAGAAACAACATGATTTAAATAAATTTGTGGTGTACAGTGATATACCTCCCCTTTTTTGTTTTATGAAGATATTGTTTTAAAGTTCCATGGGCCCAGCCCGTTCCACAATACCTTGTCCTTGAGGATTATAATGAATCCCAGTAATATGGGTAATATTAAATTATTGACAGAAAGTCTCAAATCCTCGACTGCAATAGCCAGTTGCATTATCTGTTTTAATCTGATTTGGAATAACCAGCATAGAAAAACAATGTAGGCAATCACTAATGACATTTTTAATTGCTTCTCCTGTTAAAGCAGTTGCAACTAGAAAGCCTGAGAGAGCATCAATAGTCAGATGTACATATTTCAATTGTGCAAAATCAGAAATATGAGTAACTTCCATTTGATATATTTGATTAGATATAAGTCCTCAAGGATAAACACCATTATGTGGTACAGGTAGAAATTGAAGACATTAAGGAGAAGTCTTAATGCCTGGCATACAAATCTGCTTTGGCATTGCCCTAAGGGGTCCAAACAATCCAGTATGAGCTCTTAAATGTCCTATAAAGCTAAGGAACAGCATGTTCTCTTAAATTGAGTTGTATTTGCATAAGTGATTGCAAAATCTGGGAATTAGCAGTATCTAAAAAAAGGAAGAGTTTCAAGTAATTGTAAACCATATATTGGCTATCAGTATACAAATTAAAAGCTTTTTTTCAGCATTTCTTTTGTTTAATTGGATATTTTGTTTATCTACATTTCAGATGTTATCACTTTTCCCCATTTCCCCTCCCAGAAGCCCTCTATCCTACCCCCCTCCTCTTGCTTCTATGAGAGTGTGCCCTCACCCACCCACCTGTTGCTGCCTCCATGCCTCCCTGCCTTCACATTCCCCCACACTGGAGCATCCAGCCCTCATGGGACCAAGGGCCTCCTCTCCCACCCATACCCAACAATTCCATCCTCCCCCACATTTACGGATGGAGCCATGGGTCTCTCCATGTGTGTTCCCAGGCTGGCTGTTTAGACCCTAGGAGCTCTGGTTGGTTGATATTGTTACTCTCTCCATGGGGACACAAAATTCTTCAGCTCCTTCAATCTCCTCTCTAACTCCTCCATTAAGGATCCTGTGATCAGTTCAATGATTAGCTGTGAGCATCTGCCTCTGTACATATCAGATTCTGGCAAAACCTCTCAGGAGACAACTATATCAGGCATCTGTCAACGTGCACTTCCTGGCATCAACAACAATGTCTGAGTTTGGTGACTGCACATGGACTGGATCCCCATGTGGGGCAGGGTCCAGATAGCCCCTCCTTCAGTCTCTGTTCCTCACTTTCTCTCTGTATTCCCTCCAATGAGTATTTTGTTACTCCTTCTAAGAAGCACTAAAGCACCCCCACTCTGGTCTTCCTTCTTGAGCTTCATGTGGTCTGTGAGTTGTATCTTGGGTATTCTGAGCTTTGAGCTAATATCTACTTATCAGTGAGTGCATACAATGTGTGTTCTTTTGTGATTAGGTTACCTCACTCAGGATGATATATTCTAGTTTCATCCATTTGCCTAAGAATTTCATGAAGTCATTGTTTTTAATAGCTGAGTAGTATTTCATTGTGTAAATGTACCACATTTTTTGTATTCATTCCTCTGTTGAAGGACACCTGGGTTCCTTATAGCTTTTGGCTATTATACATAAGACTGCTATGAATATAGTGGAGCAAGTATCCTTGAAGCATCTTTTGGGTTTATGCTTAGGAGTGGTAAAACTGGGTCCCCAGGAATGTTCTATTTTTCTGAGGTACTACCAGACTGATTTCCAGAGTGGTCATATGAGCTTGCAATCCCACCAACAATGGAGGAGTGTTCCTCTTTCTCCACATCTG
Source organism: Grammomys surdaster (assembly GCF_004785775.1). NCBI lineage: Eukaryota > Metazoa > Chordata > Mammalia > Rodentia > Muridae > Grammomys > Grammomys surdaster. The sequence goes on along the minus strand of NW_021604564.1, from coordinate 22,151,844 downwards.
CTGTCACCTGAGTTTTTGATCTTAGCCATTCTGACTGGTGTGAGGTAGAATCTCAGGGTTGTTTTGATTTGCATTTTCCTGATGACTAAGGATATTAAACATTTCTTTAGGTGCTTCCTGGCCATTCGAGTTTCCTTAGTTGAGAATTCTTTGTTTAGCTCTGTATCCCATTTTTAATAGGGTTATTTGGTTGTCTAGAGTCTAATTTCTTGAGTTCTTTGTATATATTGGATATTAGCCCTCTATCAGATGTAGGATTGATAAAGATCTTTACCCAATCTGTTGGTTGCCATTTTGTTCTATTAACAGTGTCCTTGGCCTTACAGAAGCTTTACAATTTTATGAGGTCCCATTTGTCAATTTTTGATCTTAGAGCATAAGTCATTGGTGTCATAAAGTTTCCCCCTAAAGTTTTGTCCATACGTTCAAGACTCTTCCCCACTTTCTCCTCTATTAGTTTCAGTGTATCTGGTTTTACCAGGAGGTTCTTGATCCACTTGAATTTGAGCTTTGTAGAAGGAAATAAAAATGGATCAATTTGAATTCTTCTACATGCTGACCTCCAGTTGAACGAGCACCATTTATAGAAAATGCTGGGGTTGTTTTCCACTGGATAGTTTTAGCACCTATGATCAAGTGACCATAGGTATGTGGGTTCATTCCTGGGTCTTCAATTTTATTCCATCGATCTTTCTGTCTGTCTCTGTACCAATACCATGCAGTTTTTATCACTATTGCTCTGTAGTACAGTTTGAGGTGTAGGATAGTGATTCTTCCAGAAGTTCTTTTATTGTTGAGAATAGTTCTTGCTATCCTAGGTTTTCTGTTATCAAATGAATTTGCAAATTGCTCTTTCTATCTCTATGAATAATTGATTTGGAATTTTGATGGAGATTACATTGAATCTGTAATCGCATTTGGCAAGATGGTCATTTTTACTAAATTAATCCTGCCAATCCACAAGCATGGGAGATCTTTCCATCTTCTGAGATCTTCTTCGATTTCTTTCTTCAGGGACTTGAGGTTCTTGTCATACAGAACTTTCACTTGCTTAGTTAGATTCACACTACAGTATTTTATAGTATTTGTGACTATCATGAGGGTGGTATTTTCCTAATTTCTTTCTCAGCCTGTTTATCCTTTGAGTAGAGGAAGGCTACTGATTTGTTTGAGTTGATTTTATAACCAGAAACTTTGCTGAAGTTGTTTATCAGGTTTAGGAGTTCTATGGTTGAAGTTTTGGGATTACTTAAGTATATTATTATATAATCTGCAAATAGTGATATTTTGCCTTCTTCCTTTCCAATTTGTATCCCTTTGACCTCCTTTGTTGTCTAATTGCTCTGGATAGGACTTAGAGTACTGTGCTGAATAGGTAGGAGAGAGTGGACAGCCATGTCTAGTCCCTGATTTTAGTGGGATTGCTTCAAGTTTTTCTCCATTTAGTTTGATGTTTGCTACTGGTTTGCTGTATATTGCTTTTACTATGTTTAGGTATAGGCCTTTGAATTCCTGATCTTTCCAAGACTTTTACCATGAAGGGGTGTTGAATTTTGTCAAATGCTTTCTCAGCATCTAGTAAGATGATCATGAGTTTTATTCCCCTTGAGCTTGTTTATGTAATGGATTGTGTTGATGAATTTCCATATATTGGACCATTCCTGCATTCCTGGGATAAAGCCTACTTGGTCATGATGGATGATTCTTTTGCTGTGTTATTGGATCCAGTTTGTGAGAATTTTATTGAGTACTTTTGCATCGATATTTATAAGAGAGATTGATCTAAAGTTCTCTTTCTTTGTTGAGTCTTTGTGTGGTTTAGGTATGAGCATAATTGTGGCTTCATAGAACGAATTGGGTAGTGTTCCTTCTGTCTCTATTTTGTGGAATAATTTAAAAAGAATTGGTATTAGGTCTTCTTTGAAGGTCTGACAAAATTCTGCACTAAAACCATCTGGCCCTGGACTTTTTTTAGTTGGGAGACTTTTAATGACTCCTTCTATCTCTTTAGGGACTATGGGACTATTTAGATGGTTTATCTGACACTGATTTAACTTTGGTACCTGGTATCTGTCTAGGAAATTGTTCATTTCATCCAGATTTTCCAGTTTTGTTGAGTATAGGCTTTTATAGTAGGATCTGATGAATATTTTTCAATTTCCTCAGTTTCTATTGTTATGTCTCCCTTTTCCATTATGATTTTATTAATTTGGATACTGTCTCTCTGCCCTCTGATTAGTCTGGCTAAGGGTTTATCTATCTTCTTGATTTTCTCAAAGAACCAGCTCCTGGTTTTGTCGATTGTTTTTATACTTCTTTTTGCTTCTACTTGGTTGATTTCAGCCCTGAGTTTATTTCCTCCCTTCTACTCCTCTTGAATGTATTTGCTTCTTTTTGTTCTGGGGCTTTCAGGTGTGTTGTCAAGCTGCTAGTGTATGCTCTCTCCAGTTTCTTTTTGTAGGCGCTTAGAGCTATGAGTTTTCTTCTTAGCACTGCTTTCATTGTGTCCCACAAGTTTTGTTATGATGTGCCTTCATTTTCATTAAATTCTAAAATGTCTTTAATTTCTTTATTTCTTCTTTGACCAAGTTATCATTGAGTATAGCATTGTTCAGCTTCCATATATATGTAGGCTTTCCATTGTTTTTGTTGTTATTGAAGACCAGCCTTAGTCCATGGTGATCTGAAAGGATGCATGGGACTATTTCAAATTTCTTATATCTGTTGAGGTCTGTTTTGTGACCAATTATATGGTCTATTTTGGAGAAGGTACTATGAGGTGCTGAGAAGAAGGCTATATTCTTTTGTTTTAGGATGAAATGCTCTTGAGATATCTGTTAGATCCATTTGGCTCGTAACTTCTCTTAGTTTCACTGTGTCTCTGTTTAGTTTCTGTTTCCATGATCTGTCCATTGATGAGAGTGGGGTGTTGAAGTCTCACATTATTATTGTGTGAGGTGTAATGTGTGCTTTGAGGTTTAGTAAAGTTTCTTTTATATATGTGGGTGCCCTTGCATTTGGAGCACAGATGTTCAGAGTTGAGAGTTCATCTTTGCATATTTTTCCTTTGATGAGTATGAAGTGTCCTTCCTTTTTTTTGATAACTTTTGGTTGAAAGTTGATTTTATTCTATATTAGAATGGCTACTCTGGCTTGTTTCTTGGGATTATTTGCTGAAAAATTGTTTTCCAGCCTTTTACTCTGAGGTAGTATCTGTCTTTGTCACTGAGGTGTGTTTTCTGTATGCAGCAAAATTCTGGGTCCTGTTTACATATCCAGTCCATTAGTCTATGCCTTTTTATTGGGGAATTGAGTCCATTGATGTTAAGAGATATTAAGGAAAAGTGATTGTTGCTTAAAAACATGGACCACTTCACAAATTTACATGTCATCCTTGAGCAGAGGCCTTGCTAATCTCTGCATCATTCCAATTTTAATATATGTGCTGTAGAAATGAGCACAAGAAAGATAATCCTTAAGCGTATCTACAGACCTACATTTTTATGAACTGTATGTTTAGGTTTCAGTGCTCTCACAACTCAGGGACACTTACTGCCCTGTGTTTCTGATGAAAGGGCTAAATTTACCTCCGAGAAAGTTATAAATGCAAAAAAAAAAGAAGAAGAAGAAGGGAAGAGAGAAGGTAAAAGGGAGGGAGGGATGAGGAGGGAGAAGAATGGAGTAGACTTGATTGAGGAAGGCATAAAATAGGAGTTCCATTTGCTGGAAGAGAATAACAGGTAGTTGTCCACACAATGAGAAAAACTGAAAGAGAGAGATGCCTTGCATGGTAGGGAAAAAGGCAGTCTTGAAATCAAGCTGTAAGATTGTCTTATTCTCCCTCAGAGAGACAAAGACAGTAACAAGTACAAATACAAGAGACCAGGATGAGATGTCATGTGTCTATCTGACTTAACTCAATATAAAATAAGAAAATGAGTGGAATGGTATTGAGAGTAGAAACAGAAGCCCTGAGTAGAGCTGATAGAGGATAGAAAGTAGACAGAGAAAATGAACAAAACCAAAGAGTCAAAATGTAATTAATGTCTATAAAAAAATTGAAGTCACAAAGGTCTATAACCAGAAATTTGGAAAAGACATCATTGCAAATTGTTCTGTAAAACCCAAACAAACCAGAATCAAATACTGGAACAGTGTGAGTCCTGGCTCCCTGGTTCCAACATGAGTGTGTGACACCCCCGACACACACACACCACCACCACCACCACAATGTGACTACTTATAGAGGACAGTTTCATAGTGGAGTAGGAAGCCACCATCATCAAGACTCTTTCAAGAGGAAATCCAAAAATAGTCTACCACGGGCCTCCATACTAAACCCATGTAAAGAAAATAAAGAGAGAAAAGAAAAATATATAGGGCAGCAAATAATTCTCTTGAGGGCAGGCTTTCACCTACCTCTTGTTTGAGAGGATCCCTGTATTGTTAACATATTTACTGCTTGAGCAGTACAAAATTAGTAAGCCCACATATCCATTTGGCCACACTAGAGAAGCAAAGGTCCATGTGGGATCTCACAAGCTCAGAAGAGAAGGCAAAGGAAGATCCAGCCATGGTCCAAGTGCAGCCATCAATCAGCCAATCAATTCCTTTGGCCAAGTACATATGAAAGAATATTCTGTCATTTTTTTTCACTAAACATCAACTGATAGAAATGTCTAGAAGTGGTGCTATGGATGAGGTGAAATCTCACCATTGGATGCTAAAATAATATTCACATGAGGTATTTGCCTCTGAAAACAGACCTTTGGTGCTAGGAAGTCAACTTCATTAACTCATAATTGATACTTATTAAAATCAGCAGAAAATATAAAATTTGATGTAACATGAGATACAAGTGATGTTCATGCCCTCTGATTGGCCTGATTTTAATGATTAAATGGAAGTGCCCATTATGTTTCAGAATCACAAATCTACACTGTGCTTTTCTGCTCTGATTAGCTGGGATGGCAATACAATTACAACAGCACTTGTACAGCATCCAGTCTGTGATTTCCCTGAGTCTGACCAACAAGAAGCATAAAGTTGGAGCCTTACCTACTCATCAGAGGACGTGTTTTTAAAAGTAAATCGATCTGGGTCTGTCAACCTTTACCTGTTAGAAGTCTGAGACAGGAAGACAGTGGGTGAGTTTGAAACCTGACTGGTCTACACAGTAAGATGCTGATTTACTTGACACAAGCTCAAGAATAGTATACTACTAAAAATTCCAATCTTTATTTCTCCAAACATTGACTCAAAAGCAGAATCTGCTGGGTTACATGCAGAGCAGTATTTCAATACTAATTAGTTTCACTTTGTTCAAGAACTTTCCAGATGAAAATTTGGGTCAGACATTCTTAGGGGAATTCAAATCTCTTCACACCTTCTGTGGGTTTGAAGTTCATGGATATCTCTATTTCAGAATGAAATAAATGCTAACATGAAATGTAGTGCACTCATTGAAGGGACTAGAAGAAATAATGTTCACACTGTTTGTTTTATACTTTGGCTTCCAAGTTTTCCTGCCTAGATTTTTCTTTAATTCCCCTAGGCAACACTGTAGAAAACCTCATAGCTTACCCAGTCAATTTCAAATATTGGCAAAGCCTGAGATTCATAAAAATTCCAAGCTGATATAAATCAAAACATCTCTGATTCTACAGAATATGAGGCTGCCAAGCCAACTGCTGCAAAGGATGGGGAGAGGGGTGTGGCACCTTCTGTGTGTTTTGGCCTCTGTCCTGTGTACAATAAGTGACTATAGGAGATTGTCCAAGTATGCAAGAGATTGTGTTAAGGGAATAACTGGAGGTACTGCGAGTTTGGCAGACAAGGTACTTCGAAGCTTAAACTATGAGAAACATTTGAAGGGCGACTAGCAACAATGAACAGCAGCAGAAAACCAGGCACTTCTAAATGGTAGCCAGGAATACAGGAAAAAGGAGATGAATGAAGGGTGTCTCTTTCCTCCTTCTGTTGTTCTTCTTCCTGTTCCTCTTTTCTCTTCTTTTCTTCCACCTCCGTTTTTCCTCCCAGTTCTTCCCCTGCTCCTTTGCCTCTTCTTCTTTCTACATTCTGCTTGGAGGCAGGCTTAAGTAGATATCCCTAAATTGAAAGAGAGAAAGTGTTTGGAGGCCTCGCTCCAGCTGCAGAGTTCACACTTAGCTTTACCTACTCAGCTCCATAGAGCTCACCAGCACCGCCCTCATGTTCCCAGGTCTTGCCCACATTGCACAATTCCTGTACCAATCGAATCAGAGGCAGACTAGAATGTCACATCAGACTCAATCGCAAAAGAGGTTCACATGCCCAGTCACATCACAAAAACCACATACAATTAAAAGTCAGGATGATATGTCCCAAACTCACGAGACCTATAGGAATGTTCTCAAAAAACAGAATTATCTGTATGAGCTTCTGAATACAGAATTTAAAAGAACAATTATAAATGTAATCAAACAATTCAAGGATTTTTAGAGAAGACACAGTCAAATACCCCAATAAACTTGAAGAGGCTGAAAATAGACATCTGAATGATGTCCAAGCAAACACAAATACACAGCTGAATGAAAAGATGAAAACAATTAAGAATATGAAATCTTAATTCAGTAAAACCAGAAAAATAATGAAGAGGACTCAAGTAACAATAAAAATGGAACTGAAAAACTCAATAACCCAAATAGGAAAGTTCAGGGAAAGCCTTACAAGTAGAATGAATCAAGTAGAAGAGAAAATATCAGACCTACAAAGAATACTAAAAAGAATATTTTAGACTTAAGAGAAAAATATTTTAGTCAGAAAACTATTGAAAGAAAACAAATTTAGCTACAATTAGAAATGGACAAAGTTGGACTAAAAGCACACATAGAAAGGGACAGCAATCTACATATCTGTTTCAATAATAACTTTAAATATTAATGGCCTTAATTTCCTACTCAGAACACACATGTTAGATGACTGGCTTGAGAGGTTAGTTTTCAGATAGTATACAAGCTAAAACCAGGACATAAAGATACTGAGTTATAAGGCTTTTTAAGTTAGGATAGATAATAAAGTGTTCTATTAAATTGACAAAAATGATGGACTGGATGTTGTTCAATTTATATCTGAGAGAAAAGAGCCTTTTAATTGGACAAAAAGGGGAAAATGTAGATTGTTGTCTGTAAGCAGGTGAAGGCAGGTGAAAAATAAGGCTAGAGCCTGTGATTGGGCAGTGGAAAAAGAAGGCAGGCTGAGAATTTTAGAGATGAGTACAGAGAGACAGAGGGACAGAGGAGTAGATGGAGTGGAGGAGATGAGATGGAACCTATAGGAGAGGAAGAGGGGCCAGAATCACACAGTCCTGGGAGTCATGGGTATTGGGGATTTCTTAGATAGACGGTTAAATAATAAGTAGTGTCCATTTGTCCCATCAAGGTGTGTAGCTTGTCTTTATATCAACTGAGCTTTGAGTTCATTGTGTGGGCATTTTGTGGATTGAGAATTTACTAACATAAATCTGACTGATAAATTACAAAAGGAAAAGAAAAAGAAAATATAATAGTCCCCAAATTAAATAAAAGAAAGAAAGAAACAGTTCATTTCCTGTGAACATACCAGCTGAGCAGGCCAGGGAAATGGGTAAGCTCCCTTCTCTCCTCCAAACCCAATTCTTCGGTTTCATCCCTAGTTCTGCAACAGAACACCTAATGTAGTCTTCTTTCCCACCCCACATCTCCTGTGGATCCCACAGACTTTCCCCTCCTAATCTTTTCTTTCATTCACTGCTTTATCCCAGTCCTCAACTCCAGCAGGCACCTCCTGCTAACCAACAGGCCACTCATGCAAGGGAAACAGACACGCTGTCTGTATATCATAACTCTCCTTCTGTTTCTTTAGATACAATCCACCAATCTCATTACCAAGAAGTATAGCAGACATTCTGGGGTAACCTCTATTCACTGTCTGCCCCCCATTCCAAGGAAACTAAATAAGCAAGTCCTGGTTGAACACTTTGAACTCACATCTCCTGTGAACCCCTTCAAGCCCTAGCCCATCTCCGTTCCTAAGTGTCAGTTTACAATACCAGGAAACACATTTTACCTGAAACTTACAAACACTACAACTATCAGATCCACAGAAAATTTAATACCAGCAACATGAAGCCATAAAACTCTCCTAAAATCTAGAAGGAGGAGGAGGAGGAGGAGGAGGAGGAGGAGGAGGAGGAGGAGGAGGAAGAGGAAAACAACCCAGAAACCAAGGTGGGGAACCCATCTAACAAAGATAAAACCAGATATGTTCAGCTAGACTTATGATCATCCCAATCCCAGATGGTAAAACACCAGATTAAAAACATGATAAATAACAGCCAGATAGTGGAGATAGGTCTCCACTAGGGTCCAGCAACTCTACAACAGCAGGTCCTAATTCTTCCAATATGGCTAACAACAAGTAAAAGACCTTAAAACCATCTATATATGATAGAGGTCCTTGAAGAGGAAATGAATAAATCTCTTAAAGAAATCTAGTAAAAAAATAAACAGTGGAAGGAAATGAATAAAACTGTTCAAGATCTGAAAATGGAAATAGAACACAAATTGATGGAATTCTGGAAATGAAGAAATTAAAAATTTGAACAGGAACTACAGTGGCAAGCTTCACCAACAGAATAGAAAAGAGATAAGAAAGAATCTCAGGTGTTGAAGATATGAGATATGATAGAATAAATGGATACATCAGTCAAAGAAAATGTTAAATTTAAAACTCCTGGCACAAAACATCCAGAAAATCTGGGACTCTATAAAAAGAACAAATCTAAGAATAATAGAAAGAGGAGAATAAACCATCTCAGAGGCCCAGAAAATATTTTCAACAAAATCATAAAAGAAAAATTTTAGCCTAAAGAAGATCATGTCTATAAGGAGTGCAAGAGCTTACAGAACACCAAAGAGATTAGACCAGAAAGGAAAGTCCCCTCAGCACATAATACTCAAAATACTAAGTATACAGAACCTGAAAAAGCTGCAAGAGAAAAAGAAACATAACATATAAAGGCAGACCTATCAGAATTACACCTGACTTCTCAATAGAGACGCTAAAAGCCAGAAGGGCCTGTACGGGAGTGCTGCAGATTCTAAGAGAACACAGATTCCAGCCCAGACTGATATACTTAGCAAAAAACATTCCATCAATAGATGTAAAAAAAAGATATTCCACAATAAAGACAAATTCAAAGAATATTTAACTCTAAATCCATCACTATAGAAGGTGCTAGAGGAAAAATTCCAGCCTAAGGAGGTTAACTAAAACCATAAAAACATAGAGAATGACTATTCTCCAACCAGCAAAATCAGAAGGAGGAAAACACTCATGCATGAAGTGGAAACTTTTAGTTTCTTTGTAAAGTTAGTTATGTCAAATGATGTTTTGCTGGAGCACACAGGTGAAAGGATCTCTTGCTAAAGCAGACACATGAAAGAACATTTTCCTAAAGCACACACAGATGAAAAGATGAGAAAGAATGTTTTCCTGAAGCAGACACAGGAGAAGGATGTTTTTATATAGCAGACATGTGAAAGGACCCGTGATGAAGGAGTATGAATATGACCCCACTGAGAGTGAGAGAGGAGCACTGACCACTGGTTTTGTTTACTCTGCCTTGCTATTCTTCACTAACAACACACATGTATTGGTTCGCCTTACATAGCATTGTTGAGCTCAACTTGTGGTGACACTGCCACTGAGAGAAACTCACCGAAGAACTGCTCATGAGCTTCCTGTATCAGCTTGCCACTTTTGCAGCCTTGCCACTTTTGTGGCCTTGCCTCAGGCCTGTTGGCAAGCCTGGCAGTTTCTTCAGAATTCAAGTGCAGCTGCTGGTTCATGTCAGTGTTTGCCTGCAGAAAGGCCTAGACTGTAGCTGCTGGTTTGTGTGTGATATCTACCTGCCTAGAGGACTGGTCTGCAGCAGCTGAATCGTATTTGGTGTTTGCTAAAGGACTCAATTGCTGAGAAAGAAGATCAAGCTCGCCCCCAAAGAAGTTCAAGATTGCTGAACAAGTTCTCTTCTCCCATAACCTAATAACTTTTCTCTTCTACTACCTCTTCTGGGTGCTGGGCTAGAGGAGAGGTTGAACCCTTATTAAAAAAAGGTTGCAAAAAAATTTATGCCAATAGATGGCGCCCAGTGTGGGATGTCACCTGTATCACATGCACGCATACACACACACACACATACACCACCACCACAACCATTACCAATAACAATTTAACAGTAATTAACAATAATTAATAGATATGTCTCAATATCAATGGTCCCAATTCCCCCAATAAGAAGACATATATTAACAGAATGAATGTAAAAAATGAAATCTACCCTTCTGCTGCATACAAAAACCACACCTCAACATGAAGGATATTCAATACCTCACGGTAAAAGGATTGGAAAAAGATATTCCAGACAGATGGACCTAAGTAGCAAGCTGGTGTAACCATTTTAATATCTAACAAAATAAACTTCAAATGAAAAATTAATCAAAAGTGATAGTGAAGGATACTGCATACTCAACAAAGGAAAAATGTACCAAATGGCATTTCAATTCTTAACATCTATGCCCTAAACTCAAGGGGACATTTTGTAAAAGAAACACTACAATGGTTTAAATCACATATTGACCCTTACACACTGATAGTGGGAGACTTCTCTACTCCTCTCTCACTAGTAGACAGATCATCTAAAAAAAAAAAAAATTAAACAGAGAAATGCTGAAGCTCATAGCTGATACAAACCAAAGGGACCTAACAGACATTTACAGAACATTTTATCCAAACACAAAAGAATATACTTTCTTCTCTGCACCTCATGAAACTTCCTCCAAAACTGGCCATACACTAAGACACAAAGCAAGGCTCAAAAGATACAAGAAAATTGATATGACTCCCCACATTCTATCAGACAATCACAGAATAAATCTGGATATTAACACATGTCCAAAACTGACCACATGCTGGAACACAAAACAAGTCTTAACAGATACAAGAAAATTGATGTAACTCCTTGCATCCTATAAGACCATTAGGGAACAAAGCTGGAGATCAACAAAAACAGAAAGTTCACAATCTTGTGGAAACTGAACAGTTCTCTACTGAATGAAAAAAAATGCATCAAGATAGAAAGAAAGAAAGAAAGAAAGAAAGAAAGAAAGAAAGAAAGAAAGAAA
>NW_021604564.1:22083751-22140630 GCF_004785775.1 Grammomys surdaster | reverse complement strand
AAAGAAAGAAAGAAAGAAAGAAAGAAAGAAAGAAAGAAAGAAAGAAATTAAAGACTTTCTAGAATTGAATAAATATAGTTGCACAACATACACAAACTTATGGGGCACAATGAAAGAGGTTCTAGAAGGAAAGTTCGTAGCACTAAGGATCAACATTTGAAAAAACAAAACATACAAACAAACAAACAAAACACTGGAGAGATTTCAGACTAGCTATTTAACACCTGAAAGATCTAGAACACAAAGAAGAAATCATACAGAAAAGTAGTGGACATCAAGAAATAACCAAACTCAGGCCTGAAATCAGTAAAATAGAAACAACAAAAACAATACAAAGAAGCAATAAAACAAAGAGTTGATTCTTTGAGAAAAATCAATAAAATTGACAAACCCTTGTAGCACAATTTTCCCCGTCCAATCAAAACAACCAAGAAGCCTGTGGTTGGATAGGCAAAAGGGAGGCGGAGCTAAGAGTGTCAGAGAGATAAGAGGAGATGAAAGGAAGATGGGGCAAGAGGAGGACATCCAGATTCCTCGTGGCTTTGAATAGCCACAGGGAGCTATAAACATCATAAAGGATAGAATAATTGGAATAACTTGTTTTATCTAGGTGGGCAATTTATATTCTTATCTATTGGCTGTGAAATTATTGTGTGGACATCTTGTGAATTAAGAATTTATTGACATATAAATCTGACTGATTAATTATAAGCTTCTAGAGTTTTGGTTTACTGGGTTAAGGGGATTTGTGACCACCGACCACAGAGGGTAGATGGCTGAGAAGGTACAGGCAGCAATGAGGCAGACAAACTGGAGAAGGGAAGACTGCCGACTGGGACTAGCCAAGAGGTGGCGAGACTGACAGGCAGAGAGTAGCTCAGTATATCGCGGGATAATACCAAGTTTGTAATATTTTCCACAACAAACCCTTATGCAAATTGACTAAAAGCAGGGGAGGATATCCAAATTAACAAAATCAGAAATGAAAAAGTGAGAAACAATGGACACTGAAGAAATCCAGAGAAGCATAAGAACACACTTTAAAAAGATGTACTCTAACAATTTGGAAAATATAAAAAATAAAAGAATAATTTTCTTGATAGGTACCACTTACCAAAGTTAAATCAAGAGCAGACATGCTATTTAAACAGATCTATATCTCCTAATGAAACAGAAGCTGTCATGAAATGTCTCCCAATCAAAACAAAAAGCCCAAAGCTACATGGTTTTAGTGCAGAATCTTCCAGATTTTCAAAGAAGAGTTAACATCAATACTACTCAAATTATTCCACAAAACAGAAACAGAAGGAACACTGCCAAATTCATTTTATGATACAGAGCCACCCTGATACCCACATTGTATAACGACTCAACAAAGAAAAAAAATTACAGACCAACTTCCCTCATGAACATAGATGCAAAAAAATATTCAATAAAATACTTACAAACCATATCCAAGAAAATATCATGAAGAACATCCAACATGATCAAGCAGGCTTCATCCCAGAGTTGTAGGGATGGTTCAATACAGGAAAATCAATAAACATATTCCACCATATAAACAAACTGAAACGGAAAATTGCATAAAATCATCTCATCAGATACAGAAAGGGTCTTTGATAAATCCAACACCCCTTCATGATAAAAGTCCTAGAGAGTTTGGGGCTACAAGGAACATACTTAAAAATAATAAAAGCAGTTTACAGCAATCCTATAGCCAATATCAATTTAAATGGAGGAGAAAGTCAAAAAGATACCACTAAAATCAAGAACAAGAAAATTTTTCCACTCTCTTCATACCTATTCAATATAGTACTTGAAGTCTTAGCTAGAGAAATAAGACAACTGAAGAAGATCAAGGGAATACAAATTGGAAAGAAGTTAAAGTATCTTATTTGCAGATGATATGATTGTATACATAAGTGACCCCAAAAAATTCCACTTGGAACTTCTACAAATGATAAACATTTTCAGCAAAGTAGCTGGAAAAGATTAATTCACAAAAAATAACTAGCCCTCCTATATACAAATGACAAATGGACTGGGAAAGAAATCAAGGAAACACTTTTCACAATAGCCTCAAATAATATAAAATATCTTGGGGGATCTCTAACCAAGCAAGTGAAAGATTGTATGATGAAATTATTCAAGTCTTTGAAGAAAGGAATTGGAGAAGATATCAGAAGATGGAAAGATTTCCCATGCTCATGGATTCGTAGTATTGACATAGTAAAAGTGGTCATCCTACCAAAAGCAATACACAGATTCAGTGCAATCCCCATCAATCCTAACAGAATTTTTCCTAGATCTTAAAAGGACAATTCTCTGTTGGGGTTTGCTCTGTTGGTATGTATTGCAATGCTAAGTGCAGGCCCCCAAGACCTGGTTCCCACAAAGATGAGAGACTAAAGTGACACTATCTGACCTTGCCCCCAAATTATTTCTGATTGGTGAATAAAGATGCAGATAGCCAATAGCTGGGCAGAAGAGAGATAGGCAGGGCTTAGAGTTCCTGGACTTAGGGTCAAGGTGGGAACTATGTGGGGGAGGCGGAAGCTGCTATGAATTAGGCGAGTCATAAAATTGTGGTCATGTGGGTTGGCTTATTAGAGTTAAGAGCAAGTGGATCAGAAGTTCAAAGTTATCTTCAGGTACATAGCCATTCCTGAGGCTCTGTCTCAAAGAAATAAAGTTTATTTATAAATATTTGACCAAGCACACTGAAGTCTTTATCTTACAACAATCTGAACAAAAGCTGTCTCTTGTAGAATTCCTATGCAAATAACAAAAGCAGCCATGTGTGTGAGGCCCACGCTCAGCTTTTCATACACACATTGCAGTGTTGACAGGCATGTCGCATTGCTCCTCTCATCTGTGACATACTAGGTGTACGTGGGCAAGTCAGTTTATTTTGTTTTCCAATCCTTGGTTTTCTTATTTGATAAATCAGAGAAAAACCATGACTTCAACTCACAGAGCTGAAATGGAAATGAAAAAAATCATAATTGTCCAGGGAGTCTGTCTAGCCTAGTATAAATTTACAGTAGGGCTTTTCAATATTCTGTACTCGGACCTGTCTTCACCCAGGAGATCTGTACACAATCTCAGGCATATAATAGAGTAGGCATCCAAACACTAGCCATAACTCATGAGGAGATTTATTTTAAAATAGTTCTTTGCTATACATATAAGCTTTGCCACTTTTTTTTGGCAACTAAAGCAAAATTGATTACTAATGAGACCCATTTGTTTGTTTGTCTAAAAATCAAAACCATTTACTAATTTAATGCTTACATTTTAAGAAGTGGTAGCAGTGTAAGACTCTTGAGAACCTCAGCTTACCAGAGACCTCCTGAGTGAACCATGTGGAGACGTGAATTGATGCAAAAAGCAAGAGGAATTTTAATGATCCAATGCATTCGGATCGTCCTACATCAAAGGTGGAGTGGTGATCCAGGGCAGCCCATTTGGTCAGTTTTTATACAGTTTAAGGGGTAGACTACAGAAACAGTGACTAGGCACAATATGACTGGAAGAATAGTGTGACTTTTAAACTGATTGGTCTTTAGAGAATGAGGCAAGGACTTCCCTTGTCTGCAGGTGGCAAGGGTTGGTCTGTCCTGTGGAATGTGTCTATGTGCTCTGGGCCTTCCCCACTCCACTCTCAGGTAGGTTCCATCCCCTGTGGCCTGAGGAATGTTAATCAACCTCTCCTATCCAGCAAGTGTCCCATGACCTTTCCAAAGTTCCTGAGCTGACCAAGAATGTTAATTAGCCTCTCTCTTTGGGGGGAGAGGGGGACAAGTGTTCCAAAGTTCCTGAACTGACCCTTCAGCAGGAAATGTCTTTCTTTTCTGTAATCAAATCACTTGAGTTTTGTAGGAACAAAAACCTTTGAAGGCACAGTGAAGACACCATACCTCATAACACATACCAGTCTCTAGTCTGAGCCCAGATGTTCAGTAGATGTTCTAGGACAAGTGTTTCTTCATTTAGGAAGACATTGGCTATGTGTTTGTCATATACAACCTTTATTGTGTTGTGACATATTCCCTCTGGTTCTATTTTCTCTAGGACTTTTATCACGAAGGCATGCTGGAATTTGTCAAAGGTCTTTTCTACATTTATTGAGATAATTATGTGATTTTTGCCTTTAAGTCCATTTATTACATTTCTTGACTTAAACAAGTTGCAAATTTCTGTATCTTTGGGGTGATACAGATGGTCATGGTAGATAATCCTTTTCATATGTACCTGTGTTCAGTTTGATAGTATTTTAATAAAGATATTTTTGCATCTATGTCCATCAAAAATACTGGCCTGTCCTGCTTCTCTTCTTTCTTTCTTCCTTTCATTCTTACTTTCTTTCTTTCATTTTAATTTTTTGATTGGATATTTAATTTACATTTCAGATGTTATCCCCTTACCCCATTCCCTTCCACCCAGGAACCCCCTATTCCATCCCCCCTCCTCCTACTTCCATGAGGATATGTCCCCACCCACCCCCCTACTCCCACCTTCCCACCCTGGAATTTCCCCACACTCGGCGTTCAGCCTTCGTGGGACCAAGGATCTCCTCTCTCACCTATGACCGACAAGGCCATCCTCCCCTGCATATACAGATGGAGCCATGGGTCTCTCCCTATGTGCTCCCAGGCTGGTGGTTTAGACCCTAGGAGTTCTGGTTGGTTGGTATTGTTGCTCTCTTCATGGGACCGAAAACCCTTTCAGCTTCTTCAGCTCCTTCTATCTAGCTCCTCCATTGGAAACCCCTTGATCAGTACAATGGCTAACTGTGAGCATCCTCTTCTGAATATGTTAGACTCTGGCAGACCTCTAAGGAGACGGATATATCAGGCTCCTGTCAGCATGCACTTCCTGACATCCACATCAGTGTCTACCTTTGGTGACTGCACATGGGATGGATACCCAGGTGGAATGGTCTCCAGACAGCCCCTCCTTCAGTTTCTGTCCCATGCGTTTTCTTCATATTTGCTCCCTTGAGTATTTTGTTACTCCTTCTAAGAAGGACCGAAGCATCCACACTTGGTCTTTCTTCTTCATGAGCTTCATGTGGTCTGTGAGTTGAATCTTGGGTGTCTTTCTTTCTTTCTTTCTTTCTTCCTTTCTTTCTTCCTTTCTTTTCTTTCTTTTTTCTTTCTTTCTTTCTTTCCTTCCTTACTTCCTTACTTCTTTCCTTCTTTCTTTCTGTTTTTTTTTAATGTATTTTTACCTCAGTTTGGTATTAGAGTGATACTGGCCTCACAGAACTTTGTAAGAATTTTTCTGTTTATATTTATATGAATAATTTAAGAATTAGTTTTAGATCTCCTTTGAGAATCTGGTAGAATCCTGCAGTCAATTCATCTTGACCTGGGGTTATTTTTAGTCAAAAGGTTTTTGTTACTGTTTTGATCCCCTTATTCATTATGGGCCCTTTAACATTTAAGCTTTTGGCCTCCTCTTGGTTTAACTTTGGTGATTCGGGAATTTATCCATTTCTTTTATATTTTTAGCACAGAGTTTTAAATTATTTCATTGTAATACTTTTAATTTCTTTCATGTCTGTTGTTATGTTTCTCTGTTCACTTCTGATTCTGTTAATTTGGGTCCTCTCTTTCTTTTGGTTAATTGGGCCAAAGGGCTTTCAGCCTTGTTTATCTTCTTAAAACACTAGCTTTTAGGTTTTATTCTTTATAGTTTTCCTTTGTTTCATTTTCATTAATTTCTGCTCTGAATTTTTAAAATCATTTCTTGCCATTTACTAGGTTTGGGTGTGGTTTATTCTTGTTTTTCCAAAATTTTGAGTTGTATTGTTAATTGAAAATTAATTTATTATAATGTAGACTCTCAGAGCTCTGTGATTTCCTCGTAGGGTTCCTTGTGATGAGTCTCACACATTTGGTGTGTTGTGTTTTTATTTTCATTTAATTCTAGGAATTTAAAAAATTTATTTCTTAACTTCTTCTTTTACCCATTCATCATTTAGTATAGACTTGTTTAATCTCTAGGAGTTTGTGTATTTAACAAAGATTTATTTGCTGGCCATTTAAAGTCTTACTACATTGTGGTCAGATAAAATGCACAATTTCTGAATTATTTAAGGTGTGCTATTATTTAAGAATTTGGTCTATTTTAGGGAAGCTTCCATGTGCTCCTGGGTAAAAGGCATATTCTTTGGACAGACTATTCTGTAGATATCTGTTAAATCCATTTGATGTATAGTGTCATTTAATTCTAATATTTCTATGCTTATTTTTTTTTTGTCTTGATGATGTGCCTATTGTGGAAAAGGAGGTATTAAAATAACCTGCTACTCTTGGATTAGGGTTAAACTGTGTCTTTAAGTATGGTAGTAAATTTTTTATAAATTGAGTGCCCCAGAATTTACTGCATATATGTTTAGGATAGAAATGTCTTAGTTAATTGTTCCTTTGATCAGAATGAAATGTCCCTGTTAAGTTTAGTTTAAAGTATAATTTGTCAGATAATAAGATAGTGATTCTTGATTGCTTCCTGGTTCCATTCACTGGGAGAACTTTTTTCTAAATATCCTTTCACTTTAAAAAGGTGTCTATCTTTAAAGTTAAGTTTCTTACAGAGAACAGAAACTTGGGTTTTGCGTTTCATTTTGTTTTATTTTATTTCCTATCTTCTTTTTCTTTGTACTCTCCCTCTTTTTATTAAGAATAGACTATTTTCTCATACAATATATTCTGATCACATTTGCCCTCCCTCTACTCTTCCCAGTTCTTCACCACCTCTTCTTCCCTCTGGATCCATGTTCTTTCCTCTCATTACAAAAAGGGCTAGAACAAAGAAGTAATTCCAGGCAGGAATGTAAATCTTAGATTTAGGCTAGAACAAAGTAGTAGGCTTCAGGCATGAAAATAACTTTGGGCTAGGACAGGGAAGGAGGCTCAGATATTTTGGTCATCCTGATAAGCCCTTAGAAACAGTGATCACAGGACTTTGTTTATTGCCTTGCTTGTTCTTTGTCTATTTGTGTTTATTGTCTTGCTTGTTCCTTGACTATTTGCATCTATTGTATTGCTAGTTCATCAACCTAGAATTGACCTTAATACTTGCATGTAATTAAAATGGTATAAAAGCAAAAAGGAGGGGGATGGGATGGGGGTTTCTGGGTGGGGGGAATGGGTAAAGGGGATGACATCTGAAATGTAAATAAATAAAGTATCCAAAAAAAAGAAAGAAAGAAAGAAAGAAGAAACAGGCTTCTAAGAGACAACAATAACAACAACAACAACAACAACACAAACACACACACATGAAAAAGAAAAAGATCCACCACATGGAGGGTGGACAAGGCAAAGCGACAGAGTAACAGAAGGAAGGAGAGCTTGCAAGAGAAGGTATAAGAATCAAAGGCACACTCTCCAGGTGTCCTCCATCCACTCTGGCTCTTACACTCTTTCTGTCTCCTCTAATGTGGAGTTTATAAGGAAGGGTTGTGTTCTAAGCTCGCTCCCTCTCCCTCTCCCTCTCCCTCTCCCTCTCCCTCTATCTCTCCCTCTATCTCTATCTCCTTATCTCTCCCTCCCTCTCTCCTTCATCATCCCTCTCCCCCTCCTCTTCTTACCTCCCTTCCCCTCTCCCTTCCCCTCCCCCTCTCTTTGTAGTGTCTGGCAGTGTTCCTCTGCTTCAAGAAGAATTTTCTCTGATGATGACTGAATAAGGTATTGACTGAAGAGTGTAAGAGAACACCATTAGGAGTCCTTTTTGAAGAGTCTGTGCTTTTTCCAGTGTGCATTTCTGGTTTCTTTATCAAAAGTCAGCTGTCCTTAGGGGTGTAGATTTATGGGTCTACAGTTCAATTCCATTGATCAACATGTCCATTTTTATGCCAACACTATGTTGTTTTTATTACTACAGCTCTGTAGTACAACTTGAAATTAGGGTGATGACACCTCTAGTAGTTCTTTTATTGGTCAGGATTGTTTTTAGCTATCCTGGGCATTATTTTTCTATATGAAGCTGAGAATTATTGTGGAAATATTTACTCCCAATTCGGTGTTTCTATCCCGACTTTTATCACTTAATTCCTGGGTAAAACACATACAACTTTAATATTTACAATGAGCCTTAATTGGCATAGGAGATGGGCAGATATCTATCCTCTATGCTATTATGTCTATACCTAACAATCCCATTATATAATTTTGTCCAGATGGTCAAAGATAAAGATTTCAGTTTTCTTGGTCAAATATTTATAAATAAATTTCATTTGTTCTTTGAGACAAAGCCACAAGGGTGGCTATGTACCTGAAGATAACTTTGAACTTCTAATTCTCCTGCCTCCATTCTGCAAGCTTTAGGGTTGTGCAGCCTTCACCATCATGCTCAGTTTAAGTTATGCTAGAGGACCAGCCTTTGCTGCATTCACACTAGACAAGAGTTCACCCTAGAGCTCCACCCCCAGCCCTAATGTAAAGCCTATTCTCTCGTTTCCTAAAACTCACATTTCAGCTTAGACATGCCTAAACTTCCCTTTCTAACAAGCGCTTTACATCTTCTGTTACAGTCCACCTTCAGGAGCAGTCTTAAGTCATCAGTGACATGAAGACGTGTCTGCTCTATGGATTTCAACACAACAACAAAGACACTAGAAGGCAGAATGAAGTAATCCAATGCTTGTCCCTTGTTATACCAGCCTGAGAATGGTAGCATACATCATGCAGTGGACTAACCATAAGGGCACACGGTCACAGATCTCAGATCTCAGAGATGAGACTGTCTAAAATGCTAATCAATTTTTGGCCATGTTCTAAACAATACAAGGTTTGCGGTTGTGTTTTGTTAAGGTAAAATTATACTTCACTCCAGTTCTCAGCACTCTAAGGCCTGGGCCGTGGTCAGAAAAGGTTGTATTACTATCTAAACTGCTGTGGCAGGGAACAGCAACAGAAAACTGTCAGACCGTGTGTGACAGTTTAAAAAAGAATGTTTCCCATCGGTTCATGTGTTTGAGTATTTGGTTACAGTTCATGGACTTTTTAGGAAGAACTAAGAGGTGTAGCTTTTCTTAGAGGAGCGGTGTCAATGGGCATGAGGCATTGAGGTTTCAAAAGCGTCAAGCCAGGCTGCTTGCTGTCTCTCTGTGTGTCCCTGCGTCTCTGCCCCACCCCCCATCTCTCTTCTCTCTCTCCCCTTCTTAAAACTGAAGATCAAGTTTACCTAGTAGCCAAATGCTTTAAGAATAAAAGCAGCTTTATTAATGCCACTCTAGGGTTCTTGCATTTTATTTAAAGTCCTGAGAGGACTTTTAACAATACCAATTACTTGATGCTTTTAACAATCTAAAAAAAAAATTTACCCAAGAATGGTAATTTGTCTTTACTGGGTATATTAGTTCACATAACATAGTCTTTTATATTACCACAAATTAAATCCATCCATAAATAGTAAAAGCATTGTTTTTACTCATTAGATTTATGGAAATATTGAGTAAGATCAAAAGAACTGCTTAGGCGCTCACGTGATTTCACGTCTCCCGTCATCCATTATCCTCCCGCACAGTGGACACTGCGAGCCAATGGAGCTAGCTTCAGGGATGCTAATGGTGTTCGGGATGAAGATACCTATGCGGAAGGAATTCTACCCTTTCTCCCTCCTGACTTCAGCCCACTGCTAACTAGACTACCTCTGCTCCATCTTAGATCGATGTAAAACTATGCTCAGAATCTTATAGCAGGTTCGTTTCAGTGCATGATAGAAATTTCTCAATGATAGCAACTATGGAGCCATTGTGACCAAATGGATAAGCAAACAGGCTCATCTTCAACTCTGACTAGAAAGGAAACATTAGCACCATTGTAAGAAATACTCAGTACACAGTTTTTAAAAATTAGGTAATGATTTGGAGAGTAAAGCAACGGCTTCTTCCAATGAGTGCACAAAGAAGCCTGTGGTATCTTCACACCTCGCATGCAGCTCTCCTTTTCCATTCTTTCAGACTTGGAGAAAATTTGCAAACGAAATTCTTTGCCCATGATGTCTGCTTCACGCACTCTTAAGAGCTGGCAGCATAGAAGGGGAATGTATCCGAGAACATTCCTCCGTGTTGTATGCTTCCATGGGAAGGAACATATGCAAATGAGAACCACAGACAAAACACATCCACAGACGTCACGATTTTGCTGGAAGCTTTCCAACACTTAAAACAATGTTTTCCCACCTCCTTCCTACCTCAGTGGGTACAGCAGACGCAGCCAGCTGTTGTTTGTGCAGTCTGCTGAAGCCCCGCCCTGTCTTTGCTGGGTTTTATCCCTCGGCATATTTTCATAGTGCTAAAATCAGTTCCTCATGTTACAACCAGGGCTGGTATCCGTTATTCTGGGACTTCCTTATGATTACGATTTTCAAGAAGTTATTAAGAATAATAAACGAAGAATTTAGAGCAAAGGTTAGGAAGAAATCCACATATCCTCTCTGGCCATGCTGAGAAAACACTAAGCAGGTGCAAGCTATTAGGGAAAAAAATGAAGGCATTATTAAACTCAGGAGGTGAAAAAAATTAAAGCCAGTATGATTATTATCAGTATGTCCTGTACCAAAATCAAAACAAAGGAAGTCGTGAACATCATACCCATACCGCTGTTGTTTTAGTCAATGCAGGTTAAGAACAGCAGGTACAGTTATCCTTTCCTTAGTGCAGAATCACTCCGGCTGTGTCCATCATTCATTACTGTGAGGGCTATCGGCAAAACTGTAAAACCAGTCTGCCCCGATCTGTAAGACAGTCTGCGGAAACATAGTGCTGAGCCTGTAGACAAAATTGAATCCCCACAGCAGCGCCAGGGGTACACTCACACCACAATTTCCCACTGCCTATTGTCACAAAGGGAACATGATACCTTTCTGACTCAGAATGCATAGGATTCTTGGAGAAACAGAACCCAGATAGGCGTTCTGAGTAATCTTTTTGCACAAATAAAAACATTGTGCCTGTTATTTTTTTCCTCCATGTGACAAAATATCTGAGTGATTTAGAAGGGGTTTGTTCCTTATGCCTCACAGCTCCCAAGTCCATTGGGTGATGGCTGGATGGACAGCCCTGTCCCTGGTGGCAGATTCTTGCAATGGTCTTGTTTACACTATGGCCAATCAGGGAATGCAGAGCCTGGGCTAGTACTAGAGACAGCTGTTGCTCCCAAGTGCAGGTCCTGCAGTCGTGCAGACTGTCCCTCTGCCCTGTGGCAGCTGTCGAAAATTCAGCAGAATACAATAAAATACAGAGAAGGAGAGAGGAGGAAGGAAGGGGAGAGAGAGGAGAGGGAGAGAGGAGGGGAGGAGGAGAGAGGAAGGGGGAGGGGAGGGAAAGGCAGAGAGAGGAGAGAGGAAGGAGGAGGGGAGGGAGAGGCAGAAGGAGAGGGAGAGGAGGGGAGGGAGAGGGAGGAAGGGGGAGAGAGGAGGGGGGAGAGAGGAGAGAGGAGGGGGGAGAGAGGAGAGAAGAGGGGGCAGAGAGGAGAGAGGAGGGGGAGAGAGGAGAGAGGAGGGGGAGGGGGAGAGGGAGAGAGGAGGGGGAAGAGAGGAGGGGGAGAGAGAGAGGAGAGAGGAGGGAGAGGGGGAGAAGGAGAGAGGAGAGAAGAGAGGGGAAGGGGAAAGGGAAGGGGAGAGGGAGGAGAGGGAGGAAAGGGGGTGGGGGAGAGGGAGGAAAGGGAGGAGAGAGCCCTTAGCATTTTAAATTGAAGAAAGGAAGTGAAAAAGGAGAAGAGAGGACCAGAGAAAGAAGCTTTACTCATCAAGTTTTTAAAATCTGTCTCCAGTTTACCCTTTAGGACATTTTGCAGCAATGGCTGACATCTTTTCATTGCCATTTCCCAGGGTTTTCTGTTAAGATGCAAGGGTCTGTGTTTTGTATTGTCTTCACTTTTTTTTCCTCCTATTTTCACTAACGAGATCATTAATGCTACTCAGTGTGAGTTAATGCCTTGCCTCCTTTGCAACTTAGTCTGCATGTCCAGCTAAAGCTGTTCTCCTTCAGACTGCCCAGAAAACCCACCCTACCAGACAGCAGAATGCTCACTAAGGAAATGACAGCAGAGACATGGAGGTTCCAGAAGACTGCTGTAATTTAATTCTATTCCACACACCTGTCAGAGCTGAAGCGCTATCTTAGCAGGAAAGAGCACTGGCTGCTCTTTCAGAGGACCAGGTTCAGTCCCTAGCAGTCACAACTGCTCATAACTCTAGATGCAGGGGATCCAATACCGTCTTTGACCTCTTTGAGTACTGCATGCATGCACATGATACAGAGACAAACATTTGGGCAAACATTTATAAACATAAAATAAAACAAATTTTAAACATTAGAGGGCTAATTTGCCATTGATTTGTTGAGTAGATTCCTGATATGCTCGTTTTTCTCTGAGTGTTCCTTCCTCATGTCTGCGTGGATCACCATCCACGCAGTCCTGTCCTGGAGCTGAGAGGAAGTGTCTCCATTCATAACAAGAGAAGTGCTCAGTGATAAAGAATCAGAGGCATTCGTAGAATTTGGGGTTCATGTACCTAGCTTAGTTTATTTAAAGGATACTCTTAGATTTTATGGGCTTAGATATGTGTTGTATCTTCATTATTTGATACATACTTGGATGATATCTGCAACAAAGCTTTGGGCTAAAAAGTAAATGAAAATTTGTCTCCAGTAGCTGTGCAGACCTGAGTAAGAAAGCAGAATTAAAGGACAAAAACAGTCTTCCTCTCTTCAGACCACACATACACACACACACACACACACACTTCTTTGCAAAGAAAGTAGAGATATAGAAAGACAATGTGCCAACATGCTAGTAACGTTGCTTAGGACAAAACACACGAGTAATTTAAGGAAGAAAGGATTTGCTTTAGCTGGCAGCTCAAGGGTACGGTCCTTCATGGTGAGTAAGGCATGGCGGCCAGAATTTAAGGCTCACATTGCTCCGGCGGTCATGAAGCAGAGAAAGATGGATGGTGAAGTGCAACCTGCTCTCTTTTTTTATTCTGTCCATTATTCTACTCAGAAAATGATGCCATGCCTAGTCAGGGTGAGTCTTCTCACTTCAGTCAACCTGACCTAGATAATCCGTCAGGGGCGTGCCCAAAGGCGTGTCTCTGCTGATTCTAGGTCCTATCAAGTTGACAATCAATATTAACCATCATAATCAATAACTGACTCTGAAGAGCAAGCATTATAATGATGGACAGTCCCTTCAGAGACCAGGAACACCAGGGAGAGGGGTCCTAGCTTAGCCAGTGATGTCTCACTACTAGAAGACCAGGTTTGGGTGAGGAGTGTGAAGTTCCTCAGTTCAAAGCTCTAAAATTAGATCTAAAGAGAACAGTTACGTTACAGCTGTGAGATAAAGTGAAGAGGAAGAATGAGATGACAATGAAGATTCTCAAAAGAAAATAATACGCTACTAGAAATGAATTCTTGGGTTGTGTTTAAGACAGTGCTCTTAAAGCATACTGCTGAGAATTGAGTGGCATTTTATGTGTATATATTCATATATAAATAGACTTAAGTATATGTAAATCTGAAAGTGTGGGCTACTTAGTTTTCTTCCCACATCATCCTCTCTTGTAGCCTCTCCCATCTCTTTTGACCGCTTCTTCCACCACTTACTATGTCTCACTCTCTATGTCTTTACAAATTCACCTGTTGATAGGCTCTGGGAACACAGTAGTGGTGTTGGGGGTTGGTCTGGTGCTGCTATGTATTCAAATGCTAAATACTGGCCCCCAAACATCTGGTTGCAGACAAATGTGATGTATAAACTTTGTTCACCTAGCTTCTCTGACTGGTTAAATAAAAGTGGCTACAGCCAATTACTGGAAAGAATAGAGGTGGGTGGGATTTTGGTTACCAGGCTGGGGGCAGGAGGTCACAGGTAGGGACCGAGGAGAGAGGAAGAAGGAGGAGATAAAGAAAGAAGATAGGAGAACAGGAGGTCTTCATTAGAAGTGATGGACCAGGAACATGTGGCCAAGTGAAATGTTCCCTGAGGACAGACTGATAGAAAAAATGACAGCCCAGCAATACTCAAATAGCAAGTGCTTCGTGAGTACAGCTTAGAAATAGACAGTCTAGCATAAAAATAGATGAGGGATAATTGCCCAGTAATTGTGCTAAAGCTGACTAAATAAACTTAGTAGGACTAGTAGGGGAGCTGGTTGGGTCATTTTAGAGCTGTTGGAGTTAATAAGCACTATTTGCAGTCACACAGCAGTAAACATGAATATTCATGAAGAGTGGTACTCTCTTAGATTCAGTCAGATAGACATTAGGAGTTCTGTAGTTTCTTCTTCCATGCTGGTTTCTCCCAGTAGAGGTACCAAGAGTGACTAGAGTTTCCCACTCCCCACATCTGCACCAGCATTTATAGCTGCTTTTCTGTGATGATAGCCATTCTGAATGGAGTGGGATAGTATCTCAGTGTGCTTATAACTTACATTTCTCTGAAGGCTAAGAATATGGAATATTATTAAAATCATTTATTAGTCTTGTTTTGATGTCTGTTATATTGGTTGCCCCTTTATAGCCTGAAAACTGTTATATTTTTGGTGTATATAGAGTTCTTTGTATGTAGCTGAGAAGGACTTTCTACAGTGTCTAGGCTGATCTCCACTCTGTTAATTACTTCAGGTGACCACCAACCCAGCTACAGACCCTGAAATCTGCAATGGTGACCTCCCTACATGACCTCCTGGTGCAGTAGTGACACAAATGTTGTGAGAGTAAGTAGCCACTCTCTGATTGGATGTAAAGCCTATTCCCTGAGATGGAATCCATGCCTGACACTGCTCAGGTAGCCAAGAACCTGAAAGAAGATAGAGCATAGACCTATGGGAACACTAAATCCTGTTGTTCTTCTAAAGGAACATAGCAATAAAATGACTCCTAAGGGCATTCTGCTATACCTGTATATGAGCGTATTGCCCAGTCATCATCAGAGAAGCTTTATTCTGTAGATGGGAGTTAATACATAAACCCTCAACTGGGCAGTGTGGATCGCCATCCAGAGATGGAGAAGCCTTGGAACACTCAGTCCTAAAGGGATTATCTTCATCAAACTCCTCCCCTCAGGGCTCAGTGACCTAAGCATAAAAGGAGAGGAAAACAGTCTTAAGCTCTTAAATCACAGAGGATGAAGGACAACAAATAAATAGCATCTTCTAGAAACAACAGGACTGATACACATATGAGCTCACAGAGACTGTGGCTCAGGGCCTTCACAAGGGCTGAGAGGAGGAAATAAACACAAGCTCAAATCCCTAACCAAGACGTTATCTATGCCAAGCCAGCATCTGCTTGCAAAGGAAAACATAGTTTTCTCCAATGTAGTCACACTTAAGGGTAGGCCTTATGTCAAGCAGTAGACAGACAACACAAAATTGACTCAATGGTGTCTCTTGAAAATTTTTTGTCTCATAGTGCTTTGTGTGGGCATATTTTACCTTACTGGCCTTTTGCTTGTATATATGGTTTCTGGTTTTGTGTTTCATGGTTTTGTTTGTTTTGTTTATTTGTTTTGTTTGGGGGGATGTTTCTCATGCTTTATTTATGTGTGGTTTTGTTTTTTTTATTTTGGTCTGTTTGTCTTCTAAAGAGAAATAGAAATAAAGCATGGAATTTGATTAGTGGGGATATGGGGAGGATCTGTGAGGAAACTATAATTAGAAGATATTATATATAAGGTTATTTTCAAGAAAAATTTATATATATATATATATATATATATATATATATATATATATATATATATCACAAACTATTCTTGGCACTTTTATGTTCATCTGTGTGCCTCTGAGTAGCTAAATCTTGGAGATGCATGTGCATACTTGGGTCTTTCTATTTTATACACAGCATCACTGCATTCTAACCAGAGAAATTAGTCTGTGTATATTTAGTGTAGTTACTAACATGATTAGAATCACGTCTGCTACTCTCTTTTTCTTCCTTTATCTGTTGTATTTGCTGCTTATCCTTTGTTCTTTATTGTTTCAGAGTGGATTATTCAATTACTTTTAGCATTCTATTTAAAAATGTTTTTATTGACTTTTTAGTGTATTTTGCACTTTAAATTGTTTCTCTCATAATTATAATATGTAAGTATAAAATATGTGGAAGAGCACTTGAAGGCATATAAATATTTAATGCACATGACAGTATAAAGTCATATATATATACATTCATATACATATACATACAGATATACATACACAACATTGTTACAATGTGTAATTTTATAATATAATAAACCATACCATTTCATGGTTTGATTTCTCCTTTCCATAGACCTAACATGCTTTAAAACATGATTATTGTTAACCCTGGGGCAATTTGTTTCTTTTTGGCCTGAACATTTGTTTATTATTGTCACAATTCTTCCAAACTCATCTGCATTCAAACCCAAAGAGCTATATCTTCCAAACTCATGTGAGGTAAATATTAGCTAACAATTTAGCCTCTCACTAAATCTGATCAGTGAAATCAGCTATTGGGAGAAATCCAAAGATCCAAACTAAGGCTCTTTCTCAACCAGCCATTTTCTTTTCCAGGTTTCCTCCTGGTTTGCAAATACCATCTAGTGACCACTATTGGGTTACAGTGATATAAATACAGAAATTCCAGAGATGTAGAATAAGAGGCTACAATGTCTCAACACAATTATATTACTTATAGGATTTAAAATTGCACATTAATATTTAATATTGAATTTTTTAAATCCTAGTAATTTATGTGCTTCCACATAAAATTATGCATTTAAAAATTATGACTCAATACCTTTTTTTCAAGATTGTTTAAAGCTTTGTTAGGTACACCACTAAAGTAGCAATGGATTCAGCTTTGGAAAAAAGAACACAATTTCAAGCAATACATGATGTGAATATCTACCCAGTCAGCCATTCTCTTAATTTTGTTATACTGTCCTCTCATTCCTACAGAAATCTCACTTTATTTTTGTATTTTATTCTGGGAAGTAGATGTAATACCTCTCTCAGAGTTTGAGAAATACTGCATATTACTCTAGCATAAATAAAGGGTTTAGCTAGTCCAGTCTCTGGTCTGTCCTAGGAAACTAATTGTCAGCTGTGGCTTGTCCCTGTGGATGGATGAAGCCATTTCCCAGTAATTTGGAGCCTGAGCTGCACAGTCAGTACAGGTGACTACAGCAGGCCCCTGGGGTCACAGGTCAGGACTTCTGAGATAGGACACAGATGCATTTGGCCATGTGTGACTCATTTTCATCAAGCCTGCAGCAAACAGAGTGTGTGGCAAACGGCGGCAGCCCTTCCCCATCTTCCCAAGACGTGCAATTAGTTCATTCTTAGAAAACGTCTAATTACCTATAACCACTAGCAGTCAATCCCTCATCCAAATGTCCCCAAGATCGGCTGTGCACTGGGAAGGCCTGGTTCACAGTATAAGCTACTCCTTGTCCTGGAACAAAGGCATCAGGCTCTCTGCTACAAGATACTTTCAAAAGTGGCCCCAGTTTCACATCAGCTTTGGATTGCTGAGAGGGGCCATCCTCAGTCCTGGGCAAAGGAACAAATCAAAACATTCCCCCACACAAAGGCTTTAGCATTCAAACAAGCAGCACATCTCCCTCTTGCACACTTAGTTCCAGCTGCCTTTCCAACAGGACACTCAGTCACACAAGTGTCTTCTGTTTGACACCTGCTTCTACCTAAAAACAGGACAGATCCCACAGCTCCCTCAGGAAGTGCAACAACATGCAGCTGGCTGTGTTGAATTAAGACCTTCACTCAATACCTGCCCTCAGCCACAGGACCCAAGCAAGCTGATGTCATTTGCAAGAAATTTAAGGGTATTATTATTCACCTGTAATTAAAGAGAGTGGCTTGATTTGGCATACAGCCTGGGTGAGTACAAATACTGTGATTTTGCCAGGTTATGAATTTTTCCACATATCGAATGGATTCTAAGAATGAGGCAATCTTATGGAGGGCCTACCTGAGGTAAATTTTTCCTCAGCCTAGGTTCACTTGCATTTTTGTTTCTTTGCTCTGACTAGTGATTCCTCCCCTTTGGTAAAGAATTCCCAGAAAATTAAAGTATTGAAGTTGTCAATCCATTGATAGAAGAAAGTCCACACAAGAAGCTTTAGAAGACTCAACAAGGCAAAAATCTGTGGAAATTTCATTATGAAGACAGAGTCCTCCTCTCCCGTCCCCACAAGTGAACTACTTAGGAGTGATGAGGAGTTCTGTGTGTGAGAAACACAGGTGGCAATGACACAGGGGAAGCTGGTCTTTAGATGGTTTATGCATTTAGAGATCAATGGGATAAATAGAAAAATGTGACAAACAACTTTTTAAATAAATTCTTCAATCATGCTTTAACTATTCTAGGAAGAATTTAAAGCAACTTAAAGACACATTAAAGCACATTAATATTAATTAGATGAGAATAGCAGAAGAAGAGAAAACAGCGAAGTAGGAAAGGACTGAGCTCTATAAACCAAATGTGTGAGTAGTCTCTATTTCCCAGAGATAAGCCACCTGGTGAGACCAGGCAGCCAGCAGAAACACACGTGGGAAAGAGTATGATGGTTGGTTTCAATTGTCGACTTGACAAGACATAGAATGGCCTACTGAGGAATTGTCAAGGTCAAGTTGTCCTATAAGGGTGTGCCTGTGAGGGACTGTCCTAATCGGGCTAAATGAGTTGGGAAGAACTACCCTGAGGACAGAAGAGCCATTTTAAAGGCTGGCCCCTACTCTGTGTAAGAGTTGTGGGTGCGTGTGTGAGCTGAGCAGGAGGCAAGCATCCATTTCTCCCTGCTCTTGACTTTGGATGCAAGGGGGACAACTGTCTCAGGCTCCGGCTGCCTCAGCTTCCCTGCAACAAGGGACCTGGAAGTGTGAGCTCTGACAAGCCTTCCTCCACTGAACTGCTTGTCATCAGGATATTTTAGCACAGCAATAGAAATAGCACTAGGACCGAATTGGGGAAAGTCCTAAAATTCAAATGCTAAAATAGTTTAAACATGTTCAGTAACAACTTTTCCAATCACAGTTGAGTACTTGTATGTGTTCTGATTCCTGCAATAACAAACACAAATCGTCCTCTTAGCTTTCCTTCATTGTTGTGTGTCAAGAGGCAGTGTATGTGACCCGCTCTGACCTTGGTCAGTCTTCACAATGACAGAATGCTGTACCCTTTCAGGTCATTTCTCAAAGTTCTGGGGAACAGGAAGTCTGAAATCAAGGCCCTGGAAGATATAAGTCTGGGGAGGGAGAGCTAGTATCCTGGGCCATGGATAATAAGTGTCATTTTTGTTTAATCTATACATGGTGGAAGGGGGAAAGGCCACTTATTCTATTCCTAAGGACTTTGTCCTCATGACCTAGTCATTTGCCCAAGACTCCAAACATAGAATTGGGGGAGATAGGTTAGAGAGATGTTTCTGCAGTAACAGCACTGACTCCTCTTCCAGAGGACCTGGGTTCAGTTCTCAAGACCCACGTAGCAGCAAAATATCTGTAACTCCAATTTCAGGGGAACTTATCCCCTCTCGTGGCCTCTGCAGATGCAAGGCATGTACATAAATACATCCAGGCATATACAAATACATATAAAATAAAAAACAAACCTTTTCCTTCAATTAAAAAAAAGAGAGAGAGAAATGAGGACACAAATATTTGGTCCATAGCAGCCTAATTGTCTTCTCTAAACAGTCCCTATGGGCCTGGGTCAGGTCATCTTGACTACACTGACTCCTCTGACTCAGAAACAGCAAATGCCTGCAGGCCAGGGAGGCAAGAGAAGGAGCCACTACAGTGCAGGTCCCTGGGTGCCCTGGATCACACTTGGTAATTTGAAAATACTTTATACTTGGCAGTAAGTAATGTAGTTGGTATTGAACTATAAAGTTTCTCCAATATCACTTGATAGTGGTTTATATCATATCCTAGAGCATGATACTCTATAGCTCTACATCTGGCTAGCTGGTATAGTCAGGAAATGGTCAACTTGTCTGTGGCTTTTCAGTCCCCAGGACACAGGATATCACTCTAGTCATTTCCCATACACTGGCCAAGGAGTCCTGGCAGGGATACATATTTCATATTCCCTGCTCATAGATTCTGGACGCTTTTAAACAAGCAGAAAATCCTAGCCCTTAGCTCTACAGAGCACTTCTCTCTTTATTCTGAGTACCCAACGCCCAAGGCTCCAGATCATTCCTCTTTGACATCTCTTTGCAGGCTGTTATAAAGACAAACTCTTCCTAAACTACTTATCAGAAACAGCACTATGGAAAACTCTGGGGTCCTGAAAGGGAAAATACACATATTCAGGTTGGCATGGGCAAATCCTTGTTTCTAAGTAAATCAAGATTACTAAGTTCTATCCTTTCCAGAGCAGACCCTCAGCATAAATTCTCTGAAGCCCCATTTACCTGATGGTTTAGAAGGTGGTATCCCAACCCACTGAACTTGCTGAGACAGAGTCTTGTATAGGTATTACAGCCTATGGATGAGAACTTATCTGTTAAAGACTATCGAGCCTCATGGAACCTGAAGGTAGATCCCAGTGTCTACAGTCACATCTATGTGACCTGGAATGGGGTTGTCCTGCCCTCTCCAAACCTCTGTTTCTCTGATTGTCCATGGGTGCAGGGGCTAAGGAACCCCAAAGTTAAAGTCAAGTTAGTCAGATTACCTGACAAGTAAGATGGGTCTGAGCCCCAGACAACATAGATGATCTTTTCCCCTGCCTGTTTCCAAGAACTGGTGAGGAGAAAAGTACCTCGTCCCTGTGGGTTCTGTCATCTATTCAGGGCATTCTGAGGGCTAAAATGGGTACAAATGGGTTTATCTTCAGAACAAAGATGTTTTCTGATTGCTTTTAAGTATTAGAAGGAAGCAGCCATTCATTCTCAACACATTGTAATTAGTACAATTTATAAAGAAGAGACTATAAATAAACAATTCTACATTACACATCATTTACTGCTTTCGGGAAATTCCAATTTTAAATCCAAGTATATCCCTGGCAAAAGTAGCAGATTTCAAGCAGCATGTTTCTCAAATCCTCATCAAGTGACCAAAAAGATATCCATTTGATTTTATGAATATAACTAGATATCATCCTCAAAGAAAAAAATTCCTCAGAAGACCTTGAGTTTGTCTGTGGGAACAGTGGGGAAACTTACCAGAATTAAAAATAGAACCAACATGCATAATTAATAGTTTCTTTCCATCCTTATTCCCCCCTCTCTTTTATAACAGGTCTTATTATGCAGCCTATGCTGGCTTAAGACTATACACGTAGCCCAGGCTGGCCTTAAATTTGAGGCAATCTTCATGCCTCTGCATCCCAAGTGCTGAATTCAGAATCATGAATGACTCCACTTTTTGGTGACTTTACTGAGTCAGTTGCTAAAAACCAAATGGCCCAGGTCGTTAGAGCCTTTGGCATCTCTGTTAGGGGACTGAGCAGGCACCATTTCTATAGAGCTCTCAAGTAGAGCCCACCACAGGCCCTCCACATAGCTGAGAACAATGACTGCGGATTCTTTTGTTGTCCTTCAGTGCCACAAAATTTGTTGTGTCTTTTTGGCTCCTACCCTAAGGGACTTTGTTGAGTTAATTAACTTATTGTTTGCAGACATAGAGTAAATTCAGCTCCAAATGTCAGTGCACCATGCCCTTCTAAGCCTTCTGTCAAGAGATTGAGCCATATCTGGAGTGAGTGGTGAGGCTCTCTTCAAATGAAAGAGGCAAAGCAATAACAAGAAAAGAAGAGTAGGGCCTTGTACGCAGTTTGTTTGTTAGACATGTTCAGCAAGTGTTCATGACCTTTAAACTAGTAAAATGGCTGATGGGTTCACCGGGATACGTGTAACACGCTGTAGGAGTCGTACATGGAAGCATGGCAGTACTGGAGTTCAATCTTGAGCCTGTTTAAGCCTTGGGTCCCTGCACCCTGGTTCACAAAGTTTGCTCCTTCTGTGATGCTGTCTTCTCTGGGCTTCCTGCAGAACCTGTACTGACCAGGCAGGAGATGCAGCTTGGAATCTCTGAGAGGCTTTGAGGTCCTGCAGTAACTCATTTATAATCTGGGCCCTTCCTGATGCATTATTAATAAACTCTACTTGCCTTTTTGAAAGAAATCCTAATTTCTATAATGAGAACTTTAAACACTGTCATGATTACCAGTGTATGGTGGGTTTGGAGCAACAGGGAACGGTAGTGTGTGCAATTCTTGCTCAGTCTGGTCTTCCGAGGTCGTGTTCTCCCTGTACCTCCTCTTGGCTTCTGTGGCGGAGAAAGCTGACACAAACCCCAAACACCACTGCCTTCTCAGTGCCAGAAAATGTGGGCCTTCCTTCAGGACAAACACAGTCAACAGTGTGTAGGTACTTTGTGTAGGTACTGATAACTACAGTTCTGCCCCTTAATGTCTGTGTGTGCTCTGTATAACTAGAACCCCTACTCAAAGAGAGCCACAGATACGGCCTCTGAAGCCCGAGTTCCATCTTGGCTAAGATCTGAATTGTCTGTGCACATTTCTCAGGCTGTCGCGGTGTCCCCACCTGAGGTCTCAGGACTGAAGCTCTTAAGTCCACCTCTGTTAGCAAGTGTGTGACTTTAATTAGCCCTCCCCTTTGTCCTGGGGCTCACCACTTCTGCCAAAATAGAAACTTGTCTATAAATACCTGTCATGTACACAAACTGCAATCGCCTTTCAAGGTGAAAATCCCACAGGAGTTATGGCTAAACCCTAAAGGCACCTGAAAACCCAAGAACACTCTACAACATACATAGGGCATACTGCTGAGTTACTGGTCCACACGGAGTTCAAACAGAATGCCAGGCTGAAGGGTCCTGACTATCCAAGGTTTTCAGTGTCTATATTTGTCTGAGTTTTGTACCCAGTCCTCTATGTCATGAGGAACGAGATTTCCCAGGTGCAGATTATTCATCCTGAGACAATCCTTCTCAAACAAGCAGGGCTCCAGGGCTGGAGACCTACATTTGCACTTTATGGGAACTGCAGCCCACTCTGAATCTGTGAGCACTCCCCCTTTCATGCTGCCCCCTGCCTCTGCACAGAAAGGGGAGAAAGGGAACCTGTTTCACGTGCCTGGGCAGAGAAGGGCAAGTCTCACTAAAGAACATCTCTCCAAATTGACAGACACTGTAGACATCTGTACAAATGCAAGGAATTTTACAATGTCCTTTACTTCTGACAGTGAGAGAATTCACACTGTAAGCCACTGTCTTTTCCAGAGTTCCTAAAGAATTTCAAAACCAAGTACATTGTAGAAGTTATTCTCACGTAAACACAGCAGTCAAGTACAATAAACTCACAGCCATCCCTTTGTTTTAAAATCCAAGCCTTCTACTGTATGTCAGTGAATTCTCCTCTGCAGTCATCCATCTAATGGGATTTACCAGCATGTCACAGGACTCCCCTTCCACACAGACATAGCCTGCTGTCAACAAAATTTATAATAATAATAATAATAATAGAGGAACAGTAAAAACATAAAAGTTCTAGCGGGCAAGATTAGTTAGTGGAAACAGTGTTCGCCTAGTCCAGATTCCAGCACTCACATAAAATCCAGGAAGCTGTAGAGGCTTCTTGTACTCTCAGCTTTCAGAGAGGTGGAGACAGGCTTTTCAGGATAAGCTGGTTTAGTAGATCACACCAGAGTTAGCGAGCTCTTCCAGAGCTCATTGCAAACCTTACCTAAACAAATAAAGTGGAGAGCAATTGAAAAAGACACTTGATGTCAATTTTGGGTGTCTACATGTGAAAACATGTGTAGACATATTAATGCACACCACATACACACACACACACACGCTTGCATGTGGCAAAAGGACACAAAAGTTATTTTACGAGGCTGGAGAACACTTAAGCTCTTGGAGAGGACCTGAATTCTATTCCCAGAGCCCATATCAGGCAGTTCACAACCACTTGTAACTGGAAGCCTCCAGCACCAGGGGATCTGCCTTCTTTTGGCTTTCAAGGGCACCTGCACATATGACATAGAGACTGACATATATATATATATATATATATATATATATATATATATATATATATACACACACACACACACATACACACACACATTGTTTAAAGTTATTTATGCTTCAGGCCTACTATTTGCAAGTCACTAGTAATGTTTTAGTTGACTGGTTAGTTGGTTGGTTTTGGTTTTGGCTTTGAATGGCTTGAAGTTATTTGATTAAGATTAGTGACTTTTGCAAATAGAGGGGATAAAATGAAAGTAACTTTAGTAAATGCATTTTACTCAAACGTTCCATGAAGGTCAAATGCCAGTGTGGGTGGCAATATTCAGTCTTTCCAAAATCCTGTACAGGAGAATCAGTGTACACTAGTTTGCTTCTTTTCTGGGTCAGCACCACGTCCCACAGCTGGCGCTTTCAGCTCTACAGATGTTTTTGTGTCTAAATTGTAGTCATCCTGAACAGAGATCCTTCATTCCCTGTTCACATATAAAGAAACTTCTCCCGGAAGACCCAGAATGTTCATCCGCACACTGGAGGGCATGGATGGCTTTAATAAGTTTTCTCTCTGGTGCGTGAACAGCCCAGGGACAGAGGACTGAAGTGATTTTAAATGATTCCTGTAAGACCAGAGTTCACAGCCAATGGAATCACACAGCCATAGAGCCCTGAGCTGAGTATGTAGTAAGGCAAGTGGACCTATGTGGGCCCATCTGCGAGAAAGTGAAAATTCTTCCACCCTTTGGCTTAAGACGCTCTCCTTATAGTGTTCCATAAATAAATGCAACCATCAAACAAGGCATGAGCTTCTGGTGCCTCTGATTCTACCACTTCTGGTTCACCAGCCATACCCCATAGTCGATGGCCATGACACTCTGAATGGGTAGCCAAGACCCCAAGTGTCCAGCTCTAAGAGCAACATTCTCCTTATATGTTGAGGATTAACTGAACATACATGAAACACTGCAGAGCACACAGCACTCATGACAGTACCCAATCATTCTCCAAGCCACGTAAGTAAGAAAAGTCAAAGTGAACTACAGTCATTAGGTTTCTTTCTTTTTTTCTCAATGAAAATGTATGTGAGGCATTGAGATCATGGAAGCTTCCTTTAACAAAGTGGAATTAGACACTTCCCTCAAGTTCAAAACAACTGGATCTCATCTACAGTTGACACTTGGCTCATGGACCAGTCTTCAAGCCAATTTTGATAAAATGAGGCTCTAAAATTGTAGTGCCTGCTTCAAGGTAAGAAAAGCACTGTGGCATTGTTGGACTCCACACTGAATGCATGGCTAGTTAACCATTAGGAAAGTTACATGTTGTATATTCTACATACCACAACAGAAGTGGAGATCTGAAGCTCGGCCTTGAGTACCCTAAGTAACAGCTGTGCTTCCCACAAAAGCCATCACTGAGTCTTCTGAGTCTCACGTCTGTGTCTAAGATCGTCTCTTGATTAACTCTGTGGCATATTAATATAAACCACTCAATGGTCTAAGGAATTCCACAACTGATCTACTTGGTCTCCTATCCACACCAAGGCTGTTTAAGAATGTAGTGCTATCTCTTTGCTGTGTGTGGGTCTAAAACTGACTGGAAAGCAAATACGAACCCAAAGCTTTTTCATGCACTGAAATAGAAAAGACACCATTTTGTCTATTCCTGTTTCTGTTGTGTCAAGAGATTCTATTACAATGCAGAAATGCATAAGCAGATATTTCAATTAAGAGGAACGCAAGGATCCCCACACCAAACTTTATAACAATGAAATCTTCATCTAAAGGTTTGGCATATGTGATGTTCATGTTTTGAAAGCATTTTCTCCATTTCTAATCATTGATATTTACCTATGATTTATTCAACATCAACTAAGAATATATGAAAAGGACCAGATCCAAGGGCACAGATGAGCTGGCTTGGAGTGTGTCAAGAGCAAGAAGATGTCTCTTCTACACACTCCTCCACTTCTCACAGGCCAGCTGGTGGTTCGCACTGTGACGTCAGCTCCATAGAAGATTCAGCAGCATGCAGATACCCTCGAATCCTCAATCTGTTGCTGCCTCTTGACTGAAGCTGGTCATAAGGTTGGTCTATATTCAATAGATCAAAGACAGCTCCCTCCCACTGGAAGACCCGCAGACCCATTGACCATCTATGGCAACTGTGGTATTCCTCTATTCATATCTTCATAACATACTGACTGCATTATTATCTCGCAGATCAATCCATTTCTGTCTCCAAGGAGATTCCCTCACTTTGCAGCCCATAGGCCATATACAGCCCAAGGTAGCTATGCATGCATGCAACAAAAACTCATGAAGTTACTGAAAACTTTATGATAATTTTTCTGTATAGTGTATTGTGGATGTGTACATGTTTATGTGTGTGCACACTCATGGGAAGGCCAGAGGTCAGTGTTGTCTTCCTCAATTGTTCTTCACCTCATTTTTTTTATAGATAGAGTATCTCACTAAAACTGAAGCTTACAATTCAGCAAGTCTAGCTGGCCAGTAAGCCCAGAGATCCTCTGTCTTCTCTTCCTAGCACTGGGATTATGGGAGTCTGCCATTATATATGGCTTTTCCTATGAGAGTGTTGGGGATAGAATTCAGATCCTTCATGCTTGTTTGGCAAGCATTTTACTGACTAAACCATCTCCCCAACCCCATGATTTTTTTCAATTATAGAGTTGTCAGATGTGAACTTTGTAGATACCAATATTATGCCACCGTGTCACATGAAGTAAACACACGCGCATGTGTGTGTGTGTGTGTGTGTGTGTGTGTGTGTGTGTGTGTGTGCTTTCACAACCCATGGAACACAGACTGGAAAACCCTGGATTAAACCTGTGACCCAAGATATCTCTTCTTCATCCAATGTACCCCAAAGAGGAAAAAATTGAACACCCCTACCTAGAATGAGCCACCAACTGCTCCCATTGCTTGGGAGCAGCCTCCTGTCATGGCTTCCCTCAGCCAGGTTCACTCCTTACCAAACCATGGATCCTATGAATATTTCCATGGTTGTGTGTTATCTGAGTAAAGATACAAATTCTTGTCCCAGTCAATAGCATGCCTACAGTTTGGTCACATGCCTCAGATACATACACTGACCTGCCATTATGGGGAATAAAAACACAATTGCTAACACAAGGGGTTGGAGAGAGACATGGCAACAGGTGCTCTGTCAAGAGGCAGTTCAGCCCTGGTTCAGCAGCCCTGCCAGCAGTTGGGAAGTCAAATGTATATTTCCAACACCTGGAATTTCCCATTTGCTTTTATTGCTTGGTGCTCATTACAGACTCTTGCATATATCACTTTAGTTTTCTGGTGTCTGGCACAGTGACTGACGTGAGTTCTCACCAACACCAGATTCCCAGACACCAAGAGTCACTTTGGCACACCTACACAGAGATAAAAATGTTGTACTTAGAACAACATTGCTATATTATGATCAAAGTAGAGTTTCAAACCACTGTGCCCTGTAGTTAGAATCAGAGAGCTGGACCCTGCAGTCCTAAAAAGCCAGTCTCAGACACCTGTCTTTAGTAGATGTATTGGACCACAAAGTAGAAAAACAAAAAAGATTATTCAGTGTGGCCACAATGGAAAGAGGAATCATGAGGTTCCCTGATTCCCCCAGGGCCATCTCAGGGACATTAACAAAAGTCTGAAGTTCAAATAGAGAATCAGAGGTGTGTACAGCTGAGTAGTCCTGTTCAGGTTCTGGTCCCACCACCATCATTGCCTGGGTGTGTCTCCCCTGCTGGCTGGTCTGACACACTGTCAACACTGGATGAAATTTCCTAGGAGCAAGGTCCTCCTCTGGCTGGCACCAGTACCCTAGCCTTTCCTGTTCCTTCCTTATATGAGACCCCTGGGGTAATTTCAATCCCCTGGGGACTAGTGTCTCACTAAACTGACAGCCAGAGGGAGGGGCAAACACATCTCTCTATAGAATACCATCCCTCCTGTCAACACAGTTACAAGGATTCATAAGCTTACATGGTGAGCTGAGGTGGCAGCTGACCAAATAGAGTACTTTTTACAGAAGCATGAGAATGGAGGTTCTGACCCTTCACTCCCACAAAACACTTGAGGACTCTGCCTCAGTGAGGAAGAAAAGTAAGAACAAAGACACCTGACTTTAACCTCTGATCTCTACATGCATGTGTAACGCGCATGAGAGCACCCATACCACACACATGCAAAACAACAATGTATGTTTCTGGACATTATATCAGAAGTGAAACTTGGATTCCACAAACCATTGGCTGTTATCCACTTGCACTATCTGGATTAGATTCCTCACCAGGAAAGTGACAAAGCCTACAGACATGGCTTTGAAACCTCTACACAGTGTTTTCCTGTTGTGTGATGCTATGATACTGAGATTAAAAACAGCTACAATGTGCTAGCATCAGATGACTGCCTGCCAGGAGTCTATACTCCATTCACTTATGTGTTTTTATGCTTTCTCATTTTAATAGTCACAGGATATAGTTACATATGAAATTAAAAAATGACTTGGGATGTTAAAATGTCTTTTATCAAAATAAAATCTGCCCTCCCCTCACAGCGTTACAGGTATGGCTGCTATGTCACAGGTATACCAGTATGTGGCAGAGAGGAGAGAGGCTATGTCTACACTTAATGTTCTGACCTATGAACATCTAAATGATTAGTAGCTTAACAATCCCTGAAAAAAAAAAAAATGTGACCCGAGATAACCACCAGTCTGGTGCCAAGCAGGCCTGATGGGATACCAACATGGGGAGCAGGCTGGAGGCTAGAAGAAACCTGTCCAGGCCTGCAGGCCCTGGACAAGAGTGAGCCCAAGACAGAGAACCATTGAGTGAGGCTACTCAGTTGTATCTGGGCTAGGAATGATCCAGACAACCACCAGACCAGCACCATGGGGCCTGGACCAAGAGCTAGCTTGAGATGACTACCAATCTGGCACCTCACAGGCCTTTGGAGGGAGACCAGGCCCAAGATGACCCCTGCCTAGTGCCATAATGCACAAGTGGGATGTACACTCCTGAGACCATATCTGAGTCAACTCCAGACACTCAGAGACCCTGGGAATCACTAAAAGAAACAAGCGAGTGGTGGAGAAATGGAAGAGAAAGAAACAGAAGGAGGAAGGCACAGTGAAGAGAGGCAGAACT
The DNA here is from genome assembly GCF_004785775.1 of Grammomys surdaster. Taxonomy (NCBI): domain Eukaryota; kingdom Metazoa; phylum Chordata; class Mammalia; order Rodentia; family Muridae; genus Grammomys; species Grammomys surdaster. Next base: position 22,111,439 of record NW_021604564.1, on the reverse strand, counting down.
GGAAACTCAGGGGTAGTAAGGAACAAGTCTGATGTGAATAGCCAGTGATGCCACTTGGGGCCACATCCAGGTCCATGGCCCTGCAACAGTAGGGGTCTGTTACCACCAAAAGTAGACATGCCTGATCTAGTCTGAGGGGAACTCTTTCATCTGGGCATCCTGGGAGAGCTGGCCAGCTACAGTATTCTGGTGGGGGCGGGGGTGTGCACCCCACTCACCTCCCAGTTCAGTGGCTGGATGAGGAAGAGATACCTCATCCCTTACCATCTGTGAGAGGCCAGAGACCAGGCCTTGAGGTCATAAGAGCAGGAGAGCTGGCCCTGCCCCTCACCAGCTGCAGCACTTGGGAGAGCGACCTTGCACCTCTCCTAGGCAGCACAGTAGAGATGACCTTAGTGGCAGGGGCATGGGTGAGACAGCCCTGAGGGTGTGAGCGTGAGAGAGCTGTCCCTATCTCTTGGCTGCCTTGCAATGGCATGGTTGAGGGAGAGATGTACCCTCCCCTTACCTCTTGCCACCTATGGCAGGCAGGAGAGCTGGCCCTGGAGTCATGCGAGTGGGAGACTAGCCCCGTTCCTCACCAGAAGCAAAAGTTGAGAATGTGTGTTCTGCACCTTGCCTGGGCAGCATGGTAAAGCAGTCCCTGGTTGCAGGGATTCCTGGTGAAAGAGGGAGAGCCAGCAGGCCGACCAGCTCAGATATCTCTCAGCCCCAGATTCAAGGCTTTGAATTGGCCCAATCCAACATCTACCCTATCGATGAATTGCTGGAGTGCATGAAGAAGCCAGTCCTACAGTCCAAAACTACAGGATCTTCATAACAGAGGGCAATAACAGGATATCCAAGAGGAGTCCCAGTGAGGTTCCAGTATGGATAGAATATCAGAAATCAAAGGCTGCATACCAGACCAAGTCATTGCAATGAACAGTTGCAAACAAAGAAGTGTGGACAAAGGGGTGTGCTGCGGGACACACTGTGACACACTACAGCTTCCACAATGAGACTTTTTCCTCTGTTGAAGAAGAGATTGCAAGGGCAGAGGTCAGATACAAGGGATGGGGGAGATGAGTAGGATTGAGTGCGTGATATAAAATTTACAAAGAAACAATAAAAGAGTCAGAAGAAAACACAGATGAACGACTCAATTAAACATATAACATTCAAACAATGGGATGAAGCAGAATCCAACACTGAACTGCCTTGCCCACTCAAGGCAGACATCTCTAAACTTGTGTCAGCTCAGGGCCTCATCTTGAGAAGAATGCTGAGTCCCACAACTGTGAGCACATGAGGCCCACTTTGGCACATCTGGAAAAATCCCAAAGTCAAAATGCACACTTCTGCAGGATCATTTCAAAAGTTCATAACCCAGAGGCAATGGCCCCCAAGCTGAGTGTCTCAGGAAGCAGCTGGACCCCCAGGAATCCCAACAAAGCTTCTGTCCTTCACAAGATCTTTCAAGAGGGGGGAAAAGAAAACTGGCCACACAGCAGTAGGTATTTTTAAATATAGTTCAGATTTTACTCAAACAAAAACAACATCTAGAATGCTGAGCTCATTCTGTGGGGAATCAAGAAATTTTAATTTTTTTGAGCCACAAAGTAACAGACTTATTCTTGCAATAGTGAGAAACTTCAGAGATGGATCTTATTTTCTGAGGATCTGTATCTAGCCTAGGACAAGAGGAAAAACAAGTGTTCAAGTTCAGCCAGCTGCTAGGCTCTTGAGTTTTATGTTTGCAGGAGATAAAAGAGTAGTGTCTACAGCCACATGTTCTACCTCAGCACTGGGAAGAGATTAGAAGACCATCTAGAACCTTCCACAAATTATCTTTAAGAAAAATAGATTGAATAATTTTTGATTTAATAACTTAAAAGCCATGTGTTTTAGAGTAGATATTAGGACTAGAAAAGAATACAACCAACTTAAGGATGAAGAAATGAAGCAGGGAGAATTAACAGGACCCAAGAGGAAAGCGATAAAACTAAGGACCAGAAAGGACAGCATCCGCACAAGTAACACGCAGGACACAGCAGAATGTAACCCAAAATGTATCAATATTGCCTTGGATACAAGTAACTGTATGGTATTCCAAGAGAAAAAGAAGCTAAATCATAAAAGTCAATACCTTAGTAATGATGTAAACACAAAGAAAATGCAGAAAATTAAGAGAATTTTACTGTTCTAAGGCTGGAAACATTCACTGACAAGACACAGTGAATGCAAGGAAGTGCTGGGGTCCAGGGTGGTCTAGACATCTTGATTTTATTAATTTATTCCTGCTTCTTGCAGCTCTGATGAAGAGAGATTGTTTCCTGGACGAAGCAGATAATTTTCCTGTCAGCAAAGGGAAAACACAGTCTGTGGTTTTGTTTTTTTGTTGTTGTTGTTTTATTTTGTTGTTGTTGTTGTTGTTTTTTTTTTTTTGCCGTGGGATCTGTTCTTTACTGGCCTGAGAGCCTGAGATAAACATTAACCATAGAGAATAAAGTGATCAAGGCAGATCTTAACTGGGCTGGACCTCAGCTAGCCTGGTCAAGTCTGTACTGCTCTCTGTAAGCAGGCTCAGCCTTGGTTTTCATTCATTTATGAATTAAGAATCCCACTAAGTGGTATAAAGAGATTAAAAGGAAGTGAAGGATTTTCTGTCCTGAATTGCTTTTATAGTTGAGTCTGAGAGGAGCAAGGACATTTGTGTATTCTAAAAATAGCATCCAATGAACAGTTAGGGACACAAGACAGGGGGACACAGATGGAATGGGGGGTGCTTTGTAGAATTCCTAGGACCATTAAACATCTCCAAAGCCAACAGACTAAAGATGAGGTCACCAACTTATGACATTAGTGGGAGTCAGCAGAACCTTCAGGAGTAGAGGTCTTGTGCCAGGGACCTCACTTGGGCACACTTTTGAGAGTTGCACTGGGACTCCAGTCCTGTCCTCTGTCTTTGCTGTTATAACCTCAGGGAGAGTGGCCTTCTCCTCCAGGCTCATCTGCCATTGTGAATTGTCTGGTTAAAGGCCTCAAAGCCAAGCCATGGATCCTCTGACTGACAATTCTGGAAGCCATGAACCATGCCTCTTTTAGAAATTATGAATACATCTTCCTAGGGACACAAAGCAGCTAACCCAGAGGCAAAAGAAAGAAAAACAGGCCGTGCTGTGGTGAGGCTAAATGGCCAGAGATTGGTAGGCAGCAGAATCTAACAGACGGAGACGAGGCGCTGCGCTCAGCCTCACTTTAAAGATGAGAACTGTTGAGTGCTTGCTCTGCCTAGATGGTACACATGCAGCTATGAATGCCCAGCACTTGTCCTGGATTTGCTTCTGTTCCTGTGATAGAACACTGACAAAAAAGTAACTTAGGGAAGAACGAGCTTGTGTAAGCGTATAGTTTCAGGGCACAGTCTACCATGTGGGGAAGTCAAGGCAGCCAGAACCTAAGCAGCTGGTCACATCATATCAGCATCAAGAACAGAGAGAAATGACACTCACTCAACTCACCTTCTTCAGGACTCCAACCTAGGGAGCCACCCACAGTGTGCTAGGACTCCCCATATCAGTTAACATAAGACACAACCACAGGCCAAACTGATCTAGACTAACCTAGGTATAAAATTATCACACAGTCCCCTAGAAACTGACTTCATCTGGCCCAATTCTGATCAACGTCTCCAAACACCTCTTGTCTGGTTCTCTCTTGATTGAGTATTTCCGGGTCCTAACCCTCACCAAATATTTTTCAATGACATCAGGGCCCCAAATTCTGAACTGCTACTATATTGTAATACCCATGAGGTCCAGATTGGTTCATACCTTATTTCTCATAAAATAGAGAATTGAAATTTATGAGCAATGAGTCTGCTCTTGCCAGCTTCTCACAAGGCTGAGAAGACGGGGAAATAAAAATGGTTAACATCCTAGTTGGGACCCAACTCGCTGTGGTTCAGATTGTAGGCACCATGCTTCCTAGGGGTCTCCTTCCCATATCTCTGAGCTTTGATTTATAAACATGGAGGCAAGCCCAGGACCTCACAGGATGATGGTGTGTCACTGAGTTGACAGTTCTCAGGTGCTTTGCTCACAGCTCCGTCAAGGTGGTCATGTGCGTGAGCTAAGAAAATAATCATAAGCCCTATAGAAACCATAAACCCCCTTCCAGAGCCAACTTTTATTTTCAGGATTAGTGGATGTTATTAGCATGAATCTGCAGCCCCACAACAACTAGCTGGAATCCAGGAGGGTCTCCAGGGCACGGAAGAAGAAAGGCACCCTCCCCACATATGGATCAGCCATGCAGGTGGGCTGGACCGTCCTTGCTTCACAACTCTGGCTTACCCTGAGGGAGACTTGTATCGAGAGGCAGTGTTGGTGTCAGTTAAAATCCTGAGACAGTAGAAGACCTGAATTTTTTTCCGCCACTGTTCCTAAATCTCTATAAGTAAAGGACATCAGAATGGAAGACATACCTCGGCCAGCGTGGGGGTCTGTGGTAGCTGCTGGACCTACTTTCATGGCTGTCTTCAGTTTAGCAGTCCAGCATCATGAGGAGCAGAGGCTGCAGAGTTCCATGTCCCACTGAGGTATCCCTGAGACTGTCCCCTGCTATCAAACATCTGCACCCTGTCCCTGGTGGGTAGTTGTTGTAAGGTTAGTAATTTCTCAGCAGGCACAATTTTTCTCTCTTTTTAAAAATTAATTCTTTAATTTTTAAAGATTTGATTTGTGTGTGTGTGTGTGTGTGTGTGTGTGTGTGTGTGTGTGTGTGTGTGTAATATGTATCAGGTCTCCTGAATCTGGAATTTTAGGAAGTCATGAACCAAGTGTGAGTCCTGGAAGGGCATCAAGCATGGTCAACACTGCTCCCTCTCAGTCAATTCTGTACGTCTTCACATGTCTGGGAGTACGTGTGGATACCAGAGGTTGCTGTGCGATATCTTCTTCAGGTGCCTCCCAATCATGTTTTATGAGAGAAAGTCTCATTGAGCCTGGAACTCAGCATTTTGGGAAGACTGCTTGCCTGACCATTGAGCCCTGGAGACCCACCTAGCTCTGGGATTTAAAGTATACATCATAACCCACAGTTCTATTTTTAACATGAGTTCTGAATTTTGAACTCTGTTCCTCATGTCTGCAGGATAACACCCTTCTAACTGAGCTATCTTCTCAGACCCTAGCAGGGAATATTTTCTCATCTTAGTCATAAAGGCTTCTACAGGCCCATCATGAGCAGGCACTAGATTGCTATTCTATAAACACAAAGAGTAGGGTGTGCAGCTTAAGCAACTAACATGGCGTTGCTAATGGAGAGTTAGACTAGAGAAAGTTACAGCTACAGCCATAAGTTCACATGTACCACACACTAAGGAGTAAAACTTGGAGAGGTCTCTGCAGTGTGCCAAGCAACCTCAGAGGCCAGTCACAGGTGTCACTTGTGTGTTTCCATTGTCCTTTAGAAAAACCCAAAGTTTCAAAACTTGCCAGAATCTTACAGATGCTCACAAAATCCGTTGTTTTTTTAGTCCATTGAGGTTTCAATACACTTGATACTTTGGATAAATATCAGGTTCTAGACATATTTTCCAAGGCCCATTATGCTGATGACTACCACCATCACAGTGCTTGGGGGATGCTATCTGCAGCCAGAGGGATTGGATGGAAGTGATGGGCTGTAGGATTTCTTATCAGGGAGGATTGTTGCTGGGTCTGCCTTGCCCTTCACGACCCTGCTACCAAAGCTCGTCTCTGCAAGACTTCAGAAGATGCAGGTGGGCACCTGTCTGTAGCAATCACCATGGTGGGAAGAGGGTGTCCGATTTCAGTGGGAGATGTTTGTGTAAAGGAAAAGTCACCGTGAGAATATTGTGTCTCAGTGTCATTACAAAGAAATTATGTGAGTTGGCCTTTGCAGGCTTAATACCCTCACACAACCCGCTTTCCATAGTAAATCCTGTCCAAAAAAAATAATAAAATAAAATAAAATGTTGAGGTGCTGTTCCACTAACTCAGCTTAATGGCCCATTTGCTGTCCTGGGTCCCATCAGGTGTGCCAGATTTTTACTATTTGTTCTCAGTTTCTATAAATGAGGGCAATACAGGAGTCGGCTTCGGCCCGCGTCAGAGCAGCAAGCGGCTGCCCTGCTGTTGAGATATCCCGTCTTGACCCCTCTGTCTTCTCCTCTTCCTCTTATTACTTTTAACTACAGCACATTGCTTATATGTGGGAATAAAGTGCGTAACTGGATGTTTCATGGAGAATTGCCCGATTTAAGTGTAAACTTCTAAGAGAAGGTAGTTTTCTTACAAGTATGTTGTCAGGGTAGGTGAAGAAGCAATTGAGCCCTGTGTTTTCATAATGTTTTCTTCCCAGGAAACAAGCAATCTTTCCCCCACACAATAGGCCTTCGTTGTAAGTTTCCTTGTTCTGCTGAGAACCCCTTAAAATTGTCTCAAAGGGACCACACTCTGCTTCCACTCTGAAGTCACAGAATTCTTATTAGACTGACCCTATCCAAACTCAAAGAGAGCTTCTAAAAGCCCTGTTATCTTCCTAGTAACCACGTTTCATCCTTGACATAGATTATGGTCCAAGAAAAAAAAAAAGATGAAATCAGAATTCTACTATTAAGAGAGCAGAATAAAGTCACTGAAGGTAAAGGAGGAGGGGGTAGGGGGTGAGTTGTAGCCTGAGTACTCTGGTCCCTCTGCACCTAAAGCTAACAGGGTTTGCAGCTCTCACCAAGCACTCCCCCCACCCCCTGTATATGACCACACCCCAAAGTTCTAGGTTAAAACATGCATTCTCAAAACAAGTCAGACCCATTCAAAATGATAGAATGAAATTCCAGTTGGAGCTAGGGAGAAAACAGACTGCTTTCCTCAGGCTTGTGGTGACCTTATTGGAAGTCATTTATGTCACAAGAAGAAGGAGACATACCCCAGAATGTTCAATTTATATGACCTAATAAATGTCAGTTTGCGATTAAAGCCTCTTCTGTGATGTTCAGTGGCAGCTGATAAACTACTGTGCTTCTCAGATTTCCACTGCAATGTCTGTTCAGTCTTTGTTGCTCTAACGACGCTGTTGAGAATAGAAGCCATACAAAGGGGTCAAGGCTACACACCCAGCAAGTGCGTGGCCCACAGCAGGAGACCCTCCACCTCTACACAAGCTTGTCAGCACAGATTTCAGAGGACATGATTTTTTAAATTGTGACAAAAACGGGCTTGGAGTTTATCTTCTTGTATTGCTTGCGTGTCAGAAGAACTCTTTCTTTTCATCTTTCAATACTGCACACATAGGAGTCAAATGCACCAAAATAGCAGGCAGTGCTAGGGACCCCTTTTTAAATGATGCTCTCTGACAATTATTCCTTAGACAAAATCAACATGAGTGGAAAGCAGGCTGGATGTGTCTGGTTTTCAAGTTTCCCCCAGCAAATCACTATTACCAACCTAAAGTTACTGTGAGGCTTTCTCTGGCAACTTTTAAATCTGTTAAGATGGAAATTAAGATCATTCAGAATTAACTTTCCTCTCTAAATGACAAATTGAAGTACAAATGAGGACTTGGGAGCTGGGGTGAGTGGCAGGATTCTGAGTGCTTTGGGCAAAACTGCATTTGAAGTGACCTGTTTGGGAGGGTTCAACAGCAGACCATAGAGAGCGATAAAAGATGAGAATTCTTTCCACATCGCTATGCAGTCCATGAATGGAGCCTCCAGACTCTGTGGGTTCCCTGCTCTTCCTCAGGGTGGTCCCCATTGCAAAACTGTTTAAGCCCAGGGGCTTCAGCTCTTTAGTAAAGGGCTTGAATACAGAATCCCCAGCTGGGTTAGTTAAGGAGTAAGTCTCAGCTTTAATTACAAAGAAACCACAAGCCCCGCCATCACTACTCGGCTTCCTACAGAGAATGCCATGGCCCCAGGGACAGGCAGCAGAGGACTCCAGCTCCTAATATCTTCCATATTAAGTTAGCTTAAAGCTTTTTGGATGCTTCTTTTAAACTCCACTGACCCCAGTCTACACATGCAAGGAGCCAGGGTGTGTCTTCCAATCTCCTTTTCCCACGACCATGATGCTATCTCATTGGTACCCATGAAAGCTGCACTATTTGTCATTAACTGTGAAGGGGGACATTGATAAGGCCCAGATCTAAGTTTGTTCAAAGTATATGTTTATATGCTACCTGTCCTAACACTAAGGAGATACTTTTACAGATGTGAACCTGGCATGAGGTCAGAGAAGACAAATATTGTTTCCCTAATTTAAACACACAGGGGATTATAATTTTTACTCTAGATTTCTATTTGTCTTATTTTTAGTGAATGAGTATTTTGCCTACAAGAATCTATATGCAGCCCATTCACTCAGTGCCTACAGAGGCCAGAAGAGAGTGTCAGATCCTCTGGATTTAGAGTTTCAAGTGGTTGTTGTTAGCTCTAAGGGCTGTGGTGCCTAACACATCAAAGCAGGAGGAGCTACAAGCTCCCTGGCTCTCTGAGTTTGGAGTACCTAATACAGAGTCCAACTTCTCCCTGCACATCACACCCTAAACTTCTCCATCCCCGAGCTTCACATTCCTTCCCAGCGTCTCTTTCCTATATCACTCAGCCATTTTGGCTCCCTTGATTCTTCTCTGTCTGTTGGCTTCCCTTGATTCCCATTCTTGGTTCTTTCTCTTCTAGCCCCATTGCTTGCCCTTCTCTCAGGCTCTCCCCTGAACTTCCCCTACGGCTCTGTCTATTCTGTTCACCATGTTCAGTCAGAACTCTTTCCACATGCCTCTGACTGAACTCTCCCTTATTTCTGCAATAAAATCCTTCTCAGCTATACCTAGGATCAGTCATGTCCTCGTTTTCACTCACTTGTGAGTCAAACTGTGGGTGCTTAGAACAAAACCTAGGCCTTCTGCAAAAGCAGCAAGTGCTCTTAACCTCTGACCTATTTTCCCAACCCACTAATTATAAATTTAATGTGGAACTTGCTTTGCTAATTCCAATGAAATATCTCCCAATTTTTTACTAAAGTAGTATGTATGCTAGGAAATTTATACTTCAAACAAGTCACTAAAACCCAAGACTAGGAATTGCATAATAGCCAGATTATAATTCTAGTAAGATTGCTATAATTAAGTTGAAATGTTAAATAATATGGCCAGTGGAGTAGGAAAAGAAAGAACTGTGCACCATGGCCCTGTTGGGGTTAACATGCACACACATGTTTTCATGGGTTTAGAGTAGGTTCCTGGGCTTTCAGAAGTAAGTTTTTGATCTGTGCCTCCTGTGTAGTAATGAACAGGTAACGTTGTCTCTGCATCTGCCTTCATAATGCAGTGAAATGCTGCTTGCTAAATGGAGTCACCTGGGCAAGACACAGCCTGACAAAAGTATGGAGTGTCCACGCCACACCTTTAGGAGTTTAAAACAAGATATTTGTCACCTCACAATCCTACAGTATGGAAGTTTGACAAGGAGAACATGGAGCTAAGGTCAGAGAGTCAGGAAGGCTGTGTGTCTTCCTGGGGGCTTAGCCATATCCAACACCTAGATGCCACCTGTCCACCATAGCATCAGGTCCCTTCATCCTTCAAAGTCAGAGCATGTCATGCCTCTGAATGTCCCCTGCATACACACCTCTCCAAGTGCAGCTGGAAATGCTCTTTGATTAAGGACTTGCAAGATTAGAAGAATGCATGCAAGTAGCCCAAAGCCATCTCTAGGCTCCTCCCCTCAACCTCAACAGTCCTTAACCTCCTCACGCAAGCCAAGGCTGTATGAGTTCTTCTCTCATGGAAGGTAGCACAGTGGCTCTGGAGGGGACACCATTGTACATTGGGGAATAAGGAGGTGAATGATCTGCCTATTCTCTTGTTTCCTTAAATTTCATAATGTATAGTTTATTGCATTCTCAAGTGTAAAAGCAATACATTCTCAAAACAGGCAATGTCAAGTGTTCTCCATGTTATACTTCCAGTTCTAGGATTTATAGGTGTGTTAGCCATGTGAGAAATTAATTCTGTAGAGGTTACTCAAAGCAATTGTTTTTAAATTGAAGGAGTGGTGAGAACACAATCATGCATTGAGATGGAAATAAATGTACCTGCTGTAAAATGGAATCCTACGGGGTCATGCAAAAAGAATGAAGAAAATGTCATATGCTTACAATCTAAAGCAACAATCTACAGAGTCAAAGGTTATAATAATAACCTTTATTGTTGTTGTTGTTGTTATTATTCTTTTATTACTATAAACATGGTGCAAGGGAATTGGGAATTCACGCTCACATATTCATGTTATAGTGCACAAAATGTCTGTTACCTCTTCAGGGGCACACAGAAACCAAGCACTGACAGATTCTGCAAGGAGGAACCAGAATCAATGCCAGTCATAGAGAGTAATTATGACATGTTAGAGTTTGTTCTGTCTGGATATATTGCTTGTTTTAGAAGATACTAAAATATTTTTAAGACAAAACATTCAGTTTAATGTTTATAACAGAATCTATCAACTAGTAAAATATCACCAAATATGTAACTAGCTATGTGTAAGGATGAGACTGAGTGTGTTGTTGATATGAGCACAGCCATGTCACAGACCCCAGTGCCTGAGACCCATGAGAATGGCAAAGTCTTCCCTGAAACAGGCCCAGGAAACTGACAAAGCCTTCCTTTGTTCCAAGAGTGTTTGCCAATGATTGACCATTGTATGGAAATCTAGTAAGCACACCCTCCTCCTCCCAGATGACTGCAGCCTGAGATTGCCCCCCTACAGAGACTACACTGAGATCAGCCAGGGCCTCCTTGATGAGCTGCACACCATATACTTCCTGGATTCAAACGGATAAGACAAATGCACTGAATTTCCAAGTTTCCTGGTTTCCTGGTGTCCTCTGTCTGAGCAAGCACCTACCACCCAATGCCAATCTTTCAGCATGTATATCTGTCATTACATTCCCTCATCAGACTGATCAAGTTAATCTTGTAGTAGAACTTGGCAATTACAAAAAGCATATGCTAGTATATTATACTAACATGAAATATAAGTAGAATTCAAGGTCAATATCCATATCAAGAATAAAAGTTATTTCCCACTGTTAAAACATGTGACTATCACAGCTGGAGAGATGGCTCAGAAGTTAAGCTCAATGGCCGTTCTTCCACATAACTTGGGTTCATTTCCTTTTTTTTTTTTTTTTGAAAAATTTTTTATTGGATATTTTATTTACATTTCATATGCTGTCCCCTTACCCCATCCCCCACCCACCTGGGAACCCCCTATCCCCTTACCCCTCCTCCTTCTTCTCTGTGGATGTAACCTACCCTCCTACTCCCACTTCCCCACCCTCAACATTCCCACCCCCTGGGGCGTCCAGCCTTCATGAGGTCAAGGTTCTCTTCTTGCACCTATGCCCAGCAGGGCCCTCCACTCTTACATATTCAGCTGAAGCCCTGGATCCCTCCCTAAGTGCTCCCAGGCTGGTGGTTTAGACCCTGGAAGCTGTGGTTGGTTGGTATTGTTGCTCTCCTCATGGTGCCACAAACCCTTTCAGCTCCTTCAGTCCTCACTCTAACTCCTCCATTGAGAACCCCATGATCAGTTCAATGGCTAGTTGTGAGCATCTGCCTATGAATATGTCAGACTCTTGAAGGCCTCTGAGGAGACATCCATATCAGGCTCTTATCAGCATGCACTTCCTGACTTCCACATCAGCATCTACCTTTGGTGACTGCACATGGGATAGATACTCAGGTGGAAAGGTCTTCAAATGGCCCCTCCTTCAGTTTCTGTCCCTCACTTTGTCTCCATATTTGCTCCCTTGAGTATTCTGTTGCTCCTTCTAAGAAGAACTGAATCACCGCCACTTGGTCTTCCTTTTTTATGAGCTTCATGTGGCCTGTGAGTTGCATCTTGGGCATTTCAAGGTTCTGGGCTAATATCCGATAATCAGTGAGTGAATACCATGTGTGTTCTTTTGTGATTGGCTTACTTCACTCAAGATGATGATTTCTAGTTCCATCCATTTACCTAGGAAACTCTCTAATTCATTGTTTTTAATAGCTGAGTAATACTCCATTGTGTGGGTTCATTTCCTAATACCACATGATGCTTCACAACTGTCTGTAATCTCAGTTCCAGGGGATTCAATGCCCACGTTTTGCCTCCATGAGCACCAGGCATGCATGCATTGTACAGACATACATTCAGGTAATACAATTGTACATATAAAATAAAAATAATAAACGTCATCTCAGGTAAGAGAGACATAAGGGAGCGAGGGGCTTTCATAGCATAATGGAGAAAACAAACCTAGGATATGAAGACGATCCAGACGATGAGTGACAGGGCCTGACTGGTCACAGACACAATGCCACAGTGTAGGAGAATGTGACTGTAAATCTGGTGTGAGGGTGCATGCCTTTAAGCCCAGTGCGCAGAAGAGAGAGGTAGAGACGGAGGATTCTAATGAGTTGGAGGCCAACCCAGTATAACACTATCTCAAAAGTAAATAAATAATATACATTAACATTCAATTGTAAAAATTTTAAATCATAATAAACAGTCTTCAGAAGAGTAGCAGTACGGAATAAGAACATTAAAGGAATTAGCAAACACACACCACATAGACACACACATATATACCCCCCACAGAGACATACAAACACACACAGACACCCATAGACACAGACACACACACACAAACACACACAGACACATAGAGACAAACATACACACAAACATAAACAGTCTTCAGAAGAGTAGCAGTACGGAATAAGAACATTAAAGGAATTAGCAAACACACACCACATAGACACACACATATATACCCCCCACAGACACATACAGACACACTCAGACATGCACAGGCACACATACACAAACAGACACACACAGGTACATACACACACACACACATATATATGTATGTATATATATATATATATATATACATATACATACATATATATAAAATAGAATTTTACTCTGCTTAAAAATTGAAATTTACTGGACAGTGGATGGCTCTGGAAAGCATTATATTAACCAGCGTAACCTAGACTAAGAAAAGCAACTACAAAAACAGAGACCCTGCTATAAAAAAGCTGCACAGACATCACTGAACCTTAGAAAGGGGAAGAGAATAGACACATAGGGGCATATTCTAAACTGAAATAAAACCCCAAACCTTCTTAGAGTGGATGGTCTTCTAGCTCCGGGATCCTTCTCTACCCAAAATGTTTGGAATACTTATCAAAAAACTTTCTCTTTGCCCTAAGCCATTCTTCCTGTCTTGTAATTCTTTAACAGATAAAGAACCCACATAATAGCCACTATCAAATATGCCACAAAAGCACATAGCATCCATGTTTACTGTACACTGCCCACAAGGTCAAAGATGCAGAAGCAAATTGTTTCTCCCTGATGCAGTTACGGGGCCAAGAGTCAAAAAGAAAGACTTTAGAAGCCCAGGACTCCCATAGCTTCCATCTGAGATTTCAAACAAAACTTCTGTCAAATTTCTCCCCTCCCTTTCACTTCTACTCTGAGCAATTCGGGAGAGGGAAACACAGATTAAACAACAGGAAGGCAAAATATTAAGAATTCTCTCCTGTCTGCCATCATGCATGTGACATCTACACACAAGCTGATGGAGAAAAACTGACGAGAGGACAAAGTCACTGGTGCCGTTTAATTTGCCTTGGAAAGTCTGAGCTTGACAATCCAGACTTGGGAGCTCAGTCATTTTATTACGTAAATGTCATTTACCTCTTTACGTCTGGTCACCATGAGATTAGTGGACTAGGGTTTCCAAGTATCATGGGAAAAGTAATCTGAAAAACACTGCTCACCATTTATGTATCAGATGAAATCCTAGTGTAGTTTCATGTCCAATTCTAACTTTCAAACGCCTCTAGGCTCCTATGTCAGTTATAATGAGATATACTGGGCTACACTGATCATGTTGGGCAGAATTCAAACTGAGCCTGGACCTTTTTGGACTCACAGATGCGTTGTGTCCTTTCCCACCTGTGCTCTTGCTCTCTTCATCTGTTTTTCTCCCATGTAACCGTGTCTCCTCTTATTCCTGGGGCTCTCGTTACAAGATCTCTAGTGGATGTTGGAGCTAAACGCGGTGCAGAGCTGCACATACACTGTGTTCCTCACAAACACATGATACAACTTGGTTTGTAAATTAGTCCCAGTAGTGAGTAGCAACAAGAATAATGAGTGGCCCAATCACAACAACAGTATTCTGTAGCAAACAGTATTCTGTAGTATTCTCTCTCTCTCTCTCTCTCTCTCTCTCTCTCTCTCTCTCTCTCTCTCTCTCAATGCAACTTTTTGCATTAATATTTATAAGCTATAGCTGAGATAACAGCACTTGAAACTACAGGAAGCCAGGCCACCGATAAGAGGCACTGCTATATCTATGCTTAATTCTTCTGTTTACGATTCTCTGATCTGTCTCCTTTCCTTCTATAGGCTTGCTTCTCCCTTCAGCCTCTTCTTAACTTCCCTCCTTCAACCCCTCAGCAATCAGTTAAATGTATCTCCAATTGCAGAAGCAGTGACAGATATTGTAGAGCTCCTCTGGGATGTATGCTTCCTGTTTTCTGGGAAATAATTTTGAAGGCGTTTGTAATGTATTTTACATATGTTTCTGAATGTAGAATGAAATTATCCTTCTTTTTAGATGGGATTTCTTTTAATAATGGTTTTTAGGATGGGGAGTTGTTGCTACTACAAGATCTCACTATAGGATATCACTAGTTGACCTGTCTCTGTGTAGTCTGGGCTGGTCTTGAACTTGTGGTAATCCTCCTGCCTCAGCTTCTTGAGTTCTAAACATTGAGATGTGAGTCACTATGGCCAGCTTTGGTTGATAGCATTTGATTATCTTCTCCTGTCCTAGGCTTTTATAACTATATTCTTGGGGAGTACGTAGTCTTTGAACTTTGTTGACCAGAGGCTGCCACTCAGTTATTCTCCAACTGTCCAGAAACTACGATGCCTTCTCTACAAAAATTCAAAGTCTCAAAATGTCTCTTGAGCATCCAGAAAGGGGGATAGACAACAGATGGAACGGATAGACAGATAGTTGTAATGGGTGTGCAGACTAGAGGGAGAGATGTGAGGGAATGTGGTTGATGGACACATGGGTGAGTGGGTAGATGAGTGGGCATGGGGATGTGTGGGAATGCAGTGGGTGGGGTGGGTGGGTAGACTGGATGGATGGATGGATGGATGGATGGATGGATGGATGGATGGATTCACCATATGTAAACTGTTGAATATTCTCAAATATCAAATTACTCACAATAAGCTACTAACTGCAAACACTGGGTACCAAGAAACAAATATTATTAAATTTTCTTCTCATTCCAGTAAACTACTGGACCCATGAGTTATTGTGAAGGATGTCATTACTTACAATACCGAAACAGTGTATTCAGCCACAGTGAGGGTTTGATGTGGTGTACACATGAAAATGTCTCACTATAGCAACTGGCCTTATGAATGCTACTAACACTAAATATTTAGATGGAACTCTGAGTAATTTTGGCCCTACAAACAATTCCTTTCACATTTGGAAGAAATGTTCTCTCCGTTTACAGAGACAAGAATCTTTTTTTTTTTTTTTAAAGGATTGCTTTGAAAACTCTTTCCTCAACAGCTTGGTGCAGGTGTTAACAGGAACGAGAACATAGCTGGGAGCAATTCTCTACTAACAAGAGAGGGTGTAACAGGACTCTTGGCAAAATGTGGTCCCCGTCTAGAGACAGGAAGAGGCAGATGAATCATCAAAACCACAGGGGAGAAACTTGGATCGTGCTGCCCAGAGGTGGCCCCGCCCACACCGAGCAGCCAGCTGAAGGAACTGTTTTCGCACAGCGAAAACTCAGGCAGCTTTTGCTGGAATAATCCTGGTACTAAACTTGACTAAAGTCAGCAAGTGATGTTACAAATTTCCATCCATTTAGAGCAACAACTGAAAGCAATTGACGTGTTTTAGAAAAACCATATGCAATTGTGAAATGGTACATCAGGGGATTGCACATCTGAAGCTACGTTAATTACATTTGGTGTGGTTTTTCTCAGGAAGCTGGGATGTGAAGGATTCTAAGTACATTTTTAAATAGACATTTATATTTCAGAGTTTTTTGAAAGAAAAAATAGCAATTTTCTTAGTGTTTCTTATAAATGCAGGTGTGTTATAACTAATATACCTGCTAAAACTGGAATTATTTGACCACTTTCACCTATGAAAATGCCAATTTCTACAATACTATGGTAGATACAAGATTAGAAAATATGCCAAAGTGTGTGTGTGTGTGTGTGTGTGTGTGTGTGTGCAAACTCTGCGTCATTGCTCCTGCCCAACCTCACACTTCGAAGTAATAAACAAGGATACAAGGAAGTCTGTAATTTTCTGGTCTAGTCATTTGCTTAGCTCAAAAAGAAACAATAATAGAAGAAAGAGAAAGAAAACCAGAAGGAAGGGGGGGGTTCTGAAGTAGTACCAGTACCTCTTAAAATACAGATAGAGTTTGTGGGTGGGGGTGGGGCAGATTCTAAGGACTAAGGGAAATTCCAAAGGCCATCAGAGACTGAGGCCAGTTTGTTCTTTGAGGTTACCATTTCCCCATCAGACCCGGGAGATTAAAACATGCTTAAGACCAAGACCCAGAATGTCTACGAGGTCTGCACCTGCATTTATTTCCCAGATGCAAGAGTCCCTGGCTGCAGTGGGCCATTTCCTAGGACGTCGTGAACCATGGGATTATTAAGTCAAATAACTATTAAAGCTGACTAGAGTGAATGTATATCTGAGCCAAATCAAATATTACATTGTATTTAGGCATAAAGAATTTTCAAAATGTTACTAGAACATTTGAGAAAAACAGGTTCATTCTTACACTCCCTTTTAAAATTACCACAAGATGATTCTCACAGCAAAACAATCCCATAGTGTAGAAAACCAGCTTTTATAGTATGTGTCAGAACAGTCCTTTTATTTTCCCAAAGGAACGTGTAGAAATATAAAAATAATAAGGTTTTAAAAATACAAAACCTTGCTGTCTTTAAATTCCTTCATAGATTCTGTTGAGGGCTTGGCATTTATTTTTTCTTTCAACTGGAAATAAGATTGCTCCCCCCAAAAAATAATCTTTTAATGGTATTCTTAACAAATTCTAAATAAATATTAATTGCAAATGTGTTTGATCACTAAGTACATGCACCACACACACACAAAAAAAAAAATGTATGCTGAATTTCAGGAAAGATGAACAGGATAGGAGAGTTTATGTTAGCTTAGAATTTCCCTATCAGTTTCTTCTCTCATCTTTAATATTACAGCCATACACTGGTGAGCTGGCTATTTTTAATTAGAGGGAAAGCAAACAAAGGCCTCCGTGGTGGCATTCAGATACCTAAAACATTAAACAAAAGCCCATTGACACAGAAAAAGAGTCAGACAACTGCTAGTGATTTTCCTACAATTTCCGTGTTTTTATCGTGTTTCCCCAGGGGTTGTTCTGCTTTTCCCACTCTGGACCAAGGCTGCTCCAACAGCAGCTGCAGATCCTTGGCAGCCCAGCCCCTTCTGGAACCCGCTCCTCGGTGTGACCGGAAGCCCTCCCACGGTGGTCCAAGCGCCTGGATCGATCTCTATAGCAGGAGCTGGAAGAGAAGCAATGTTCCATGAGACAAGTATTGATCTCACTTAACTGTTTACTTACTTCTGTTCAACCGAACCTCTCTATTTAAAGACTGGCAGAACGCAGCAGGCTTTCCCCGGAGTCTAGTCAAATTCATAGTAACAGAAAGCAGTGTTCCTGTGTGCAGCCAGAAGACAACCACACAGTGAGCACCAAGCTATCTTGATTTAGCAGATAGTCACAGTGTCAGATTTCTAATTACAGATTTTTACGGTCAGCTTCTTGCCTTCAAGATAGCTCCCTTTTTCCTTCTGGTATGCCTACATTATTTCTTCTTCTCCTTCTCCTCCTTCTCCTTCTCCTACTCCTTCTTCTTCATCATCATCTTCCTCTTATTCTTACTCTTCTTGTTTGATTGATTTTCTTTCCTATTGGTGGTACATGAACCTCTTCCGGTGTGGGTAAGTGTCTGGGTTAGATTGTACAATACCAGGAATAGGGGTGGGACTGGAAGGGCAAATAGTCCCCACCTAGATGTGGACTAGATTCCCATCTACAGTTTTCACTGTTCTGCTGATAGACCAAATCTCTATTTTAAGACACTGAACCTTATGGAAGAAAGGAAAGAGGCAAGTCAAACACTAGGGAGAGCTAGTTAAAGTCTTTGCCACCCAGGCATGAAGACCTGAGTCCAAGCCCCAGACCCCACATAAAAATAAATAAATAAAAAATAACTGGCCTGGTGGTATGCACGTGTAATCCTCACAGCAGCCCAAACACAGAGACAGGAGAACCAGTAGGCTTACTGGCCAGACAGTATAGCCAGCTAGACAAGTCCCAGTGAGAGACCCTGTCCCCCAAACTAGGTGAACTGTGCCTGAGAAAAGATAGCAGAAGTTGATTTCTGGCCACCATGTACACTTACACACACACACACACACACACACACACACACCTCTGAGTGTGAGACTGGCCCCACCCATCCTTGTTCTTCACCAGCAACACAGAATTAATAGTGGCCTAAGCTAAAGCCCTGAGCTGAGTGACACAAGTTTTTCCTACAACTTTTATGGCCCCTGTTTGCAAGTCTGTGGGTTATAGTCATGTTAATGACAAACACTTGCTGCTCCAGAGAAACTGCACATTAATGAAAGCCCACACAGCCTGGGGCTGATGGCTTTGAAGTCTCGCTAAACATGTAATATCAGCTTGTGAAGCATTAGACAAGGAAATGAGCTGGATAAGGGCTCCAGCCCTAATAGCTCTAAATTGATTATTTCCTTCCTCAAATAAACTCACCAGGCAGCCCCTCGAGCTTACTTCCGGAGACTCACGGTGCCCAGAACCTTATCACAAGGAAATGAGAAGCAAGAAGCCAAACAACTGTGATAAGGCACACTCATGAGATACAAACGCAGTTATGAGAGTTGGTCTGGGATCTCTGGAGTCTAGCAGCAGTTAATTATTCATTAATTACATCCTAAGATCATGGGGGAACAATGCCTTCTAAGCTATTGCATTAAACAGTCAAGCACAAAAGCCTGGGGGAATAATCAAAGGTGGCAGACTCAAACCTGTTCGTGTTATAAAGTGTGGAGCTGCAGTTTATGCAAAGCTGCAGAAAGTGAAGGCCTACTTCTGACTGAGGCACTAATTTGAATCTTACACACACACATCATCTATTTAAAACCAGGACCAAAGCTCACATCTTCCGTTGATGGAGTTTAACTTTGAGACCCGATTCCCATCAAACACCTGCAAT
Organism: Grammomys surdaster; assembly: GCF_004785775.1. NCBI lineage: Eukaryota > Metazoa > Chordata > Mammalia > Rodentia > Muridae > Grammomys > Grammomys surdaster. The sequence goes on along the minus strand of NW_021604564.1, from coordinate 22,092,019 downwards.
GTGGACATTGCTGGAAGAAGTGGAGGATAATGTCAAGATATGAGCACAGGCAACCACTTCCAGGGCAGGAATTTAACATCTCAGGAAACACAATTGGTAACGTGATTACAACAAACTAGAACACTTCTAAGGGGCGCAGGTGGTCTAAAGAATGGGAGAAAATCTTAGTCGTTAAGTAAAACTTAAATGAATATCAAAAGAATAGAAATCTAATAATGAACGTAATCATCATATAATCTAAAGAGATACTCCTTAAAACAACTACAAATAAACAGCCAATAATTACCCGCAAACACTCACAAGGTCTTCAGTCATTAGGAAAATGCAGTTTCAAACCATGTGAGAGTCCACCTTCCCGGAGTCAGAACAGCTCACCTCAACAAGAATCAGAAGGGTCATGGTCCAATCCAGGTGTACCATTCAGGGACTATTCAGGGGAATAATCTAGGATTATTTTTAAGGCCTAGAAGGAATCAGGAGGATTACTAAAGCAAGCAGGGGGAACCACAGGGAGAAACAATAAGAGAGGGCAAGAGGAAGCTGGACAGCATCAGGACACAATAGGTGTGCACATGGAGATGTCACAGGGACAGTGGTGATACGTATTAACAAGTATATTAAATACAAAGGACAGATTTTTAACACTAGGTATTTATCAGAATGAATTTCAATACAACTGGGATCACTCTTTCCTCTCTGAGACAAATATTTTGTGATTATGTGTGTAGTGTTTGAAAATTAAAACTTTAAAAGTCAATTAACAGCCAGTAAGGTAACAGACATCTGCAATCCAACACTTAGGAGACTGAGGCAGGAGGGTCTCTACTAACGTTCAAAATTTGTGTTGGTCAGATAGCAGGACCTTGGCAGAAAAAGAAGGAGGAGGAGGAAGAGGAGGGGGAGGAGGGAGAGGAGGGAGAGGAGGGAGAGGAGCAGGAGAAAGAAAGAAGAAAGGAAAAAGGAAAATGAAACCAATCACCAAGTCAGTATAGTGTACTAACACTAGTATAAAGAAAATAACATCTAGTATAGTAAACATTTTTTTTCATCCTGTGTACAGGAATGAACTCCTACAGTTCTGGAGAGTATGGAGCCTAAGACCATTGTGCCTATAGAGTCAGTGTCCCTTGGGGCTCACTTCCCAGTTAATTGGGTCATCGTTTTGCTGCATAGGTACAGGATGTAAAGATTTCTCTGCGATATCTTTTATAAACCACTCCCAAAAGATCTACATTAAATAACCAATTTTCCCAAGTTCCATACTGGAAGCCCTTTTGACATTCCTTTAACATCCACTAACACTCAAGTTCTAAGTCCTGTCCCCTGGTCCTCTCCCTTTCTGAGGCTCTGGTGTTGTGGTGATTAGAACCAAGTGAATAACCGTGAGATACGTTGGTCCTGACTTTGACATGTGTTAATATGATAGACAGCTAAGTGAACACAAGAGGCACGGTAAGTCATCAGAGATGACGGTCACTCTACAGGAGGCTGTGTGTAGCTAACAGGCAAATTCTGTCACATTTTACATAAGACCTTGAAACCATATGGATTTTGGTGTCACAGGAGACCTGAGCACAATCTCCTGTGTGTGCCAAGGAAGGAACTGTATGCATTTTTCTGCTTCTAATGTATGATGGATTTGTTATACAGCAAAAGAAAATGGCTACACTGAAATACCATGTTCAATGAATGCATTAAAAAAATGTATCTATGAAGAACAGATCTATGAAGAACAGCTAGGTTGAAGAGTGTGGTCAAGACAGTTTCCTACCTGCTGTCATTTCAGAGGGACTCCCAAGTGTAAGAATACATTTACACTCTTTCCTGTGAAGATCGTCATGACAAGATATTAGGAGTTTTGGACTAATGGCCTGTGGCACCTACCACTCATTATGAGAGCCAGGAGTGTCTTAAAATGTTCCAGATGCCTGTAAGTTGTTTTAGAAAATGTTGGAATTTATTAGAGAAAAAAAATAAACACAGGTTAAAAAAAATACAACAAAATTTAAACGCAGGTTTAGAAAAACCCTGTAAGACATAGGGTTTTCAAAAAAGAGAGTCCCCAAAAGTCCATCTTGAAGGCTCGCTAAGATACAAAGACATGTAAGATATCCATGGAAGTAGGCTGGCTCAAGTCTGTAGTCACAGCATTTAAGAGGCTGAAATACCATTGCCACTGGTTCAAGACCAACCTGCAGTACATAGTGAAATTTTATCTCAAACAAACAAACAAACAAACAAACAAACAAATAGTAAAAGTAAAAGAAAAAAATTGACACACTCATTACTGAGGCTGACATTGGATTCTACAATTTAAATACACAAGTAAAACAGCATTGTATGTCTTTTCCCGTGTGAAAAATGAAGAGAAAAACTAACAAACAATGTTTTCATAATTATGTGGACTGCACAGAATCACCTAAGGGATGATGATTCCTCCTGAGAGGGTGCTCCCTTCCTTCACAGAGGAGCCCTGAAGTCCTGATCAGCCATCAACCCCCTGAGAACAAACCTGTTTCCTTGTTCGTTTGTTGGCAAGACTTGATTTGATAAGCTTGGGGGCAATGCTTAGATAACGAAGCTAATTACAATCATTGCTGTTGGATGTAATTAAAAACAGAAAGACACATGTGTTTCCCATCCTTCTGTTGTTCTATAATCAGCAACAAACAGGAGAAAAATAAGAAGTGGGGACACGTGCTCTGAGAGGCAAGAGTGAAATTCTTGGTGTATGAGATAGTGAAGACAAACTTGCCAGCATTTGGGGGAGCCATACACTTCCACAGCCCGTGGGTATCCTGTGTATACCCTCTAACTCTTTGCTTGTTTAAATAATCTAGCTTTGACTAAAATATTTATTTGAACTCATTACAAGTCAAAGAAATTAGCTGGATTGTTTTTCCTGCTATGTTATTACAATTCTCTCTCCCAAAACATGTCAGTTTGCTTTGTTGATATTCTTTTCCTCAGACAGACGTTGATTTCATTGGATGGGTGGCCGGCTTGCCTTCTTGGGGTGCCTTATGAATTCCTGGCTTATACCATTTACAAACCTCACTCTAGCATAAAATATTATATATGAAGTTGGGTTGTTTGTAGGTTTTTAAAAAACATTTACATGTTTGGTATACAGAGTAGGATAAATACCCAAGTTTGCTTCTTCTTCCCCCCCCCCAAATACTTAGTCACTTTATTGTAAGTGATATTTTCATGTGAATTTGGGGTTGTTAGTCATGTTCTTTGGCTACTTAAGAGAACCAGAGAATTTTAATTTTTGTTGCTTTATGAGACTTTTCCCCCAGAAATAGCAGGATTAGTTCATTTCTAATCCTCATTTTCAGAATCATTCCAAACACTGGCATCAGATTCTGCTAACAGTTCATACCACGTCTAATGTGTACATGAACCCAGGCATGCTGATATCTGTCCACAGTGACTGAGCCCACAGGAGCACAGGACATATTTGGATTTCTCATTGTGTTACTCGGGAAGACTCCATCTGTCTTAGGCAGCATCCACACCTCTGACAAGCAGCTCTCTGGCAAGCATATGCTTAGAGTCAAACTGCAAAGGGGAAATTGTTCCAGAGAACATGCTAGTAGGATACTGCCTATGCAGAAGAGGGCGCCTTTTTCCCAATTGACATTTTAAAGACAGTTGCCACTCTAAAATTTCCAACTGCCTGTGACCCTCCCAGCCCCAAGGGATTTTTGGCAAATATCAGTCAACAAATCGGGAAGTGACCACTACGAGGGTCCAGAAGGCCTGTGAGTAATGATACACCTGGACCAGCTTAAGGGAGACGGATCAATTTTACTTGGGATGATTCAAGGAGTATACAGTTTTGGGAAGGGGCAGGGTAGAAATATACAGGACAGGCAAAGGTCATTGGCTAAAAGTTTAAGTTACCCAGATGTTTCATTAGCATGGGCAAGCATGCCAGGAATCTCAGGCGCTACCTGACCAGGAGAAAGGAAGTTGAACCTGCAATCTAACTAAGGCTACCAGACATTCCACAGATACAGGGTGTGTGGAGGTTAAAGTCAGAGAAGGGGAAGCCCTACTAGTAAAGTGAGTCCTCCATTTTGTGTCAAGCCCAGAAGCTATCTGGACAGTGGTCGAGATCTACCTTAATTAGCATGGGTTTCCCACAGTGCCTAATTTTAATTGATTCTTTAAGGCTCTGAAACTTTATTAATGGTCCCATCTTTTCCGCTCCTCTTCCTTGAGCTCACTACGTAGCTGAGGCTAGCCCCAGAGAACTTCCACATTGGCAGTTTCACACTCACTTTGAAACCATTAGTTCAGGGATAGATAAGATGGTCATTTTGCACTGGTGTCAATGCATGTTGAACACACATACACCCCCCCCACACACACACATACACACATATATATAGTTTTAATGGAAATTTTAAGGCTGGAAGACAGCTCTATGGTTAAGAATGCATACTATTTTAGAGTTCAGTTCCCAGTATTCACATAGAGTGGGTCATACTTGCCTATAACTCTAGCTTTAGGATATCCTACAACTTTTTCTGGTCTTCTCCAGCATTGAATTCACGTGGATAACCCCACACAAAGACACACATGCATATATTTTTAAAAAATCTCTGTGGTCTTTTTCCCTTTAAAGTAAAGCAGAGCAAAGACATCAAATTAATTGAAATAACTGGAAATGACTCATCAGCTGTTGGGTGAATAGGGTTCAAGGCAGAAGTTGTTTCCCTAATTATTGGCCTCCTGTGTAGTGCCAGGCCCAATTTCCCAATATTTAATTATCTGAGAGGTGAAAATGGAAGCTTACAGCCATCCTAAGTGTTCACATATAGGCCCTCAACTTGCTGCTGCAGCTGTCACACCTACAGCTTCCGGCAAGGCTGATGGATAATTAACTCTCTGGGATGGTAAGCCTAAATATACCCTTTCTTTTCTAATTTGACTTGGTCTTGGTGTTTTATCACAGCAACAGAAAAGTAACTAGCATACATCTTAACACTATTGCCACTTTGTAATGTGTGTGAGGGGGGGCAGGTGGGGAAGGGAGAGGGAGAGAAAGAGAGATTTACTATGTGTGATCTGAGAGTTAATTAGTAATTAAGACTGGAATTTTAAAAAATTGTGTTTGCCTGTGGCACTGAGGTAGGAAAGCCTAGGGAATAATTTATCAACCTGGTACTCCACCTGGCTTGGGCTATGCACACACACACCCTTCTGAAAAAGGAACCTAGCAACCTGTTGGCAATCTGGAGGTCCCCCTGTATCAGAATACATACATACCTGCTTAAATAACAGAAACAATTCACTCCCATTGGTAACCACTTGACAACGCCCCATTTCTACCCAAAGACATCTTGAAATACATCCAGGAACTACAGACAATGGGCCAATCCAGTCTGAACCAGTTTTGCATGCATGCACAATAAAGTAAATGGTGTCCTCTGAGTGAACCTTTAGGGAGAGTCCCCTCTTACGATCTCACGTTTAGGCGTCGTGGAGAGTATATATTATTAAAATTGGATGCACTGTGGGAAGGGACACATAGACAGTGAGCAAAGGCTTTAATCCAAGCCTGTCAATCAAAACAGATAACCTTCCATGCTGTGTCTCTTAGCAGCAAAGCTCTCCTCTCTAGAGCCCACATAAAAGGAATGTCCCAGAGTTGTCTCACTTGTGTGGCCCACTGTCACTCTTGACAGCATATCTGAGCTGTACCTTGCTTTGCTTTGAGTAATGTTCTCTTGGGGCCTGTTTTTCTTTTGAATGAGGCACTGAGAACTTGGAAACACCTGCCCCAGCCTCCAGCCACTGGAATAAGATGACTCAGCAAGCTGCTGTCAACAAAACTACTCCGCTTTGTGAATCTGTTGTCATTCAATAAATTCTGGTCCTGTGGAGAGACACAAATATCTTTGTCTGAGTTAATGTCTATCTATAATTCTAATGTAGTGTGCTCACCACAATATCCAAATATAAAAATGAGCCAAGAGGAAATTCATCAAATCCCTACTGCCACAAAACAATAGTTTTAGCATTTCACCTTCTATTTGTTCGAAATTCTATTGTTCTTTGCTTATGGAATCTGTGTAAACTTGATCATTTATTGTTTCTAGTCCTTTTTTTTTTTTGTAAACCACATATCATTTTTTAGGTAAGCAATCATGCCATCTGCAACCATCAACAGTTTGGCTTCTTTTTCTGAACTACTTTGGGACTTTTTCCCTTCTATGGTTTTCTTACACACTCTAGAACATTCTAGGGACCTCTTGACCGTTTCCTGTCATACTCATTCTGTTTACCATCTACATGAGTTTGCTCTTCTTCTCTCTGTGTTTTAAGGTACTTGATGGTAATGCCTGAGTCTTAACAAGATTTCCTCAACCTATGTGGAAGAGAAGCCTGCATGCTCTAATATAATTAAAGCATCATTTTTTTTAAAAAAAAAGTAAGGCTAGAATTCAAAAAGTATCTATTTTATTTATTTATTTATTTATTGTAGGCTATGATAAGGACCAGCCTGTTCAGTCACCAATCAAAACCTCTGCTCAGGCAACACCTGGTCACAGGGGTGTCATCACAGGGGTGCTTACAGTACCAAGTTGTACAGTACTGTTGCCTACACATCAGCTCATGGTCTGCCCATACAGCAGACTAAGAGTCATCACCAGTTTTATTTCTGTTAGAAGCTATCCTTAATCCATGTTACTGTCTTGTAGTTTTTAAACTAACTTATTATGATAATGAACTGAAATCCTCTGAGGTCATATGAAATCCTCAGACAGAGAGCAAGGTGATCTGCTCCAACCTTCCTAAACAGACAGTCAGAAAATGGACATACAACAATCATGAAATCACAGCAAAAGCAACTCTGAACGCTGACATAGAGAACAACAAGAAAACCTGTACAGATTCCTGTAACTCACAGGGCAGCCTAACCATCGAGAGGCTGTTCTCACATCCTGTTATTTCGCTAAATATTCCTTTGCCATTTAATACTTCTTATTAACTGATATTCTGTGGTGGGGTGAGTATCTAGTTGAGGAAGGATCAGTGAACCAACTCAATATTTGTGATCAGAAGTACAAAGGACAGATTGTTTTCATTCTAGTAGCACGGAAGCTGGGTGTACCTCATTGGACATGCTCGAGAAGTGTGTCAGATGTGCATTTTTCAGATACTAGAATACCAGCACAAATGTAATGACAGATCTTTGTTGCAATAATATTTAAAATGGCAGGTCTAATCTGGCTTGTTCTTATGGGGCCGCCATGTTTCTGATGCCACGAGCGGTGGCGTGCTCAGGCCGGGTAGAAGCACCGGCCCTGGCACCCACAAGATGCCAGTGTGGGAGATGGCTCTGCCAATCTACCACGCTATGTCCACAAAGCTTGGCTGAACCCCAGACAATACCTGCCATCCACATGGTATCCGGTAGAAATGAAACTCTAAAGCTTAATTATTATCCAAATGTTTTATATATTTAGAAATGCTCAATTAACAATTTGCCCACACAATTAGAGCTGTTTCCCAACATCTAACCTTAAGATATAAATCATTACCCAGGAACATCTTTCCTCTCCCTCCTCCTCCCAATTACCAAACTTTATTGTAAAATGTAGAAGGAAAAATATACTGCTACAGATCTTTGTGACGTAGACCCTGTGTCTCAACAGAAAATCCACTGCTATCTACACTCTGCCCTTACACACAGCCTGAAAAATGCCTTTATACAGTATTCGATAACACCTAGATTCTAATCGAAACCCATCCCAGAAGGTCAGGGGTAGGACTTGCTACCTGGAGTATAACGTGTCCACTCAAACGTTTTAAATTTTGGAGCATTTCAAACCAAGGACACCCAACCCATCAAAGAAAAAACTACCAAAGCCCCAAACCAAACCAGAACACATATAGAAAATGATGTAATTAACCAGGCTGTGCCAGCATAGCTGAGCTCAGTGTAATGCCGGTGAGCAGCCAAGAAGCTGCACAGGTGAGCAGGTGAACAACTGAGCAGCTGAACAGGGAATCAATCAGGTGAGCATGTGAACAGGTGAGCAGCTGAGCAGGGAATCAATCAGGTGAACAGCTGAGCAGCTGAGCAGGGAATCAATCAGGTGAGCGGGTGAACAGTTGAGCAGGTGAGCATCTGAGCAGGTGAGCGGGTGAACAGTTGAGCAGGTGAGCAGGTGAGCAGGTGAGCATCTGAGCAGGTGAGCATCTGAGCAGGTGAGCATCTGAGCAGGTGAGCATCTGAGCAGCTGAGCA
>NW_021604564.1:22081945-22083741 GCF_004785775.1 Grammomys surdaster | reverse complement strand
CTGAGCAGGTGAGCAGGTGAGCAGGTGAGCAGCTGAGCAGGTGAGCATCTGAGCAGGTGAGCAGCTGAGCAGGTGAGCAGGTGAGCATCTGAGCAGGTGAGCAGGTGAGCAGGTGAGCAGGTGAGCAGGTGAACAGTTGAGCAGGTGAGCAGGTGAGCAGGTGAGCAGGTGAGCAGGTGAGCAGGTGAGCAGATGAGCATCTGAGCAGGTGAGCAGGTGAACAGGAACAGATGTAGGGCACAGCCTTGGCAGGCAGTCCAAACCTTGACCAGGTTCAAACTGTAGCTGTTCCTTGGGTCTGCATGACCCTGGGCAAGAACTTCACTTCCCAGGACCTGTTTCCTCTTTTATAATATGGAAACAATAATAGTACCTCCTCCTACATCTCAGTAGGAGTCAAATGTATGTCTTTCTAGAATAATACAACATAGAAAGTACCACAGCAGAATCACCATTTATGTAATTGTTTTTAAATTACATAAATGTGTATTTTAAATTTAGCCACATAATATCTTTTAAATACTTAAGAGGAAGTGAGACATTTTCATATATTCAATCATAAGAATAGAATTTGAGTTTTTATTGAACTTAGCCCATTTAAGCTATATTCTTTTCTAAAATAAAATTTACTAAGCTTTTTCCCTTCTTTAAATGTCACTGAAAGAAATACTATCATTTTCTTTGCTCATAAATGGGTTTTTTAAGTGCAAATATGGACCATCAACAGTGGGCAAGTCAATTGCTGACTCTCCAGAACTCAGTTGCATGCCATCAGCAAGTTGCTTGATACTTGTCTGAGATCTCCTGAAGATATTTAATATTTTATAGCCACATTTAAAATAGCTTAAGGTTAATGCATATTCAAATGCTGGAGGAAGGCACCAGATTCTAGGAGCATGGAATCACACGAGATATGGATAGTTATGGCTTCATTCTTTCATCATCTTTTCTGAACCACCAGCTTCTTTGTAGCCAGGTTTGAGCTGGAAGGAAGCCAAGAAAACCTATAAATGCTTTAGGCTGCTCAGACAGGTCAAAGTGTGGCTGTGCAAAACATATTTTTCCATTTTCTTGCCAACTTTTTAAATATTTAAGGGCTTTCATTTCACTTATGGTTCTTTTGACGCTGTGTAATTTGAATGTGAGTCAACTTGGACAAAGTATTTGGTTGTGATTTCCAAGGACCGCGTAGATGGGGCTTGGTGTTCTCACTTCTGAATCTGCATACAGGTGTCCACTACTGTCTACACAACTGAAATATTTCCAATAGGTCCTGGAAAAGCCTAGAAGGGCTATAATCTGGGCTTTCTGACTTGCTCACTGAGTCCACTGGTCTTCTGTTTTCTTCCACCATAAGTCTCTGCTATGTAGGATTTTGTGTTTCAGAAAAGACTATGCAAGGTTGAAGCCATATCTATCAGTATTATATGTGTTTCTGTGCTCCTAGACCTGGTGCCTTCTTCCAGCATATTCATTAAGGTTGATGAATATTCACCAACCTTAAACTATGTTAAATTTGAACATAAAGATTGGGTTCAAATCCCAGGTCTACCTCTCACTGTGTGTCTGGGCCTTGACCGTGTGGTCCAACCTAGCTCACTAGTAACAATTTCAGAGTTTGTGTAAGAATGAGACTTTCTTGTGTCACAAGCCTATCATGCATGGTACCTACTTGATCGGCCATGGTTACCATTGCTGTGTGCTGTGTGGTAGTCACAGTAGCAAAGACAGTAAGTGCAAACGAATGCTCTATTTTTACTGCGGCTACAAAAGATCAAAAGAAAAAAAAGGCAAAA
>NW_021604564.1:22072154-22081935 GCF_004785775.1 Grammomys surdaster | reverse complement strand
CTATTTTTACTGCGGCTACAAAAGATCAAAAGAAAAAAAAGGCAAAAGTGAGTGTTTTGCTATTTTTACTGCGGCTACAAAAGATCAAAAGAAAAAAAAGGCAAAAGTGAGTGTTTTGTTACGTGGAGAGGCCCAGAACCTAAAGGTCCACATGACAGACATGGTAACGAACGATTTCGTACTGGTGAGCACTTTCTCTGATCACAGCTGTGGCTGACACTCGCGTACCTGGATGTTAGCTCTTTGAAAGTAAGTTCTACTTTTCTTGGGAGACTAAGTAACTCCCATGTGATTAAAATTAAGCTGACTCATTGGCTGTGGGTTTCTGCTTTGGAATCAGCACTAGTCAGACTCCTAGGCCACTTCTGTGTTACCTCGATCCTGCCACGGGCAAGCATGTCAGGTTCTAGCAGAAATATGATAAGCCAACACCAACTTTAGATTTTCAGGGCATTTATTTAAATTGCTAATCAAACTCAACTCCAGTGCCTTCTGTATATGCTAGCTCCAGGGTGCAAAAAAAAAAATCATGTGCAGAGAACATACCAGATGGTTTTGCATACTGATAACCCAAGTTCCCTGCTCTAACTTCCAGGTATGTACAACCAAGCCTCTTGTGATTGTCCTACAGTTTGTATAATTTAAATATTTTGAAGTCTTTGGTTCAAAATATAAACATAAAAGGAAGGAGACTCAATGTCTGTATTTCTGGAGATTCCTTATTTGATTCTGAGGAAAAAAATAGTTATAGATATAACAGTGTAACTGTTCCCACCAGTGGTATCCTCACTTTTACTTAACAATCACCACATCACAAGCATTGTTTTTCAAGAGCTTAGATTAGCATGGGCTGACACATTTAAAGTCTCCAGGACATCTAAGAGTCAGTCAACAAACTGAAGCTGTTGAGATGTCTGCTCCTAATTGATACAAGAACAGCAGAAACCAAAAATGCCATTCATAGATGACTCCAATAAAAAGAATCACAAATTATTGACTTGTTTTATTTATATACACTGATGAAACACCACATTAATACTTGTGTCCCAGTTCCCATGAAAAACAACACACTAGACCTGAGCCTGTCTGCTGCCTTTGTGCCCAGGGAGTGCTGGCTCTGTTAAGAATGCATTTCTCACTAGCCTGGTACTGGCTACACAGGCTAGGCTGGCTGTCCAAGGAATCCCAAGGATCCTCCTGTCTTAGCCCCTGCAGTACTGGATTTACAAGTGGGTACCACCAAGGCTGGCTTATTTGGTTTTGGTCTAGAACTCAGGTCTTCATGCTTACAGGGCAAATACTTTACTGCTGTGCAAACTAAACTCCACCATCTCTTAATAATTTAAATATGTCTCCTTTAAGATATCCTAACTTCTCTGGTTTTGCCATACCTTCCTTCCCGCTCACTTGTCTTTTTAATGGGTAATTGAGTGTCTTCCTCATCAGAGTTATGCTTATGCATTCTTGATTTTTTCTTGTATTGCTTCTTCCTGCCTATCTTCTTAGTTTACTCCCCTGTCATCGTTTTCTCTCTGTTTCTTCCCACTCAGTGATTATGTTTACTCTAGTCCAGGTCTGCTGCTGAAGCTTAGAATGTCTGAAACAATGAGCTGGCTGGTCCTTCCTGGGAAGGAACAAAATGCTGAAGGCAAGCATAGATTCAGAGTGCCTTTCTTCACTCACTCCAGTGTCAACCTCAGCATTACTTGTCCTAACTGTAGAAGTGTCTTGGTTTGTCTTCATTTGTCTTCCGCAGTGCAAACAAAGGAGAAAGAGAGTTAATTCTTTGCATTATTAATGTTAGCTGTGCAGGTCACGCTATCTGTTAATGCACGCACTTGAATCAGCGGGAAACATTCCTTGTTAGGTATGTGAAATATTGAGAGGCAAGTTTTTATACCCCAAAGACAAAGCTGCATCTTTGATGCATGAATCAACAAACAGCTGGTCCTTCCTCAATGAGGAAATGCCAGTACTCTCTAATAAAATATAACACTGTGCAAAGTATCAGCTGCTGTCCACCTGCTGGATTCATTATCCCACCTAATGGTTTTTGCAGGTAACTCAGCAGAGGGACTTAAAATTACATAAATTTGTCCTCAGGTTTTAAATGTGCCAGAGTAGCCAGTTTTCCGGTATCTGAGTTGACCCAAGAGCTGAATGGTCCCTGTGTTAATGAGTAATAAATACTCGTGGCCGAGCCTTGCTCTGGTCAGGTGCCAAGGAAATCATCTACTGCCTGGGACCATGCAGGCATTCTCCTTACATACCTCTGATGCAAGCAGAAAAAATGCCTAATCCTTGATAAGTGCAGTAATCCACAAAGCACAGATAAATGTAAAATGAGCGATAGCCAGATTTTAAAGCAAATGATGAAATAAGTTCCCTGACAATCATACTTTCTGCTGGGGACCAGGTGGAATGTTGATCCCATCATATTCTGACACTAAGAAGTCTCTAAGGAAAGGACAAAGAGAGACAATGTGCTACTCATCTCAGCATGATGTGACTTGGGATGGAGGAGCAGAGAAAAGATGTCATCTGTGTGTTATGTTGCTGTTTTCAGCCTCTGTCCATTCTTGTTTCTTTTCTGCTATACTGTTACTACAGTTGTAGCCAGTAAGAAATCTCAAAGTCAAATAATGGAAGGGTTTTAACCAGATGTCTACTTCTTCAGACCTTACTTATACAAAATAAATGCATTTTAATAGATATTAGATATCCCAGATGGGACAAGCTGCTTTGTCTCAAGTTTTTAGACTTTGTGGGACAGAGAATCAAAAAAAGAAGTTATAATGACTCTTGTATTTTTCTTAAATGTGACCAGTTATTTGGACTCAATCATGGACTGGTCGAGAAATCAATCCAATATTGGAAATAACAGTCTTCATTTGGAAGGCTGGTTCTGGACATTTTGAGAGACATATTTGGAAGTTAACCGTGGTTCTCTATGATGTTAGTTAGTAAGAGATAAAGTTGGGACAAGATCTGGATTTCAAATAAGTGTTAGTACACGTATTAAGTCTCTTTTAATTGTCATGTTAAAATTACTTTTGTTTGTTCTACAGTATTTACTGTAAGATGTATTAATTATATACTTTCTAAGTGTGTGTGTTAAAAATCTGGTGTGTCTGCTAAACAGTCTATCAACCAGCTTTTTTTTTTTTATTGTCCTGAGTATTACAAGACCTTCATATTCTAAAAAAAGCTTGCAAATACTGGAAGAAGTAAGTCAGGCTTTAAGCAGAAGCAAGAGGGTAGTGGGCTTGATTATTGCTGATATAACAGCTTTAATTACATTAATTGCTAGTACCACTTCTCTTGCAATTGCTTTGATACAGGGAGTTAAGACAGCTACTTTTGTTAATCATTTAGCAAAAAAATGTTACTAATGTGTTGAGTATACAAGAGAATTTAGATAGGCGTTTGGAACAATGAATCAATGCTCTTTATCCTATTCAAATTCTTGGAAGGAGGTTCAGAGTTTAAGAGTAAGGAGCCATCTCGAGTGTCATACCAAATACCAATGGAATTGTGTTACTTCTAAAATTTACAATGATCGTCATTACAGTTAGGAAAAAGTTTAAAGACACTTTCAGGGTATTTGGCATAATTCTAACACCTCTCTGAATGTTTTAACTGTGCATAGTGAGATTATGAATTTAAAGAATGCTACTCTGCTGAGTTTTGATGCTGCAGATACTGCTGATAAAATTATTCATGGCCTGAGGTCATGCTTCAAAAATGGCATATATAGCTTAATCATGCTATCCCTTTTTGTCCTGGGAATACTTTTATTCTTGCCCATCATGTTAAAACTTGTCTTTAACAGCGTCAACAAGTTGGCAGCCAAAGTACAATGCTTGAACCTGAAAATGGACCCACAGACAGAGTTATTAATTTAACAGGCTGGCAAGCCAAGGATGGGTAAGATTCTGCACAGAGCCTTACCAACCTAAGATATAAGTGCATTGCTTTTGATAATGCATATTCCATGTTGGGTAAGGAAGGCACTCCTGTCAGAACAACCTAAGATAGACTCATTCTTGTTTATGAAATAAAAAAGGGGGAGATATGGAAAGCTTTTGGGGCTGCTTGACAGGAATCTGACATTGGCCAAGGACAAGGAAATGGGCTTTAGGCAGGAATCTGACATTAGACTAGAACAAAGAAGTAATTTCAGGCAGGAATCTAAGTATTAGGCTAGAACAAAGAAGTAGGCTTCAGGCATGAAAATAACTTTGGGCTAGGATAGGGAAGTAGGCTCAGATATTTTGGTCATCCTGATAACCCCTTAGAATCGGTGATCACAGAAGTGATCATGGGACTTTGCTTATTGCCTTGCTTATTCTTTGACTGTGTTTATTGTATTGCTTGTTTCTTGACTATTTGCATCTCTTGTATTGCTGGTTCCTCAACTTAGAATTGACCTTAATAATCGCATGTAATTAGAATGGTAAAAAGCAAATTGGGAAAAATATTTTTTTAAAAATAGATATTAGTAAGTCTGCTATTTACTTGATTATTTATGAGGAAATAAAAACATATCTTTTAAAAGGTAATACATGTAAAATTAGAAAGGGTACTAAGACTTTATAAAAACATACGACTTGTCCAGGAGATGGCTTAGTGAGTAAGAATGTGGGCTGTGTAAACATTCGGACCTGAGTTTGGATCCCAACACTCAAGCAAACAGCCAGGCATGGACATATACAATTGTCACCCCAGCACTGTGTGGAACAAAGACAAGATCATCACCAGGCTTGTTAGTGGCCAGCCTAGCCTCAGGTTCTATGAGAGGTCTTGTCTCAAGAGAAGTGGGCAGAGAGTGACAGTATCCTCCTCTGATATCCTCATATGTATGTACATGGGTATACATACTCCCCTTCCCCCCCACATGCTCATATACCCCATACATATCATATACATACCCAGAAATACATACATGCTCATACCACACATACATCATAAACATATTCAGAAACATATACACATTCTCATACACCACATATCTTTCACATACCCACAACACACATATATGCTCATATACCACACATACACACACACACACACACACACACACACACACACATCTTGTACATACCTACCACCCCCCACACACACTCACACAGAGCAGTATCTGGGTGTGGTGCTTTGCTGTGGTAATTGAATTAGGCTGAATGGTCCTGAATTAGTCACCCTACTGAATTTTCAATACAATATATTCTACAGCTCCTCTTGCACAGATATTGATTTTTCATTCTTTGTTTTTAATATCTTTCATGAATTGACTTCACCCTAAACACAAAGCCCAATTGCCCAATACTATACAACACTAGACTCTCCGATGACTCAACTGAAGGAGATGCTCACTTAACAAAAAGGAGACTTAGGGAATTAAGAGAATGATGAAATGATAATTTCAATTGACAAAAGGATGTTGTCCGAGTCAACGAGTGAGAGCTGTCAAAATACAGATATATTTATGCCTTTGGGTAATTTACTATTCAAAAAATTCACAAGCTATACCAGTTTTACTCGCTTTAATTTACCAAGCACTGGTGATTTCACTGTTCTGCCATGGCCTCTGCAAGCACAGGATCCTATCTTGCTGTCTTAATTGCTAATGTTGTCTCGGGTCACACTCTACACTTGATACAATTGTGGTGGGAGGGGTGTGTGTGCCATAGAGTGGCTAGAAAGGATTAGAATCTCTACAGAGTTTATAAAGACCCCCTGAAGGTAAAGGGTAATATTTGGCTGTTTCCTCTCAATTTAAACATTTCCTCCTAGAGGGAGTGAGTCTGAGGGAACTCAGGAGTTAAATAAAAATATAATAAAAGAAACTTGGAAAACTGAAAAGTTCTTGAGCAACTTTCCCTAGCATTACAAAAACATTGACAGACTCTGCCCACCTCACCCCACCCCACCTCACTCCATTCCCCCTCCCATCACACTCCCAAACGCAAAGAAAGAGCTAGCAGCATAACCTGCAAGCTGTGCAGAATGCCCCAGGGTTCAGTTTCCCATGTTGGGGTGATGCAAATCCCTGCTCCTGTAGGTCACCCGTAACCCAATACAAACTCACTGGTTCTCCATGTTGGACTTTGATGCAACTGGTACTGTCATGAGCTCCCCTTCAGGGATGAATAGATGGTTGAAAAGTTCACAGATCTGATCTTCTTCATACGATTTCAATACATAGATGTCTTTGTGTTTCTGCTTTGCATATATATATATTCTCACTGTTTCGGCCATGGTAGCTATCTTCCAATAATTCACCAAAATGACGAACACAAAGGGAAAGAGGAGTGGCACTTGGCATTTGTTCTCTAGGCCTTTTAGGAAACAGGGAGTTGTTCCTTTGGTCACATTCATATGAATCTACAAGAAGGCTGACATTGTAGACATCAAGGGAATGGGTCCTGTTCAGAAAGAAATGCCCCATAAGTGTTACCATGGCAAATCCGGAAGAGTCTACAATGTCATCCAGCATGCTGTGAGCATCATTGTAAACAAGCAAGTTACGGGCAAGATTCTGGCCAAGACGATCAATGTGCAGACTGAGCACATTAAACACTCAAAGAGCAGAGAGAGCTTCCTGAAGCGGGTGAAGGAGAACGATCAGAAGAAAAAGGAAGCCAAAGAGAAGGGCACCTGGGTTCAGCTGAAGGGCCAGCCTGTGCCACCCAGAGAAGCACACTTTGTGAGGACTAACGGGAAAGAGCCCAAGCTGCTGGAGCCCATTCCATACGAATTCATGGCCTAGTGTACAAAAGAGAAATAAAGGACCCAGACTGCAGAGTGTTTTCCTTAAAAAAGAAAAAAAGACAAAAAAGAAAAAATAGTCTCACTAAAAATGTGTTTTATACTAAATACTGTGTTTTGTACAATGATGTTACTCAGGAAAATGCACAGGATTCTGAAAGCTAATGTTTTATATATGTTTTCTAAAGCTGCTATATAATACACCTTTCAGAAGGGTGCAGGCAGACCTATGCATGCATCAATGTAGCTGACACTTGATGAGAATTCTTAGTGTGCACAGTTTAACTAGCTATGTCTAATAAATCCATGTCATTTTGATCAGTTTTTAATCTATTCACATTTGCTTTAAGAATGACAGTTAAGGGACTAGAGAGATGGCTCAGTGGTTAAGAGCACCCAAGTGACAGCTCACAACTGTCCATAACTCCAGTTCCAGGGGATCTGAGGCCCTCACACCAATGCCTATAAAGTCAGATAGATTATTTTTAAATTTTTGCTTTTTTTAAAAAAAAATGACAGCTAAAAATAGACAGTAACTGTTCCTTAGTTAACCACATTTAGTGTAAACTTTGAATATGTTACTTCAACCTAAATTCAGTTCAATACACACAGAGGTACCATAAGTGATATACATTGGGGTATTGGTTAAAAATGAGATTTTGTCAACTGCTCTTGGAAGAACGGAAAACTATGCTTTCGTGATTGAATTTCAGGGTGAAAGCATGAGTTGTGGGTTAATTCATCTCATCAACATCTGACAGCACATCCACCTCTCCTTCAGGTAGTTAATGTTTAGTAAGATCCAGATCCATGTGCTCCTCAAGGCAACCTTGCGCTACGCCCAACAGAACAATGTGCAGTGTCATATAAATTACATACAAGAGCAATGGAGTCAGGTATGGAGAGTAGAGTATCTGATTGGGGGCCTTGTCGTTTCCTGGAGGAAGAAGCATTTAAATTGAAACTCGGGGGACAGCTAAGATTTCAGTAATTAAAGAGGAGGATTTTCTTCAGAGTTATAATTAACAGTATGGAAAGGCAGGAGGTATGTAAGAAGAAACAACACAGGGAATCTGTCAGCTGTGATACTGTGTGTGTGTTTCCATATTCTCTGACCCCTGTGCCCTTAGGCAAGATGAGACCATGCCTATCCAGCAATTGAACAAACTAGAATGTTCCTTTATTTCTTCTCCCCAAAGATAACTGCAAGAACTAGTTTATCCCACTCTGCTTCTGAACATTTTTCTTTCTTTTCTTTTGTTTTTGGTTTGTTTTGTTGATTTAAGGTTGTTTTTTTAGAGAGGAGGATTGACTTTTAGCGACATGGTGTCTTGTTCTATAGCCCAGTGCGTTGGCTCGTTTTCTGTCAGTTTGACACAAGCCATAGTCTTCTGAAAGGAGGGAACTTCAATTTAGAAAATGCCTCCAGAAGACCCAACTGTAAGCAGACAAAGGCATTATCTTATTAGAAATCAGTTGGGGAGAGCTCAGCCCATTGTGAATGAGGACACCCCTGGGCTGATATTCCTGAGTTCTATAAGGAAGCAGACTGATCAAGTAAGCCATCTTGAGGTGTTTAATCACAGCAATAGATACCATGACTGAGAGACCCAGGTTAGTAGTAACTGCACTATGCAGCCCAGGCTGACTTTGAACTCCTAACCTTCCTGATGGCCGATCTGTTTTCTATATAGTAGCCAGCAGAGAAGGGTTTGGTGAATGATAATGGGAGCGATCTCATTCTTCCATTCAAACTACCGTAACATTTTCTTGCATTAAAATTCCCGAAGTGAAAGGAAAATCTTATCCTTATAAAAGGAAAGTTTTATTTGACCCAGAAATTGTAAAAGTATTCCTGTTATGGTTTGGATACGAAATGGCTCATGGGCTTCTGTCCTTATTAAGCACGTCTTCTCTAGCATACCATCTGTTTAGGGAGGTGGTGGGTCTTTGGTTCATGAAGCACTAGCTTTCAGAGGAAATCTACCAGGTTAGGACTCTGAAGTGTATTACATAGCCTTACTCCTGGCCCAAACTTCTGTTTCTTGTTAGAGGTGAGTAGATTCCATCAGCCCCATAGATGCAGCTGTTCTTGCCACCATGCCTTTCCACTTGGTACATAGTGCCAATATGGACTTTGTATATCCTGAACCATCAATGCAAACTTCAGTCACTCTGTCAGTCATCCAGTTTTAGGTAATACAGAAGAAAGGAAGCCATTTCTACCTCTGCATCTGACCAAGACAGAGCTGGGTCACTTCCCAACACTATGCTTGACCTCAAATCACAGTTTCTCCTCCATCCTATAAGCAGGCAGGGTCCTTTGTCAAGTCCAATGTGGTCTTTTCAGGTAAGCTTGGACATGTCCCCAAATGACAAATGCACAGCCATTTGGAAATCAGGTAGATGGGGGCAATGTTGTGAGTGTTATAGAGCAGTCAACTCTTAAAAAGACTAAAACCTTGGTTTCTGCTTTTTAGAATAAAGGGGATTTTTTTCCTCTCACATGTCTTATACAGCTTTCAGCTGCCTGGATCCCAGGCTGGAGAGTTCATTCATCTCAGAAAGTCCTTGGGCGAGTCTCTTTGCTCAACAGATGACTCAACCCAAAACAAAATGAGAATACACTGAGATGCAAACCACAGCAACCATCTCAGACTCAGGCATGTGACAGCTGGCTCACAGAAGGAGCTCTTCTGTGGGAACTCACCAGGACATAGGCGCTGCAGAGCCTAATAACAAGATGCCAGCCCCTACAACCAGATGGCTCAGACACACGACCCAGAAACTGGCAGTGATCTGGTGCGTGGGGCTTAGGCTCAGAGAAGGTGGAGCTTAGACAGGAAAGTGGTTCTAGGACAGTTGCTTATTCTTCACAGTGAAAGATGAGGCTCCATCTGATGCCATGAACAGGAGAATCCAGGTGAGCATGGGCAGCATCTTCTCTTTTCCACAGTAGATTATCTTTCTGATATTAGTCTCTTTGCTCAACACCTGACTCAACCCAAAACAA
>NW_021604564.1:22065403-22071754 GCF_004785775.1 Grammomys surdaster | reverse complement strand
ATATATTATATATTATATATTATATATTATATATTATATTATATTATGCTTCAGTCTCTCAAAAAAACCACGGTCTTAAATGATTTTTTTCCTTTTCTTTTTTTTTTTTTTTGTTTGTTTTTTTTGTTTTTCGAGACAGGGTTTCTCTTTATAGTCCGGGCTGTCCTGGAACTCACTCTGTAGACCAGGCTGGCCTCGAACTCAGAAATCCGCCTGCCTCTGCCTCCCAAGTGCTGGGATTAAAGGCGTGCGCCACCACCGCCCGGCGATTTTTTTCCTTTTCTATTTCTCTGAATTTAAATGTATTGTCTATTTTTCCTCTTGTCCTTCCACTGGGGGGTCTCAAAAATGGAAGAACCACATGTATTTAATTCACTCCCACATTTCCATACTGGTTTAACACATTATCTAACTGTTGACTGGTTAAGTTATAAGGGACTCTTTTTTACTGGAAAAACATATTCTAACATGTTGTAGTGTTAATTTAATGGTAAATACTTAAACACAGTGTGAGGGAAACATTAAACCAGAAAATATAGCTTTTAAAACCACAAAACCATAGCACATGTAAAATTAAATTTAAAAACTGAAAATAAAACCCAACTGAAACCAATAGGATGAATTACATATGGCAGACTCTGTATTAAAATTAAAGCTCCAATACTGGGTTTAGTGGTAGAAATGCTTGTTCACTCCACTTTGGGCATAAAGTTTCACTTCTACACCGATGTCATTCATGCCTGTACATAATTGTAGTGGATTTGGTTTTATGCATCAGAATAGACTGAGGCCTACGTGCAGCAATCTTTTACTTTATAAATTCAGGAGAAGATTTTGCAGAACCCAAGTTTTCCTCAATGTACTGGATTGTTTTTTCTGTCAACTTAACGCAAGCTATAGTCATAAGAGAAGGGAACTTGAATTAAGTAAATGCTTCTATAAGATAGGGCTGTAGACAGGCCTATGGGGCATTTTTTTTAAATTAGTGATTACTTGGCGAGGCTCCATCCCATAGTGGTGCTAGCTCTGGGCTGGTGGTCCTAAGCCCTATAGGAAAGCAGGCTGAGACGGCCGTGAGGAGCAAGCCAGTAAGCAGCACTTCACAGGGCCTCTGCATCACCTCCTCTCCTCTTCATGTCCTGTTAGAGTTCTTACCTGGATTTCCTTCAATTGAACAGTGATTTGGAAATATAAGCCAAATAAACCTGTCCTTCCTCAACTTCCTTTTGGTCATGATGTTCATCACAGCAATCATAACCCTGGGACACCCAATGTGAATGATCAGCTTTGTACTCATTTGTTCAATTAATGCACTCTATTCATTCAGCTTAGTTTGAAAATGTTATGCAGCAAAATATAATTATTCTTACTGTAGTCTGAATCTGAAAGGTCCCCTCTAGGTTTATATTTCTGATGCTTTGTGACCAGCTTGCTATTTTGAAAAGCTATAGAGTGTTCAGGAGGTGGAGCCTGACTGGTAGAAATCAAGGGCAAGATGTGAAAGATTATGCCTGCTGCTGGTTCCATCTCTAAGTGTTTCTTATCCATGTCAGATGAACAGTCACAGCCACAAACACCCAAGGTCAGACAGCTTGCTGCTTCTACCATCATGCCTTGTCTACCATGATGAGCCCTGACCTCTGAAATCACAGTCCAAATACTCTTTCCCTCTTTGAGTTGTTTCTGTCAGACATTGTCACAGTGGTGGGGAAGGTAATATAAAGAATTAGTACCAAGAGTGGGGTTATTGCTGTGGTAAACCTGACCAAGAAATTCTTTAGTCTTTGGGACTAGCTCATGGGAAGAATATGGAAGAGTCTAGAAAAGCCTGAAGATGCTGAAAGTTAAGTCTAATGATCTGTTCTTGTGCCAATATGGAAAAGCAGATACTGGCATAAATGCAGACGTAAGACTGTGCTCATGAGGTTTCAGGTGGGAGCAAAGATTCTGTAAGGAGTTTGACTAGAGGCTAACCATGCCACATTCTGGCCAACAATCTAATGATGTTCTATCTGTGTCCTGAAATGCTGACGGAACATTCAGAAATAATGGACTAAAGTATTTCACAGAGGAAATTTCAAGACAGTAGGACAGTTAGGCAGTACCACAGTTATTGGTGGCTGGATTTTGTCAATTTCATGGCGATAGAGGAGAAGCAAAAACAGAATGGAAAGAAATAGAAATATAACTTGATGGAGAAAGGAATGTGAGCATACTAAACATGCCATAGACAGAGCGGTGGCGATGAAGCAAAGTATCTGTAATCGCTAGAGATTGGGACATTAGAGAGATATTGAGGATGTTGTACTGGGGCAGCAATAATGGGGAACACCCCACCCATGAATGGTTCTAGGGTGTAACAAATGCAGTCACTTAAGAAGACTGAAGGAATAGGAGCACACCACTCAAACAGGACCCTAGAGAGACCCAGCTCAGTTTTCATTATTCCCCACATAGTGTTTGGTAGACCTGCAGAATACAAAAATCATGAGGCTAGGGAACCATGTACCAAGATTTCAGCAGAAGCCTGTGAAGGTGAGCAGTGTAAGGTCAATTCTCCATAGAGAGGTCTCATGAGACAATGCAAAAAGCTTTAAGGATAAAGCCTAAGTTGCAATTGAGACCATGGGATGCTGGGTGCCAGTAACATGGAGCATTTGCTGAGGAAAGATGCTGAAGCCAAGTGGAAATGATCACAGAGAGAGGACACATGGGCCACAAATGGCCTGGATGTAGATGTGGGGCTGCCTAACCTCACATCATGCCTCCAGATGTTCCAGATGTCAAACACAGAACTATATGCTTTTGTATGGTCCTGCTGGGTTTCATCTTGCTTTGACTCCATTTTCCTCTGGTGCTCTTATTCCTTACTTTTCGGGTGAAGGTATTTACCCTGTTATTATATACCAGTACTATGTAATGTGCAACCTCTAATCATATAGGGCTCACAGCTAAGAATTTTTCTTGAGTCTAAAAAGAGACTTTGAACTAAGACTGTTAAAAGTCTAGGGACTTTTGAAGTTAGACAAACTGTATTTTGTATTATGACATAGCTCTGAGCCTATGATGTTCAGGACCAGGATGCTCTCTGGCTTGAATTTGAAATATCTTCCACAGACTCATGTTTCAAACTCTTGTTTCTCTTCTGTATAGAGAACTTAGGAACTAGGGCCTTACTAATGAAAGTGGATGTCTAGGAATGAGCCTTCGAGGTTATAGTCAGTCCTGGTTCTGGCCCTGAGCTCTCTCTCCTTCCTATCTATAGCATGTAATAAGAGCAGTCACTGTCTCCAATGGCTGGCTGATTCTTTCCCCCCACTGTGGTAGGTGAGGACCTCTGATACCATGGACCTGAATAAATTTTTCTTCCCATGAGTTCTTCTGTCAGAAAATTTGTCAAAGCAGCAAGAAAACTAGCTGATACACCATCAGAAAGCAACTCAATCATAGGTGGTTTAAAACCTGGCATATTGTGAGTCTATCTATGCTCAGTTAACTTGGGACTTACATTCTATTAACCATGTTTAAAATCCTTGCTACCTAAGGATGCCTGTTTATTCCCCCTCATCCTCAGGAATAGACATGGATTCACTGGCATTTGAGAATAGCCTGGAAAAGATGGGACCAGTGAATAGCCTGATAAAGGTGCATAATCCACTCAGTTTCTGTCCTGGCTTTGCCCTGGACTAGGCTTAGCCTCCTCTGTCTGAGCTGCAGAAAGGTAGTACTATACAAAGAGGAAGGGCTGGCTGGAGGCAGGAGTAATTTTTGAGCCTCCAGATTCCCAAGGTAGACCTGATGATGGCACCATGATACCTGAGTGGAATTAGTGCCTAGCCTGTAACACTGATTTTTAGATAAAAATCTGTCAGTCTTCAGACCAAGCTCTGTGAGTCTCCATGTGTGCCTAACATTTTAAGAGCAGGCATGAACAAGAAGAAATACAGCTGTCTCTTTCTGGCCTTGCCTGTTTCCTGTCACCTAGTCTTGACTTCCGGTCCTAGCCTTCTAGAACCTATAGGTTGTTCCTTCACTTTTATTCTTGAATTCTGTTACATGGTACGCCTATGTTTTTTAATGTTTTATATGGCTTGCATTTTGTGTTGAGAGATTATTAGACTATACTGGATATGAGTACTAAGATTTTACATTTTTAAATGCTTGTCCTGAGTGGGACTATATCAACTATCTATTGCTGTGCAGAAAACTAATCCCAAAGTATAATAGGTTCCCACTCCAGTACGGCGTCTCTACCAGCATTCTGTGCCTTGGTTGGCTAGCTCATTCAGCCAGTTCATTTGAAAAGTCATATTTACTTGGAGGTTCCCAAGAGCCCTAGATCAGCAATGGTCTCCTTTAATCAGACTAGGGCCTTCTCTTTCCATGTGACTCCCCGTGGCAACTGAGTCCCAGCCTTTGACACACATGGCTGTAAGGTTCTGGGAGAACAAAGATGGAAGACACACAGTTGCCCAGCCTGCATGCTCTGGTTTGCACAATGTCTCTTTGGCTGGGTCTTATGGGTCAGAAAAAAAAATCACAAAGTCAGTCTGACTTAACAGAGTGGAGAAATCGGCCATTGTTAGAAGGCACTTCAGTGGTATCGAGTAAAGAGGTAGACTATCAGGAAGACCAGCTATTGATGAGACCGGCAGTCTCAGTACATAAACTACAGGCTACCCAATTACACTGAACTTTAAAAAAGCAGCTGCACTTTCTAGTTCGGGTGTGTTCCAAATATTACATAGGACACATGCAGGCTAAACAAACAAACTAAAGCCTTCATTGTTTATCTGACTTCAATTTACCTGTGTTAATTGTGCCTGGAAGTGCTAATTAATGGACATTGTAAAATTTGCTTACAACCAACATTGGCTTTCAACCTCTATATAAAACAGCTATAGCTTGATTCTTTAGGAAATCTCAGTCAGTAAGCATTGCTCAATATAAGAGAAAAATATGATGTGAGCTACAGGCGTCCTTTCAAAATACTAACAGACCATCACTAAAGACTCTCAAGCCAGAGTGGCTGTTTCTATTGTAGTCAGCTCATCCGTTTTTAGATATGGGATTCCTCAACTTACTGGTTCACTCAGATGCATTCTCTGGCTAGACTCTCTTCCCAGTCTACTGTTAAGCCCTTCAGATGTGGCTTCCCACATGGCTGCTGGGAGGGTGTTCCCAGAGGTTGCTCAGGTTACACCTAAGCAGAGTTCTCTCTCACACACCAGGCCGTGAGAGACCAACACAGATCTCACCCTCAATGGAAAACAGCAGCACCATGACCCAAAAGAAGCAAGACATCAAAACTCATTTTGCAGGAGCTTTGTTTAAAGGCAATTCAGCCACTTCAGGGAACACACAATAGATCTCACAGTATTTCTGAGAGAGCTTTGAATAGTACTATCTAATGATGATTCTCTTCTCTTATTTGTGTAGTCCTGACTTTCACTTTAATACTACATTAATAGCTGTCTCCAGTCTCCATGGCTTCCTTCTTCAGTCTGGAGCCCTAAGAACTTATCAGAGTTCCATGATTTGAATGTAAAATGTTCCCAAGGGCTGGTGTGTTTGAACATTTGGCCCCAGCTGATGGCTCCAGGGGAAGTTGTGGAACCTTTAGAGGTAGATCCTTGCTAAATTAATTGGGTCACTGAGGGAGGATTTTGAGAGTTACAGCAAGACACCATTTCCTGTCCCATCTCTGTTTCATGGTGTGCAGAGATTTGAGCAAGCAGCCTCACCCTCCTGCAGCCACAACCAAGAGACAATGATGCCTCCTCCATCACGATGAAGAATATCCTGAAATTGTGAGCCAAAGTAAGCCCTTCCTTTCTTAAGTTGTCTTTGTTGGGTATTTGGTCACAAAGACAAAAATGGAAATACTGCATCAGGCATATAGTCACCTGGACTCGGAAAGGTAGTTGAACCAAAAAAGTGCCTGCTGTGCAATCACGAATCATATGCAATCTCCAGAACTCATGATGAAAGGGAAATAAAGCCAGGCATGGTGACCTGCACCTGCAGTGCCAGCTCTAAGAGGATGGAGACAGGCAGATCTTTAGGGCTCAGGGCCCAGCCATCCCAGACTAATTAGCAAGAACCAGGCCAACAAAAAATAAGGTGGATGGCTCCAGGAACAACAGTTAAGATTGTTTTCTGAGTCGGGCCGTGGTGGCACACGCCTTTAATCCCAGGACTTGGGAGGCAGAGGCAGGTGGATTTCTGAGTTCGAGGACAGCCTGGTCTACAGAGTGAGTTCCAGAACAGCCAGGGCTACACAGAGAAACCCTGTCTCGAAAAAAGAGAGAGAGAGAGAGAGAGAGAGAGAGAGAGAGAGAGAGAGAGAGA
>NW_021604564.1:22024374-22065393 GCF_004785775.1 Grammomys surdaster | reverse complement strand
AGAGAGAGAGAGAGAGAGAGAGAGAGAGAGAGAGAGAGAGAGAGAGAGAGAGAGATTGTTTTCTGGCCTGTGTGTGTGCTCACGCAGAGACAGAGACACAGAGAGACAGAGACAGAAACAGAGAGACAGACACAGACAGACACAAACAGACACAGAGACATAGAGACAGAGACAAAGAGACAGAGACTATTTACCAGACGTCACAGCAGCTATGTGTAGACTTGTGATGGAGTTTCATCTAATGAGATGTAAGTGAAAATGTGTATGATTTTTCTAGAAATATCCTTAATGAGGGGGTCTGCCTTGTTTCTGTTCTTCTTGTCTCTTGATAGATGGATGCTCACAGAATGAGGCAAGAGTAGTTTCCTTGAAATATGGGACAGATATCACTGACAGGATGGGATAGTAGCAGGATGGAATGACCCTAATGTCTAACTTCACATGTGCTGTGTTTTCCTAAAGCCTCATGTCCAGAGCCACATGGAACACCTGCCCTGGGATACCACCTCACAGGGGATTTTCCTACCAAATGCAATCCTCATAACAGAAGTAACTCGACAACCAAAGTCAACTGCTTACTAGGAACTCAAAACTATAGCAACCAGAATGCGTTTGCAAAGCAGCATTGGGTAACTCCAGTAGAAGCTTGCCGCTAGCCATGGCCATTAGGGCAGCCTTCCATTGGCAGAGGAAGATGAAGGGGAAAGTATTTGAGAGAAGCCTTGAATGAGCTTGTCATTGGAGATATTTGTTTTCAACAAGAGGCCAAAGGTTCACAAATGAAAAAATAAGGATCATTTTTATGAAACAGGGTCAGGTCAAGTCCTCCCTAGTTAGGCTAAAAATAACTACATTCAAGATTACAATGAAATTAGATGTAGCTTCTAGCCTGTTTCTCTTAGCCCTTCAAGACTGCTGTAATAGAGTTGTAGGGTAAGTGAACAAAGTGTTTGGTTGGAACCTCTGCTTGTCCTGCACTAGCTGGGAAACCCCGTCTACCTCCTTCTCTCAATCCCACTACACAGAGAGATCTCCTGGCTGACACATCTTCACCCCTTGCCTTCGTGTTTCTTGCAACTCACCTAAGAGTGCCTGTCCAGAGGCTCAACATTTAATCATATAACGGGCGCAATGCCAGCTCCTAGCTGACACGTCATCACCCCTCGTTTAAGATCTATAAAACTCCCTTGCCTTAACCCTGGTGTGGGACTTCCCTGGACCCATTCCTTGGGACCAATGAACCCTAATAAACCTTATAAACCTTCATTTATCTGCTTTAAGACTGGTCTGATCTGGCCTATGTTTGCATCACCTAGAGATAAAAAGCCTATTAGTAACTTCTAGCCTGTTTCTCTAACCCCTTCAATATGGCTGTAATGGAGTTGTAGGGTAAGTGAACAAAGCAGTTACTATGGAATACCATTATCTTAAGCATCAGCCTACAAAAAAATAACTAAATCACTCTACTTTGGACAAACTAATTTCTTGGTTATTTATCCTGTTTTCTTGTCTTTTTTCTTTCTTTCTTTTCTTTCTTTTTGTTTTCCTTCCAATGGAAAAAGCTCCAAAACAAATACAAAAAAAAAATGAAAATTGAGTACTGATTAGCAATTAAAAACAATAATATTCTTTGTAAACACAACCATTTCCAGAAACTTCTGTCATAATCATCTAATCATTCAAGTGGTTCTTCAAATACTTCCATAAGATAGAATATTTATATACCCCATCTATCTACTTATTTCTCTTCATTTCTTCTGTTTGGTGTTTCATTAACACTTTAGGGTAGTAGTTGAAACTTCTTAGATAATATTTTTTCCTTTCCTTCCTACCTATATCTTTCCACAGAGATTTTTACAAGTAGTTGAACATTCCCAAGCCAGTAACACTCTTCCTATTACCATTTTTAT
The DNA here is from genome assembly GCF_004785775.1 of Grammomys surdaster. Classification (NCBI taxonomy): domain Eukaryota; kingdom Metazoa; phylum Chordata; class Mammalia; order Rodentia; family Muridae; genus Grammomys; species Grammomys surdaster. The sequence continues at coordinate 22,063,483 of NW_021604564.1, read as the reverse complement.
ATTCAGGAAAGATAGATCTGTAGTTCACACTTTGGAAAGGTTTTTTCAGTCTAAATGACAGTGTTTGGGAGTTTGGAGCAGACGAATGGCATTCACACACCCCACAGCCATCAGTGAGCATGCTGGCTAGTCTTTAATGTCAACTTGACACATTGTAAGAGTCACCTGGAAAGAGGAATTGCTTCCATCAGATTAGCCTGTGGGTATGTCTGTTGGGAATTGTCTTGACTGATGATTGGTGGAAGTGGGTCTGGTCCTTGTTGTATAACTGTTTCCTCAGAGACTGGAACAGTTCATTTGTCAGGGAAAATCCTTAAGCAAGAAGATAACAACTCAAAATAGCTTCAGGAAGTCTCTGAAACCAACCAGATTCATTAGGCCCCTCTTTTGCAGAGTAAACAAGCCAAGTGACTGAGTAACTCTCAAACAAACTAAACTGAAAAGAAGACTCATAGAAGCCACTTTGCCTGAAAGAAGCCGAAACCACATGAGCTTCCAGGAAAAGCTGTAGACCAACTGAGTCACTTGGAAAGAACACTTTCCAATCTGTTTTGCTGCCTGCCGGCTGGCTGTGCAGTGTGTTCCAGGTTCCCAGCTTTGTGAGCTGACACCCATGCTGGGGTGGACTTTGGTGATGCAGCTGTCTTTGAGTCATTCCTGTTCCATGCTCCTGTAAGTAACCCCCATAAAACTTTAGTGTTAGCCACACTTTGTTCTGTCATGGCTCCCTAACAGGGTTGAGGAGAGATGTGTGTTGCATCTCTCCAGGAAGCACTTTGTTACACAGCATTGTAGGTAGTACCATCCTCTAAGTAGGTAAGCCTGGGCTACAGGAGAAAGCTAGCTGAAAAGTTGTTTAGCACGATCTTGGAAGCTGTGTTCCCTCCATGGATACTCCTCTGCCTCAGTTACTGCTTGAGTTCCTGCCCTGCCTTCCCTCAATGATGGACTGTGACCTGAAGGAGGAGAGGAAGTAAACCCTTCCCGCCCCAGCTTGCTCTCAGTTGTGGTGTTTACTCACAGCAGTGTATGATGTCTGGATGCATGATGTGAATATAAAACAGATTAAGGTGGGTTAGATTCTAGTCTGACTGAACAGTGGTCACCCTTACTCAGCACCCCAGGATCAACGCAAACAGATGTCTACTTGATACATGAAGAGTAACTGCATGATTAATTCAAGGAGTCCAATATCAATATGACATTAGGTATTAAAGCTCTGTGTCTTAACTTTTTTCTTCTCTTGTGTGTGGTGTATATGCACATGACATGTTTGGGTTCATAGGTTACACACACACAAGCAGAGGCCAAAGGATGCTGTTGAATGTCTGTCCCTATTGATCTCCTACTTAAGACAGGGTCTCTCACCAAACCCAGAGCTAGGCTGTTGACCAGCAAGCCCCAGCCATTCCCCTGTTCTCATTCCAGTACTGAGATTACAGTATACATGACCTACAGTATATATAACATGTATACAGTATATAATATATACATGACCACACCTGACTTTCATGAGTTCTGGTGATTTGAACTTGGGTCCTCATGCTTGCCTAGCAAATGCTTTTACCTGCTAAGCCATCTTCCCAGCCTCTGAATGCACTGTTTTTTCAGAACATAGTAAGGTTCGATGAAGAACCAAACAAGCAAACAGAGGCCCCAAGCAAGCCCTATTCTTTATGTATTCTTTAAACACCACCCTAGCTCAGCTGATTTCCAGAACACACAAGCTCGGCTTTTTCCTGGCCACTTCAGCTCACTTACACAACTCTTGGTCACTAGTAACAGATTTATCATGAAATCACCAGGGTATTAGTCCATCCAACACATTCTGTGTGTGTGTGTGTGTGTGTGTGTGTGTGTGTGTGTGTGTGTGTGTCTGACAATGGTGAGCACTCTCCTGAAGAAGGTCTGTCCTTTCTTGGCCTCTGTAGCTCTGTCTCCTCTGAGTTTTTCTCTGCGATTCTTCCTAGTGACTTTGCTGATCCCCTGGACCTGTTTTGGAGAGGTGGATGCTCTGGTCTCTGAAGTGGCAATATCTCACAGGCTCAGTTGTCTCTATCAGCTCGTGCATTGCTCATGTGTTAAGGTTTCATGTGTCAGACTTTCAGTTCTCTTCCAAGATGCATTGCCCTCAGACCTCTGACACTGTAGACCTTTCCACTTGAATACCCTAAGGAAGCCAAACCTGTTCCAAACTCCCTTTCTCCCATCCACATTTAATGCCCACAAATTCTGTTTCTTATATCTCTGACTTATATCTTATATCTTTCTTATATCACTGACTCTTCATCTTGGCGCTGGCGACTCTCAGCAGTCAGTTGAGCCACAACAAACATCAAAAGAGAAACAAACAATAACTTTCCAATGATCCTTCTGCTTTGAATTCCATTCTGTTTCCATTGTACAATTACTTGTATGATCCTTCTACACACTGGGTTTGGTCACATCCCCATCCCATGTGTTGCAGTGGCTTTCTTCTTCCACATCAGCACCCATATCCCTAGAGGGCTGCAGAAAGCCACACTCACTCTGAGCACCAGGATTTCCTGCCTACCCGTCTTCAGTCTTCTTGTCCACGTCCCAGTGGGTCATGATCTTCTTTCCTCTGCATCTCTCTATATGCTAGTTTTTCTGACTGAAAAAATTCTTCCCTGGGTTTCAGTCAAGTAGCAGTCCTCTTGTGACTGTGGAACTTTCCTTATGCAGGTTTTATGTCCTGTTACCCGAGTTCCTTTGACATTTCACCCATGGAATACACCCAAACTCATAAGCACTCCTTTGCATGTATGTTGTTCTACTTTTTAAATGTATTTATGTCATGAGGGGTGGAGCACACAGATGAACAGCCAGCACAAATGTGGCATCAGGAAACAACTTCTTGAAGTTGATTCCTTCCTTCCATCTGGGTCCTGGGGTTTGAATGTGTCAGGTTTGGCAGCTAGCACCTTTACCACTGATCCATCTTGTCAACCCTGTGGTTCTATTCTGAGGGAAAGAGCCTTGCTTCAGATGTTTAGTGGTTCTGGGCACTCAACCATTCTCTGCAGTTTTTGTTTAAGACAAAGTCTTGCTCAGTTGCCAAGTTTTCAACGTGTGGCCATCCTACCTTAGACCTGCTCCCTCGTGAGTCACTTGATATTATTCAACCTGGTTTTAGTCATCCTCTGGCCCTTGTGGATGGTCTATTTAGGGCCTTTGTCTATTTTCATATTTAGCATTTTGGTCCTTGTTGAGAAGTTTGTATATGATGTATATTAACCCCTTATCTAATTTGTAATTTGCAAACATTTTCTTCCAGTCTGTGGGTCGTTTCTTTACTCTGCTAGATTTGGGGAGTTGTTTGTTTGTTTGTTTGTTTGGATTTTAGTTGTGGGTTTTTTGGAGGAGGTATGTTGTTTGTTTTATTTTTTTTCTCTTGTTTTTTTTCTTTTTTTTTTTTTTGCCAGGAAGAAACTTTTTAGTTTAACTCAATTCCATTTTTTCTGGTTTTGCCTTTGCTGTCTGGTGACTGCAGTTTGTTGTAATATATTGAGTGTTTCAAAATAACTGAAAGAGTAGATATTTCAGAATTGGCACTATGAAGAAATGGTATTTGAGATAAATATGTTAACTAGCCTGATTTTATCAACTCCCAATGTATGAATACATTTAAACATCTCATAATACTTCATAAATATGTATAATTATCAGACAATTAAAAATAATATAAAACAAAAAGGCAGCTTTTAATTAATAAAGCCACACTTTTCTAAAGGCCTAGTAAATACTCTCCTGCAATGAAAATACATGACCACCAAAAATTTCAGAGTTCCTCTGCGGAGCTTACCTGAATGTAAAAAGCAGAGCTGACAGAATATGGAGAGGTCCCAGAAATCTCGGCACTGTTTCTGAAGCAGAAATAGCAGGTGGATTCAAAAAACCCATTACTGTCTCTGCTCTGTTATCTGAAAGTATCATCAGTCAGCAGGGAAGAGCAGGAGAATGGGTGGAGACACACACACACAGGTGCATGTGTGCCTATCCCGCACCTACAAAGTGAGGGGTGAGTGTCTCTCTTTCCCACCACACTCGGCAGATAGAAGAAAGAATTCCCATGCACTCCCAAGAGCAAGATCATCATCTAGTAGCCTCTTAGGTTGGAAAACACAATTTTCTTGGATACTTTGAAAGGCTCAAGTGCTAGGAACAACAAGCAAGTCTGGCTTTTGCCTTTAGAACAACATTCCTTAAGGTTCACAATTACCCATGGGTCCAGTACACTCTAAAGGCCCATCATCCTGTGGGTGGGCTAGCTGGAGAATGGTCAGTAACCCAATAATAATTTTTAACTGTGATATGAGATATGAAAGGGCCAGAAAGTACAAACCCCAAACTGAAGATGCAGTTAATTACTGGGATAAAGGAAAAGAGAGGTGGCAACTGAACCTCCCCATAGTATGACCCCCATGTGCACTTTGACAGACAAATAGGAATTCACTAGAAGAAGGTAGGCAACACCATCCCTTGGTAATGGAGGGCCACAGAGAATGCAGAGACATTTGAATGTGCTTCAAAAAGCCTGGACACAGAATCTGATTGATAGAAACTAATTTCATTCAACTTAGACTCTTTTAAAGCAAGGAAACATTTGTATAGTGCCACAGAGTTCCAAAGACCTAGAGGGAGGCATTTCAAACCAGTTAATAGTAAGTGGCTTCAGGAATTCTTCGTCAACCATTAACAAACACTGTCTACGTCACTCATTTTTGGTTGATTTCCAGCTATCCTATCTTAGAAGTCTTGGCCCTTGAAATCTCAAGTTAAGCATTTATATCTAGAATTTAAGGACCAAAAATATTTTTGCTTCTGGGTCATTAAAATTTTTAGAATACTAGGCCATTCTCCAGAAGCCTGTTTCTGTTTGGTAGACTGCAGTCCAGGAATGTGCTCCCAGTAGGAATTCACAAGGGAAATGAGTCGGCGCTCATATTAAGGGAATCTATTTCCTCTAAAAGGGAAAAAGAGGACAGAAATTGTTTTTCCAACTTGATGAAAAATTCATCATATCAGGAGTTCACGGACACAATGAGCAAACAGAAAGCTTCTTGTTTGCCACAGGGCAGGAGGCCCAGGCTTTGGAGGGTGGAAATTACTTTACCTGAGAAAGGCTGGTCCACATAGTTCTGAAAGTCTGCTCTGGGGAGCTGCCTTCTGTCTACTGAAATGTTTAGCTTCCTGGGGGCCTTCTCTTTGTTTTATTTCTGTTGGCTTGTCTCCTTTCCTGTCCCCCAACCCTCCACTCCTCCCTGCACCTGCTACAGCCCATAGGCTGAAAGTTCGGCCTGAAGACTGACAGGTGAACTTATCTGGGACCATGTCTAAGTATAAGATGAACGTCGCCTCAGCACCAGGTATAATTACAGTCTTTACCCAGCAATGTTGAACAGGGGCTAAAGCCTATCAGGTTCTAGTTAATCTGCCTTCAGTGACCACAGCTGGACAACCAGAAGAAGACAATTATGGAATAATGTTGTTATGTCTTAGTAAAGATTACTGTTGTCTGAGGCAAGATCAATGTGCGGTGAACTTCCTCTAGCTTTGTAGGCTCTGTGGAGGAGGTACCGGGGTGTGTCCCTTCTGCAGTTTGTTTATTTGCTTGTTTTTGCTTCGTGCTGTGATGACTCTTTGCTTCTCCTTACTGAGTTTCCAAGTCACCCAGAGCTCTCTGTCCCCTTCCTTGCAATATGCATTAACTCCTGGGATGCTTTTGGAGTAGACACTACCTTTGTTAGGCATCTTAGATCAGTGCCTGACTTTTAAATTAGAGTTTGAATTCTACCTCATCAAAGTTAGGTTTTAACTTGGGACAATGGGTTATCCATGCCACAGCAGGAAGTCTTGACAAGGAACACACACACACACACACACACACACACACAATGACAGTAGATGGCATGTGAAGCCACATGGGTGGTAGCTCAAGCTCTTTGTCCAGTACAGTAAGATGACAGAAAGTTGAGGGGAGGATTCCATCCCTTATACAAATACACAATAATTCTCTAGTAATCTAACCTAACAATTTTGTTCTCTAATAAGGAAATAGTCACAAAAGGACTTCCATGGAAACTGTGAAAAGATAAAGACACAGTATGGTGGCCAGGAGAGTACATTTAGGATTCATTCCCAACTCAGCCACTCATCAAACATGTGACTTGGGCAAATCATGTGATGTTACCCTGCCTAGACGTTCACTTTAAGAAGGGAAACGCTACTGACAGAAACTGCCAGACATTAGTCTTATAAGGATTAAAGAAAGGGCTTAGCTCATCAACAGTCTTTAAAATGGTGCCTAGTATTTGATAACCTGAAGAGAGGCTAGAGAGATGGCTCAGTGGTTAAGAATCCTTTCTGATCTCAAAGGGAACCTGAATTCAGTTCCCACTACCCATGTCAAGCATCTCACAACCACCAGTAACTCCAGCTTCAGGGAATCTGACGTGAGTTTTTAGGCTCCAATAGGCACCTGCACTCGTGGACATGTACTTCCCAACCCCCTCCACATGTGTAATTCAAAATAAAACAAAATAAAATAAACAGCTGGATATTAATGCTGCTGAGTGGTCACTAAATACAGCCTGCAAAATCCCCGGCTCCAAATTCTTGTGTTAGATCCTTGACTTGAGGCTATTAACATTTAACCAGAGGATCGTAAATAAACTGAACTATGGTTAAACCCTTCCTGTTAATGTGTCTATTCCTGAGAAAATACAAACGCACATAAAAATGGAATGTCTTGGACTATGTCTGGGAGGGCGGGATGAGCAATGAAAAGACTAAGTGATTTGCTAAGGCTGCCGAGGCCGGACGAAACGTTTCTGGGCTCATCCTTGGTCCATGCCAGCACAGCTCTTAAAGCACAAGACTGGAATGACCTGCCTCCCACAGAGGAAGTGATTTTAGGGTCCAGGTTTCCGAGCATACTTTGGCATTCACATCCTGGCTCCTGCTCTGATTCTTCTTCCTTCGTAATTACATGCCTGCTGTCAGCACACCCAGCAATGATCCTTAATTACCTCCTCTTAATTACATACCTGCCGCCAAGGTGTGCCAGCTCCCCTTTGCCATCCTCAGTAAGCTGGTCGATATTAACCAGCACAGATGCACAAAGGCCCCGGAAAGCCTCCATGGGAGTCTCTGGGTAGAACATGCTGGGGGCTGTGTGTGTTTAATTGTCTCCATTTCTGGTTTTACTTTAAATGCTAGAACTTTCTCAGCTGTGTTACAATATGGTTTTGTTTTTGTTTTATGACTTGTCTGACTTTTTAAAAGATAACACAGGCAAAAGCTTCAAGGCAGATTGTAGATGTTCGATGCGTATTTGTTTATAGCATTTCAAAATATCATACATAGAGTTAGGTATTTCCGCTGACTTTCTAACATCTTCTTTTTTTATTGGCTGGAGATCAGCTATAAAAGTCAGCACACACCGAAACACAGAACTTCCTTTTAAATACAGAGAGAGGGGGGAAAAAACTACAATTGTGATGTGCATTGTAATCTAAATGAAATTCTGCCTCAGCGGCTGCCCTCCCAGAACAGACTTGTCCCTCATGACGCCCAGGTCTCAGGCCCAGATCCGAACAGGAAGCTGGCTTAAGAATTGATGCACCTTTGAAAGTGGCAATGTGCCAATTGGAAGACAAATGTCCCTTTTCAGTTGAACTCTGTTTGTGACAGTGTGTGCATTTGGGGTACATTGACTATTCAGGGTATTGGAGAGGGTGTTTTAAGCCATCTGCTGAATTCTGTCTCCAGATAGGAAAGGAAGAAATATAAGAAATTAAATCACTGTAGGAAATATTAAAAAGTCGGGCTTTTTAAAACACATCATTATGAAAACAAAACCTCCCTGAGACCCTGCTCTCTGGGTTGTGTGCATGTTTTTAGCTATGTTTCCCTTTCAGTAACTTTCATTGGGTCTTGTGTTTCCATTACCAGTGGGCTTCCTAACATCTGTTTTCCATTTTTATTTCATTTCCACTTGTGACCTTTGGCCTAATCTTTGTGTTTGGAAAAACACAGGAATTAAAGTTGACATTATCTCTTCTGCTCTCTCCAAGCTGCAAGCACATGGCTTCAACCGTGTGTCGAAGGCAGTTTTTACAGCCAGAGAATCAATGTGTTGACGAAGGGAGGAAGTTTCACAGCGTGCAAGCCAGAGAGAGCAACCCATAGTGTGGAGTTCTGGGGTACCATCAGGGTTCCCGGCATCTGAACATCTGCTCTATGTCTGCGTCTGTTATTCAAAATTGCACCAAACATTCTAGAAAAGGCCAGGTGTAGTTCCTTCCATAATGACAGTGACATATCTTGTCTCTAAGATGGTGACGGATGGGTGAATAGTTAGAAGATCTAAACCAACTAAAAGAGAGAGATGATCCAGAATACTAAATTTAGAAAGGAAAAGAGAGATTACAGTAGACACTGATGGAATCTCAGAGGGTCAATATGATATATTTGAAAAACATATCACATTTGTCAGGTTTCCCTAGAGAAGGAGCCTAATGGACTGGGTAGATATTACAAAAGGGATATATTAGATTGACTCACACAATAGGCTCAGCTCACAAGGCTGGATGCCCCAGTAGCATCAATCTGGCACTGAATGCCTGTAGGGTTCCTGGGAAGCCATGGCTCTTTAGTCCATGTTAGAGGCCAAAGAGGCTGGTTCCAATGCCAGCAAAGGATAGTGACAGCTGTGACAGAGCCAGGGCAGGAGTTCTCAGCATGGAGAGAAGGCAGATAGGCACTTAAAGGCTCCACTCAGAGGGAGCTCCCTCTCGCCTAGGTTGTTCCTTCTAGGAAATTCCCTCAGAGACCCACACAAAGGAGTGTCTCTTAGCTGGTTCCAGATCCAGTCAAGTTACCATCAGATTAGATGTCACGTGTACTTTCCAATCAATTGGAAAGTCCAGAAGAAATGGAAAAACTCTTAGACACATATGACCTAGTACAATAAAACCAAGGGAGTATAAACAACCTGAGCAGTTAAGTAGCAAGCGATGAAACTGAAGCAATAAGAAAAAGTCTACCAAGTTAAAAAAAAAAATCTCAGTCCCAGATGGGTTCACCACTGAATTCCACCAGACCTTTAAAGAAGAACTCACAGCTCAACCAATGTTTCTCAAGCTATTGCTTAAACTAGAAATAGAAGGAACATAGCCAAATTCATTTTATCAAGATAGCTTTATCTTGGGATCAAAACCAGATAAGAATAAAATAGTGGATTAGGGGGTAGAGATTGAAGAAAGGAAAGGAAAATAGGAAGGAAGGGGAGGGAGGGAGGGAGGGAGGGAACAGTGGTGGGAGGGAAAGGAAAGGAGGAGTGGTGAGAGGAGAGGAGAGTCACAGGAGAAATCTCTGTGTTAGTCATAGATGCAGAAACTCTCAAATACTTTCAAACTGAACTCATCTGCATATCTAAAAGATTATTCACCGATACCAAGTAAGCTTCATTCCAGGAAGACAAGGACAACTCAAGATTTCCAAAAGAATAAATATATTAGTAGACTCAAAGACAGAAATTGCATGATCTTCTCAATAGATGCAGAAAAAAAATTCCCTCATGATAAAATCCCGGAAGAAACTAGGAATAAAAGTAATGTTTCTCAACATAATAAAAGTTTCATAAGACAACATACTACAGTCAACATTTACTACGTGGAGGAAAACACGAATCTAGCAGGATATAACGTTAGCATTCAAAGCACAGGAGTTTCTCTCCATACCAATAGTGAACATGCTGAGAAAGAATCAGGAAAAAATCCCATTCACAAATAACTGCTTGAAAAAATAAAGTTAACCATCTAGAGATAAACATAATCAAAGAAGTGAAAAACATGTGTGCTGGAAATCTTTAAACACTGTGAATAGGAACTAAAGAGGGCCTGGCAGACAGCTCATTGGGGAACGAGCTTGCTATACAGATCAGGATTCAGACCCCTTGCCCTCGAATACATTCCTGAAGTATTGGCATGCATCTATAACCCCAGTACTGGGGCAGCAAAACCACATGGATCCCTGAAGCCTATTGCCCAGCCAGCCTACCTAAATCAATGAGTTCCAGGCTAAGTGAGAGACCATCTCAAAAAAATTAAGGTGAAAAGTGATTGAAAAAGACACATGACATTGATCTTTGTCATCCACATGCACACACATACAAACACACACACACAAACACAAAGACACATGAACAAACTTACTTATGCATTCAAACATACACAAACCTATTATTCATATACCACATACAAAAAATGAATACAATAAAAGAGAGAAAGACCTCCCATATTCATAGGACAGTAGAATTTATAAAGTAGTAAAAGTGATCAAAACCCATTTGTAGAGCAGTCCTCATGAAAATTCTTACATTCTTCTAAGAAATAGGGGAAAAAAAAAAACCTTAAAATCCGCTTAGATCCACTAAATACCCTGGACAGGCAAAGTGATCGTCAGCACAAAGAGCACCGCTGGAGGAGCCAGGTGTCTGATCTCAGAGTAAGCTACAAAGTCATAGCAATAAAAATAGCACGATGCTGGCTCAGAAGCCCACAGAGCACAGGGATGCAGGGGTCCAGAAGAAACCCCACAAAGCCTGAGTTACCCAGTTCTTGACAAGGACATCAAAAGCATGTATAGTAGAAGAGGCTGCGTGTCTTCAGCGGCAGTGCTGGGAAGCTGCACATCTGCATGGAGGAGGCTGAAAATGTCTCCCACCCTCAAGGAAACCAACTCAGGATCGATCAAAGACGAGTCCCCCCAACTCTGGAACTTTTAGAGTAAAGCACTTCGGAATGAAGACACAGGTATGGACCTTCTGACATTTTCAACAGCTCAAGAAATAACAGCAGGAACTGACAAACAGGGTGGCATGGAACTAAAGGGCTTCTAGGCAGAAAGGATACTGGACTGTCCACAGAACGGGGAGAAGCTTTGTCATCTATATTTTTGGCAGAGGATTAACATCCAGAATGTAGAAGAAACTAAGGGGAAAAAAAAGAAAGAAAACTCCACTAAGAACCCAAACATCCCATGAATAGGCTAAAGGAATAAACATTAAGTTCCCAGAAGATGAAGTACAAGCGGCCAAAGGCCATGAGAATGTACTCACTACCCTTAGCCACCAGGCAAGTACAAGTTAAACCAAGTTAAACAACACTGGGAGCCCTTCTTGCCCTGGTCATAAAGAAAACAAGTGACAACAGATGCTTACTAGGATGTGGGGAAAGGGACCTTTACACAAATAGAAAGCAGTATAGAAGGTTCTCAGAAAAATTAAAAACAGAACTGCTATGTGACCCACCTGGGTACCTACCTGAAGGATGTCAGCCACAGAGACATCTGTATACCCTTGTTTATTGCAGCACTGTGCACAACAAAGAAGAAATAGAATCAGCGGAGATGTCTATTGACAGATAAATGGTTAAAGGCTATCTGATAAAGGAAGAGCTCATTGTCTGGGGTAGCCTGACCAACGGGCCCAATCCAACCTTTCAAGTCTGTCAACCCCAACATCTACTCCATCTGACTCATGTTCCAGTTTCCAGTGCTGCTGTGACAAATGAATTTGCAATGAAGAGATGGAAAGGATGGAGGACCAGAGTGGCGCTTAGACTATGGAGAGAGGCTGGCTGAACTGCCACTGGAGATCATGTTGATGTGCATAGCCCATACTGCTGCCTGAGGCTCTGTTGATGTCCCTGGGCCAGGCAGCTGCTGAGGACCATGTTGGTGTCTGTGGCCTGAGTTCCCATGACAGCAACGTTGATGTCTGTGGCCTATGCTGCCCCCATGAGCTATGATGGTGTCTGTGGTCCAAGCTGTGGCAGAGAATCGGACTGATCTCCGTGGTCTGTACTGCCACCAGAGACCATGCTAAGGACCACAGTGATGTTCCTGGGCTGGGATGCTGCTGGGGACTATGCAGCTGTGCATAGCCTGGTTACTAACTGAAGCCATGTTGATGCTGTTGTCTGTGCTGCCACCTGAGATTGTTCTGCTGTTTATGGTCCAGGCTGCCACCAGGACCATACTGGTGTCTGTGGCAGAAACCATGCTGTGGTCTATGGCACATGCTGACACCAAAGGTCAGGTAGATGTCCGTGGTTCCTGCTGTCACCGTGTGGAAGTTCATTATGCAATGTAGGAGAAGAACACCCTGATATCCTGCCTGATTTTGAACAGTTTCTTTGGTGTCCGTTTCTTACAACATATGTACTTAATGGGAATAATTTGGAGAAAAAAATCACACCTCAGCCTCAAGGTGTGTTTCTCAAGTAACATGAAATGCTGAGACGCTAAGTTGTCCCCCGTCCCGAGAGGCCCTAATGTGAACAAGCCTGTTTTCCAGAAGCTTCTTGGGGAATGACTCCTACATAGTCCAAGAAACATAGACTTGCCTGTGAAGTGGAGCCTACAGATGACTACAAACCCTCACTACCCAAGCAACAGCAGCTTCCTGCCCCAGCCTTCCTTCATCCCACCAGGCCCCTGAAGCTCCCCAGCCGTTTGGATACCATCAACTACATAGAATGCTTTAAATCTGAAGAGTGTCACCTTTTCCATGTACTATGTGTGAAGGAGCACCCTTGCATTTGATGAAACACAAGCTTCACCTGAAAGCACCAAGAAAGAGGAGGGAGACTTTCAGGTTTCCTTTTTATCTCTGTCACTCTAAGGAAGTCACTCTGAATCATCTAATTGTAATTTTTTTCCAGGTCTATACATTTTCTCCAAAACTTTCTTCAATAGTTATTTGAGGTAGCAATATTTTTTAATTTATTAATGTTTACTTTATTAATTAAAGTATCCAGAATGTCTCCACAGTGCAGAGTGTATAAATAGGTGGCAAACTTGACAAAGGCTGGCTATTTCTGTTCCAGGTGGGGCTCGCACACGGCAACTTTATTTTTAGTTGGCTTTGTATTTTCTTTACATGTCACAAGAGAAATTATCCAAGTAATAAAAAGTCATTTCTGGACATCAGGACTATGAGGCATGAGTCTTGCATTATTTTGTCTGGCTGGCTATTTAGATGAATTTGTATTCAAGTGAAGTTTAATTCATTTTCACGTTTGTACATGTGACCCTTGGCTCATCCCAAATCTCATCAGATTGATTTTTTTTTCTAATTTCTTCCCTCTCTACTGAAAAGTGTGTGTTTCCAGGTTTATTCAGTTTCCTTTCCTTTTCCTTGTTTTAATAAACGAGGTTTGAAATCACCTGGGCAGCACTGGCTGTGTGTCACTTCCCTTTTCCTAAAACAGAGGTACAAGAGTCATTCCAAAGGAGCCAATGAGCTTCTGATTCTTTCACAACAGCCACTGTTAACCATCCTGGGACAGGCCTAAGGGCTTCCAGGTTTCATGCCTTCAGATTGCTTCCGGTCTGTCTCTCTCCCTTGCTGCATTCTCTCCTAGCCCAATGCTGAGAGCCATGCACCACTAACACCACTGCATCTTCCAGAATCTTGGAGGTGAGTAATTACAGCACAAAGGCCCTAACAAGGGAGATGCATTCACAGGCCAGAACCCAGAACCTAAAAGTATTTGAAATCAAAATTAAGGAAGGAAATACAGAAAGGAAGAAAGGCAAGACAGGAAGATCCTGCTAACCATGGTCCTGCCCTCTACAGACACTGTCCCTCACTCTGCCCGAGAGACATCATCTAATACAGACCTGTATTTTTTAACCAGCACAATAGCATAAGCCCCTGAGTTCTCTTCTCCTCCCTGCAGACCTTCCTTTCATATCCTGCTTTTCACAAGATTGTCCACTTCTTAGAAAACATGAGCACACAGTGCTTCACCACTGACCTCAGTGTTTTCCAGATCAGGGCTCCAGATGTCACTTTTGCTATTTCCTTACTGTTGTAAACTATCCTTGTTTGCTTCCAGCCTCTAGCACTGCACAAAAATAAACAATAAGCCCTAAACAAACAAGGAAACTTCCATTTTGGCAGGAAGATTAGAACCTTTGGAAAGTAGATAAAGGGTTATTTGCCTTGGACCTGCCAAACAGAAGTATATTTTAGGATGTATAATGTAGAAAGCATGCATATTAGCCTTGACATAGTATTTTCAGGCATTGCCCAGCACGGACAACATTGCAACACAATCTTTTAAATATTTTCAGAATGAAAGAATCAATGTTTATAGTTCTAAAACAAAAGGGGTGACCTTTATAGCCGCCATTCTTAACTCTGAGTAGTTACTACTGTGGCTCCCAATCCCTGAAAACACCTAGCTTCAACTGAACCGTTACTAGGCACTTGTGTATCTCCATGAAGTGTCTTTTTATAGTGCTTTCCCAGGGCTCAGTTACAACCAACAGTCTATAGCCAAAGAGTGAATTCCTTCAGTAGAACCATTTCTCATCCACCAGCTTGACTGACTCAAAGGTCTCACAAAACAGCTATCAACAGATTTCTCTGCAGTTTCATTTCCAGATAATTTTATTCAACTCTCCCTTTATTGTGGCTTTTATTTACATTTTTCGAACCCAAGATGTGAGATTCTGAGGATGATTAAGACTACATACAACAGCTGGGCAAGATTTCAATGCAAAGAGCATGCATCTGAGAGTTGCTTTTCTGGGTACCAGTAAGATACCCTTTATCCTTTTTTGGTCCTTCCAAATGAAATAAAAATCCTGGAGGTTCACTCTGGCCAGTCACAACTGTAGCTGTCTCTAAGTAGCTAAGGCACTCCTGGAAATGTCCTGAACACTCCATGCATAAGGAACAACACAAGGCTACTCTGCCATTACAGTGGACTGCATGGGCATGTCCCCATGAGGCCAGTGGGAGGATGGACAGTCAGAACAGAGCCTTCTGTGCTGTGCATGTGACATGAGTACAGGAGATGGAGCCAGCATGCTACAGACCTGATAATAATATTGCTACACGTGGGAGTGGGGGCACAGCTCAATTACAGTATGCTTGCCTAGCATGTGTGATATTTGGACCTCTCCAACAGTGAAACCAGGAATGGGAATTTCCCCTATCCTCACTGGATCATGTATAATGGGAGAGTCTTCACACCATGTAATGAGTTTCCTAGCAACTCACTACCTGTACCTGCCAAGGGCCTGGAGAGCACAAGCTTTAGGACTTGAAGATGAGAACTTAAGGGAAAACCTACTACAGAGAGCCTTCTATACAGAAGTTAATCTCATCATTTAAGTCAGTATTTGGTGTTGTTCTAGCTTGCTCTCCTATTCTATAATAATAATAACAATAATAATGAAAACAGTCTGTCCCAAAACAACTGGAGAAAGAAGGAGTTTATTTCATTTTATACTTCCAGGTTATAATCCATCACCAAGAGAAGTCAGGACAGGAACCTAAAGGCAGGAACTGGGAGGCAACCTGGAGGGAATGAGGAGTGCTGTTCACTGCCATGCTTCCTCTGGCTCACACTCAATCAGCTTTCTTATATTACCGAAGATGAGCTGCCCAGGGATGGCACTGCCCACAGTGGGATGGATCACCTCATGTCAATCAAAAATTGAGGCAATTTCACACAAACATAGCCACAGGCCAATCTAATCTAAGCAATTCCCCAAGTGAGATTCCTTCTGGTGACTCTGGGCTATAGACAAGTTGACAGCTGAAGCTAAGACAGGTACAGTATACATAGTCAGCAGAGATAACGTTAGAGCAGGATAATGTCACTGCATACTGACAATAGTAAGATAGAAACTTGATCTGGGTGTTTGTCAGCAGATGAATGGGCAAGAAAATGTGATAAACACACACAATGGTGTTTCATGCAGCCATAAAGAAAAATGAAATCACAACATTTTCAGGAAAATAGATGAGACTGGAAATCATTATATTCAGTGCAACAGACTAGGCTCAGAAAGGGACACAGATACCACATACATTTCCCTTACATGCATAATCTAGATTAAAAATTGTATAAGTGTGTATTCATTTGTGTATACTTACAGGTATATGTACAAGGCATGAAATTAAAAAAGAGATCATGAAAAGGGAGGAAAAGATCTTAAGCGAAGGCAAAGGGGGTAATAAGAAAGCTGAAGGGAGGAGACAAGGAGAAGCAATGAGAGCAGAGAAAGCACAGTGATGTAGGGGGCTGGAGAGAGGGTACAGCAGTCTGAAAGGGAGCACTGTTCTTACAAAGAACCTGAATCCAATTCCTAGCACCCAAGTCAGTCAGTCAGCTCAATCACTTGAAACTTCCGCTCCAGGACACTGGCATTCTCTTTTGGCTTTCTCTGATCCCTGCATTCATACACACACACACACACACACACACACATACACACACACACACACACTATACAAACACAAACACACATACACATCACACACAAAGAGACAAACACACGCATACACCAACACACAAGCACACACATCACACACACATACACACAAACACACACAAAAACACATACCACACAGACAAACACAAACATACAAACAAACACAATACACTACACACATACACAAACATACAAACACACACATACAACACATACAAACACAAACACACACATACCACATACACACCACACATAGAGACAAACACAAACACACAATCCACCACACACACACAAACACATACATACAGATGCAAACACACACACACACACACACACACACACACACACACACACACACTCAGAGTTTAGTGTGTAGAATAAAGAGACAGGAGGAGAAAACAGTATGAGGCCACAGAGGAATTGGTCTGTGTAGCAGGGTATTTTCTTGCTACATTGTATTTGTAGTGGAGCTCAGTTATTGGGCAGGAGAAGAAGTAGACGGAGTAAGGAGTTGGGAGTAAAAGAGGGGGAGAAAAAATAGGAGAGAGAGGAAGCAACATGGAGGAAGAACCATGAATCTCTAGCAGGCCCAGGTAGCAATTTCTATCAAAAGGTTAGATATTGGGTAACAGTTCTAATTGGTTGTGCATCTTGTGTATTGAGTATTCTCAAATATATACACCACTGGATAATCTTTAAGCATTTAGGAGTCTTCTTTCTGTCTGGAATTGTGAGTATGATGGGTATTGTCTGGGGCTTAGCAGAGAACCATGAGAGTGATGGGGTTGGCCCAAGATCCATGCTCTGGGGCATGGTCTCCATGGAGATGATCAGAGGAACCAGCCACCACTGTAACATCTAGTGAGGTGCTCTTGACCTCTAGCTACTTTTAGTGGCAGCGGGCTTGACCTCTGGCCGCTTCTAGTGCGGGTGGGCGGCCCACTTAGCTAGCAGAACCACAGCACTGCAGCTTTTGGAAATTCACTCAATACAGGTCTATCCAACTCAAACCAGATGAGGACAGATGCAAGGGGCGCAGCACAGAAATGGCAATGGTCTCTCTCTGTGTCCAAGCTACAACAAAGGATTCAGAGGGCCCTCCTGCAGGTACTGTCTCCATGGTGCTCCCAGAGAAGAGAGATGGAGAAAATAGCCATGGGGACTATGGGTAATTAATTGCATCCCTGCGGTCTCCAAAATTACATTCCCATCTACAGCCAGCCCCTCACATCAAGATTTCCCCACTCAGTGTGAGCTAGAGCAATCCAAGCAAGAATAAGCTCACTTACTCATGAAATGAAAACATGAGTTACAGATTCCACTCTGCATTCGAGGCCCAGCTCTGGGCTCTCCGGATATTGGTCTCAGCTGTCGCCATGATGGACAACATTTGGAGATGTTTGCTCTATTTGGGAATGGCTGTTGCACAGAGGGTATGAGTACTGGGTTGTCATTTGTTGCCATTTTATCCCTTCCTTATTCCTATGCCGTCTCCCAACACAAAACACTTAAATGACATTTAAAGTACGTCTTAAGTTATGAGCACTAATCAAAGAGTCCATTTTAAGCTTCTTTTTGTCTTTTTCCATCCTCGGTGGCCACGCCTATCACAGTGCTTCTTCCCTCCTCAGACCTAGTTTGTTTAACAGCAGTCCAGAGTATCACACTGACCAGCTGGGCAGCTCCCGCCATGGCTACTCTCCACTCTAGCCTGTGTTTGACTGTCCAGTGATGTGAACAGAAGCTGAGTGACTGCTCAGTCCTGGTTGTAACAGACCAGCAAATAGTGACCACTTGGCCAGTCTAGAAAATCTGAGTCACATTAACACTTGTCCAGTTCAATTACAACATTTGCCTAAAAAGATGTTTTATTGCTCTGACGTTGAATAGTTTAACACAATTTTCCAGCCCAAGGAAGATAATTTTATTACATTGGCCACTGACTAATTATATAACAAAACTTCAGGATGGAAACAGACTTTCAGAAAAACAAAAATCCAAAAATCACTGTATTACTTGTTACATACTTGACTGACATACTCATGAATGTGGTGTTGGAATTAAGGTCTTACTGCCATAGCAATGGTAACTTTTCACTCTTTAGAAAAACAGAGGAAAGAGAAAGTACTTCTCAATGAAAATACAGAATCAGTAACTACATCCAGTTCCAGCCTTGCTATGTCATGGTTTTAGTATTGTGGGACTGCGTAAGGGTATCCTGGGTCATGGTTGAGCAGGCGCCTAGAACCCCGAGATTCTCCGTGGAATTCTGCGTGAGCACCGGCAGGAGTTCGGTCCCTCCCATCATCCAGGATCCTGAAAAGCAGTCACATCTCCATAGAGTCACATAGGCCAGGCTATAGGCCTCAGGCCCTAGGGATTTACATACTAATGAAGGCCAGAGGGCAGAGCAAATTAAAATGCCTCCCCCAGATCCTCCCCCAATCCTCCCCCTTTCTCCCTCCCTATATAACTCGGGACTGCCCTGAGTTTTTTGGGGGGTACGCCTAGATCCATCTATTATCCGCCATGACAATAAACCTTTTTGGAACCAAAGACTTCCTCGTGTTACTGGGGCCTGCCGCCACCAAGGCCCTCAGGCCGCTGGAACCATAGGATCCTCTTCCCTAATGTGGGACCCGCCATGGCGGCGGAAGCCCCTTCCAGGCTTGCGCCGCTGTGGCGGCCCTTTTTAAATTTTCCCCACATAGTATGATCTGGGGGAACACACGTTTGATTTGGGGGGACACTCATTTGTTCTTTACAGTATGAAAACAGATGTTTTCAGGCCATTGCTAGCAGCCATTGGCAGCTCTCATTTGTGACAGGTGGCAAGGAGGCTGTGTGGAAAAGTGAGCATATAGGTCCTTACTTCTTTGTTAATCAGCATCCTTGTCTCAAGCTAAGTAAGCAGCCAACCGCAATTCTGCTCCTCTATTACTTTGAGAACCTAATAACCTAATTTTTAAAAACATTTCAGATTTGAAATGAAAGCCACATACTATTTTTGAATCACCTTTTCTCCTCTTACAATTTTTGCACATGGTTCTTCGAGTGTGTTAGCTAACTCCTTCCCTTTGAACACCCTATGTATGACAGATGTTTATGGACTGGCTCGTCCCTCACACAAATGGATGTGCTCATGATGTCGATGTGACTTGGTCACCTACTTCTCCCTTGAGACTAAACAGAGAGTTTGTAAAGTTTGCAGCAACTATAAAGCCCTGCACTTCTGTTTAGTCTGTCTAGCCTGAAGTGCTAGAAGAGTCTTAAAACAACCTGCTCAGAGCCACAGTTGAGGACCACAAAAGGAAGAACACAGAGGCCACAAGAGTACAGGAGCTTGTCAGCAGAGAAATATATGGGAGAAATTAATTTGGGGGCGAGGCTGTCTCCGAGAGGGGTCATGAGAGATAGTGACAGAGAGGCAGGCAGACTGAGACCTGAAGACCTTGTCCATGCTTTTCTCACCTTCTGGGGATCACCTGCTGTGGTTTGTTTTGTTGTAATCTCTTTACTGTGGCCTGGTGGACATATAAAATTCCATATATGTTTGATATACTCAATTTGAAGAATCTGAAGATGTTTATACCCATGGAACCATTGTTTCCTGTGCTATAAGCCTATCGGTCACCTCTAGAGTTCCCAATCATCTTCTTTGTTACCTTGCATCTGTGCAGTAAGTATATTTAACAGGAGGTGTACATGTTAGAAAGCAGGCATTCCCCGAGCTTGCCCTTCAGGGACTCAGCATCCGCAGACATCAGACATGTCATCACCCACTGCCACCAGGTGAGGTACATTTCCACTGTCACCATTAATCCTGTATTTCCCTAGGCTACATGAGCACCCTTTAAAGGCCTGACATCATGGATGTCTGTTCCCTCTCATTGTCTCTGTCTTCAGGTCTCAGTCTGCCTGCCTCTCTGTCACTATCTCTCATGACCCCTCTCGGAGACAGCCTCGCCCCCAAATTTCTCGCATGAGATGTTGCATGGTGTGATTTCTTAGCAGCACTAAATTCTAAGAGTACAGATCCCTAGCAATTACTCATCTTATATAAGAAAGCCTCATACCGCTCATGGTGTCTAGAAAGAACCATGAAATCTCTGCTTCTGTGAGTGTCCCTGTTTGGGCATCTATGATGTGAGTGTTGTGTTGTGGCATCTGTCTGACTAAGTCTCAGCTCATTCAGCACAATGCCCTGTGGGATTCTGTATGTTGTTAAATTATAGGTTTCTTTTTAAGCCTGAGTATTTGTCCTTTGTCTGTAGGTACATTTCCCTCGCCCGTTCATCTGTAAATGGACATTTCAAGTTGCTTCTGCATCTTGGCTTTTGTAAAAAAAAAATGATGCAATGAGCCCAGAGTACAGGTAACCTGCTATAACCCTAGTTTTGATTTATTTCAGTATGAACCCAGAAGCCAAGTCTGTGGTAGCTCTGGCTTTCAATGTTCTGAGGCGCCTTCATCCTATTTACCACAGTAAACAGTGGCTACACCATGTTATATTCCCACTAACAAAACCCCATCACTTCAAAATAGTCAGCTTTTCCTTTATTGTAACAAATTTTGGATCATAATGTCAGAGGTCTTATTTCATAGTTGATAGGCCCCATTGCTTCTAGCCCAACGGCAAGACCTCACCTCATATTGGAGAGCTCAGAGGGGCCAAGCCAGTCACCTCATGACAAGAAGTAGTAAAGAGGGAGCATCTCACCAAACCCTGGAGAAGCGCAGCCCAGTAACCAAATATGCAGAAGACTTCCTACGGGGCCCTGCTTTTCAAAGTCCCCGTCATCTCCTGGTAGCACCAAATTTGGACCCTTGGGAACATTCTAGATGGAAACTGCAGCATTGTCAGTTGCTGCCTCTTTTACTTTATTGCAAATAACTTCCTTGGGGGATTCTTAGTATATTCCGTACTGCCCATAATAATTCATGGAAGGAAGGAATGAAAAAATAAGAGCCACAAATAACTGTCTTACCCCATTAGGGATACTATCAAATCACCATAAATGGAATGGCTTAGAAACATTAGAACAAGTTCTTAGAATTCTGGAGACTAGGGCATCCAAGATCAAGCTGTGGGTAGATTGGGTGTCTGGTCCATATAAGGAAGCTTCTCGCTGGAGGACATCTCTCAGGCATCTTACATGAGGGTACTAACCCAGCCCCTAGGGATTCCTCCCAGTGACCAGATGACTCTCGAAGGACTTGCTTCCCACCATGGGCTGCTTAGAGATGAGGATGTAAGCACAAGAATGGGTTGAGTGGCCACAAAGCACCCAGAACCCAGCAAGGATTACAGCCATTCAGCCAGTGTTACACATGGGAAACAGATCTAATAAGCGATTTGTGGCAGTTAACATCAACATCAACGTTTAAAAATAAAACAAACAAGGCCGTTAGTTTTACATAGAAACATATGGAAAGGCTAAGCAAATGTTAAATATTCTTTAGGCACAGTCCATATCTTTCCCAGTTCATAGCTGTTATATCTTAGAAGCCTGTTCATTTTCCAGACAAGCTCTGCTCGCAAAATGCAGACAAAGCTACAGCTGCACAATGAGCTGTAACGGAGGTAGCATCCCCAGGCCTGTGTTCCTCTGAAAACGGGCATGTGCCTGCACGAGTATCCCTGATTCACCAAACACTGAGAGTCACTCCTGGCATAACTACCTTATCCCTGCCAGAGTAACGCATGGCACCTTAAAAGCAAACAAACAAACACCACACAGAAGTTTTATCTTACACCACTAGAAGTTTAAAATCTCCTATGACCTTCACTGGGCAGAAATCAAGGTTCCAGCTCCGCTGCATTTCTTCCTGTAAACAGGAGGGGAGACTCCATTTCTCTGCCTTTCTTGGCTTCTCGAGGCTGCCCGTGTTCTTTAGTGGGCAGTCTCCTTGATTCATTTTCAACATCAGCACAATCTCATCTCTTTCGTCTTCCACCCACTCTCCATCTCTGTCTCTGAAGGCAGCCAAGAGATAGTCTCCAAGTTTTAAAGTTTGGTAAGGTTAGATTAACCCCCAGGCAGGATCCAGACGATGTTCTTTTCCAACATGATAACTACAGAGTTCCTCTTCTGCCCTGTAAGAGTACACATGTGTAGTTTCTGAGTGTTAGCATTGACAGCCTGTGAGAGACATTGTTTTATTCATACTACTTTTAAATTTCGCTACCAAACTGTGGTTGAGCAGGGGAGGCTTGCACGTGCAAACATGGTTTAAGCCAGCATTTCCCTCGCACGCTTCTTGCTCTGTTTAGCCAGCATCAACCCGCCATGTCCCCTTTCCCTTACTGTATTGCAAATGGCTGAATCAACCTTGTGATTCACGAATCATTCAATCTGTCAGGCTGTCCCTCCTCAGTTCAGGGTGACCTGCCTACTATGAACCTGGAAGAAACCCTGACAGGAGGATGCTTCCCAGACAACAACTAATCAGTCTTCCCTGGCCCTGAATAGGACCTCCTAGGGTCATAAAATGATACATGTAAATTATTGATTAATTTCAGACCTGGGACAAGGGGCTGAGGTGCATATTTAACATAATAAAATGGAGCTAGTCTCCAGGTTCTCCCAGCATCCCTTAGTCCCTACCTGTTACAGGGCATGCCTGGCATACCCTGCCCTCTACCCTGAAGCTTCCAGGCCAGGGGCTGGGCTGCCCTTCCCCCAGAAACTCTTTCCTATTCCTATGCAATCCAGACATTTTAATCTCTTCTCTCTCTCTCCTCTCCTCCTCCTTCTCTCTCTCTCTCTCTCTCTCTCTCTCTCTCTCTCTCTCTCTCTCTCTCTCTCTCTCTCTGTGTGTGTATTTTCTCTCTCCCTGAGTGTGCACACTCTTTCTCTCTTTCTCTTTTCCCTCCCCTCTGTCTCCCTCCCCATGCCCTCATTCTTTCAGACCAGTGGACCTGCCTGAGAACTGCTTCCCAATGAACCTGCCTTTATATACTCTGATCTGGTTTGAATTGGAGAATAATTTATCATTGAGTACCATTGAAAATGACAAAATTAATAAATGGACATCTATTTTTCTCAGAATAAAACATGCTCACTTATGAAAAAATAGAGATTCAAATTTATCAGAAAAAAATAAACAATTTGAAAGTCAAGTGGGTTGAAATACTAGTGGGGTTTGACTATAAACTTCCCCCATGCATTTGAACAGAGGCACCAGCTGGGGCACTGTTTTCGGGAAGATTGTAGATCCTTTAGGAGGTTGAGCCTTGCTGGAGAAGTGGGCCTTGATGTTTGATAGCTAAGCCCTACTTTCTGTCAGTCCTCTGATTCCTGACTGCAGACATAAAGTGACCAGCCGCCTCATGTGCCACAAGCATGGAATGTATCTCTTCTTAAACTTCAGGCCAAAATAAACCCTCCTTCCCTTCAGCTGCTTCTTTTCGGGTATTTGGTCACAGCAATAGGAAAAATAACTTCAACAAGTGGATAAAAAAACTGCCTTTAATCTGGTAGAAACTACAAACCAGGCGTGGGTGGCCAGGAACAATAGCTTTCAGCTTAGCATAGAAACTAAAGGTCAGAGAGTGAAGTAATGTGTGACAGACAAGAGAGGCCAACTGTGAAGCAGGAAGCTCTTAGGACTAGACAAATAATCCTTGCGTTCTAGTTGAGTGGGCCAAAATGTCCTAATTTAGCCACATTCTGGCCCTAACTGGAGAAGTGGAGTTCTTAGAGTCACAGATCCTCAGATCTTATTTTTAAGCATGGATCCTGGACCCATTTTCAACACTTATATTTTTGTCTATCCATGTTTGTTTGACAAGCGTCCTCTTGGCCTGTGCAGATTCCTGCAACAGAATTCAAGACTGCCTCTTGGAGGATAAAAATCAAAACCAAAGACTTCAGCTCTCAGTGTCTTAGGAAATGAGGCCCAACATGGAGCCCTAAGTTCATCACACCAATGGCTCTTTTCCTAAGCGCCATGGCCTCCTTTCTGCTGCACAAGCAACCTTGGTTATTTCCACTCCTGAAGACTTTACTGTTGCTTCTTCCAGAAGGCTCTCTTCTTATCCTTTCCCAGGTCAGCTGCTTCCTGTGTTGACTGTGTTCCACTGTGACCTCGTCTAAGGTGACCTTCACAATGCCTGAAGCACTGTACAAGGTCATTTCATCCCCATCTCTTTAGTATTTGCAAGTCTTCAGTTAAGTATTGATCTGGGGTTTGTTTCTGCTTACTAGAGTATAACTCCACAAGACAGAATTTGATCCTTACGTCCACGTACATTAGTGGTACAAGGTAATAGATGTCATTGTGCCACGTCAACGTATGTATCCAACGTCATATCCATACATACCCATTGCGTTTTCTACACATCCTACCAAAAACGCTCATATTCACAGGTACACACATATACCTGCACACACAAAATAAACAATTAAAAAAACATTTGAAGTAAAAATGTGAAGTCAGTAGTGCTATATTTCAATTTGACCCAAAATGGCTATGCTAGAAGGTTGTTTTTTGTTTGTTTGTTTGTTTGTTATGGTTTTTTGTTTGTTTGGTTTTTGTCAACGTGACACAGGCTAAGGTGATCTGGGAAGAAGAAATGCCAATCAAGGAATTGCTCCCATCAGATAGGCCTGTGGACAAGTCTCTGGGGGCATTGCCTTGATTAACACTTGATGTAGGAAGTGCTCAGCCCACTGCAGGTAGTTCAGACAGGTGGCACTGGATGGCATAAAGGAATACAATCAGGACACGTAAGCCACATAAACCTTTTATTCTCCAACTTGCTTCTGGCGAATATTTTAAACATGATGCTTTAATCATCACAGCAATAGAAAGCGGTTAGAACAATGTTCAAAATGTTATCATTTTCATGCACACTTACTGACCAACTTCAAGTGCTTTTCAGTGTGCTAGGCTTCCACTCGTCACCTGTGCTCAGGTGTCAAGCAGCCTTTATGTGATCAGTAGCTACCATGTCCCACAGTGCTGAATTAGGCACATCCAACACACTTGTGGAAAGCCTGGCTTATTGCAAAATCTCATCAACTATTTAATTTTTAATATCAGGAAGAAACTTGTGAATCAATTGTTACTACAAATAGCCAGTAACTGAGTGTAATATAACATTAAGATGAAAGGTTGTATCCATTTATCACAAAGCCACTGCCTGTTGCTGAGTTCACAGTTATATATTTTCTACACTGAGACCCTGTCAATGACTCATCTATCTGAAGAACCTACACAGTGTGTGACAAGTGTCATCATTGACAGTTACTATAGCTATCATGACATAGTGGTTATCCATATAAAGGCCATGTCAATGAAGGCAGGAAGTGCAAAGCAAATCATTTCTACCCAGTAGGCTTCAGAATCTTTCTAAAAAGCTGAACAGCCAAGAAATTACAGCAGCCTGGACTGGAAACTCAGCATAGAAGGACAGCAGAATGCAGAATAAAATATCCCTTACTTTAGTTTTCAGATGTCTGAGAGTAGTTGTTTGATCAGTCCTGACTGTCTGGACTATAAGCCTGAGACATGTCTTTATTGTTTTGATTGACACTACTTAGTCTTTCCCATCAGGAATTTTAATTTTTCTGTTATTTACACATCACTTACTTTTGTAAGCTCAAGGAGAAAAACATAAAACAAAAAAAAAAACATTAAATTCTGAGCTAATGTTTTATGTTCATGTTCTGTTAGGAATCCCCTTCTCTTCCCCTAGGAGTCTTTCCCACTTAGCCAGGAATGCAGCAAAGAGCTAGCCCAGAGCCTGTGTAAAGCAGAGAAGGCATGCCCCTTGAAGCATGAGTTAGTGCTGACCTCTGTAAGGGTGTATTTAACCTCTTAAAAATATTGCTAGTTCCTAAAATCTCCATTGTACTGCAATCAATAAATCACTGATATCCCCGCTGGGAGGGAAACTTCCGGAGGTTTCAAAGGCCAGACCAGAG
The DNA here is from genome assembly GCF_004785775.1 of Grammomys surdaster. Lineage (NCBI taxonomy): Eukaryota > Metazoa > Chordata > Mammalia > Rodentia > Muridae > Grammomys > Grammomys surdaster. Next base: position 22,037,228 of record NW_021604564.1, on the reverse strand, counting down.
AGGAGTAGCAAACAACAGTTTCTCACAGACCAACGATTAGAACATCTGCTTGCATCCTCTATGCCTGTTAAGATGTTTACTCAGTTCATTGTAGGCGGAACATGGGGGTCCCTTGGTGTTTTTTGTTTTTACTCCCATGATAGGAATTCAATAACAGCCCTAACCCAGGGCCAGCTCCCTCACCTGTCACTTAGCAACTTGTCTTTTTAAAGAGAGTATAAGAAATGGCACTTTGTCAGACTCAGATGGTGTGTGATGAATGACGATGATCAGGGAAAAAAATTTGTATGTTCTGCAGGACGGAAAAGCCAATGATGTCACCAGTGAGCTGTCTGAGCCATTCTAGGGTTTCATGATCCAGTTGATTATGAGAAGAAGAAGAAGAAGAAGAAGAGGAGGAGGAGGAGGAGGAGGAGGAGGAGGAGGAGGAGGAGGAGGAGGAGGAAGAGAAAAATAAAGAAAATAAAAACAAACAAACAAAACAAAAAGCAAGTCATTTCAAGGATCCACGTCTCCACTTTGATTCTCTGCAAGAGTTTGAAATGTGAGTCCCTTAACCTTTCTGGCCTTGTGTTTCTCATCATGAGTTTTTTCCAGGAGTGGACAGGGATAATCTTTGGCTGTTGTCCTCAGTCTCAGAAATGTTTCTCAGTAGCAAGTAAGCACATAAGAATCTTGAACGCATGCTTAGCCTTTCAACCCCACAAACTCATCCCTAGAAAACAAATAAGGAATGAAATAGGCCATTAACGCTATTTTACTCTTCACTAATTCTGACATCTGAGTGGCCATGAGTAATGGGGAAAGTTGAAGTGAGAAGCTGGAACAGTGAGCAGCGAGGTTTGTTGCAGCCAGAGGTCCCTGAAAGGTACACACAGTTAACAGTGTATTCTAGACCACTGGTGCTTTAGGAGAGGAAATGAAAAAGAATATAATACTAGAGATGAATTTAAAATCAATTCCCATCCACTGTTTAAATGGAAATTTCAGAACTTCCTCAAAGTTAAACCTAAACCAAAGAGAAAATTGTTTTGCTAAACATTCTGCCAAAAGTAATTAGCCTTCAAAGTTCTGAAAGCATTCTTTATCCCTCTCCTAAAACCTTGAGACCTGCCTACCCATTGCTGAATCGCAATGAGGACATGTGCCGACAAGAGCAAGGAGAGAGAATCTCCATACTTGAACCTCTGGAGCAGCGGTGCGTTCTCCAGTTCAGAAATTCTCCAGTTGCTAATGATGGCAGTGGGAATCCCTTAACTACTCTGGTTTTGTCTCTTAGAGTCAGTCCCACCATGAGAGAGCTTCCACCCAGCTTCAGACACCTGATCTCTTGTCTCCAAAGATCAGACACTTCTGAATCCTTTCTCCAATTAATAACACATGTTCTGCTTTTTATGTATAACCAGCATTTTTATTTCATTGAGAACTAGGTCCATGCTAGAATGACTTACCTTTCCTAGCATGCTTGCTTCAGTCACACCTACGATGGAAAGAAGCATTGTTTACAGATATGGCATTTAACAGTTCTGAAGAGAGCAAGGAGATGGTGTGACTTCCCTACGGCCTCAGCTTCCAGCCTCCAGACTCCCTAAATCCAACACCTGCAGCAGGTGGCCACAGAGGAAATACTTCACAAGAACTACAAACAGAAAAACAAACAAGATTTTTCTGAAATAAGAGTTGGAGATTGTTTCTCGGGGCAGTCATTGGTTGGCCATTCCCACAGTCTTTGTTCCTGTACATCTTAGAGGCAGAACACATTTTTGGATCCAGAGTTTTATGGGTGGGTTTCTATCCTTATCCTTCCACTGGGAGACCTGCCTGGTTACAGGAAGTGGCCACTTCAGGATCCCCATTACCCACTGCTATGAGTCTCAGCTATAGTAGCCCCCATAGACCCTTTTGGGACTTCCCCTGTCCCAGGTCTCTGGCACATCCTAGAAATTGCCTTTACCACTACCTATTTCCTTCTCTGTCCCCTACTTTTCCTACATATGACACCCCCCCACAGCCCCACTCACCTTCCATCTCCTTTTCCACCCAGTTCCCTCCTTCCATCGACTTCCAATATCTATTTTGTTTCCCTTTCTGAGAAAGATTCAACCATCCTCCCATGGGCCCTCCTTGTTATTTAACTTCTTTGGGTCTGTTGATTATACCATCAACAAAGTTATTCTGTACTTCATAGCTAATATTCACTTATAAGTGAATACATACCATGCATGTCCTTTTGGGTCTGGGCTACCTCACTCAAGGTAATATTTTCCAGTTCCATCCATTTGCCTGCAAAATTCATGATGTCTTTGTTTTTAATGGCTGAGTAGTATTCCATTGTGTAGATATACTACATTTTCTTTATCCATTCTTCAGTTGAGGGACATTTAGGTTGTTTCCAGTTTCTGGCTATTATGAATAAAGCTGCCATGAACATAGTTGAGCAAGTATCCTTGTGGGATGGTAGAGCATCTTTCAGGTATATACCCAGGAGTGATATAGCTGTGTCTTGAGGCAGAACTAGTCCCAATCTTCTGATAAACTGCCATCCCATGAGTAAGAACCAATCCCGGACACTATTAATAATACTCCATTATGCTTGAAGACAGGAACCTAGCATAATTGTCCTCAGAGAGGCTCCACCTAGCAGCTAAGGGAAAGAGATGCAGAAACCCATAGCCAAACAGTAGATGGAGCTCAATAAGTCTTATGGAAAAGTTGAGAAAAGGATTAACAGAAAAAGGATTAACAGAAACTCCACAGGAAGACCAATACTGTATACTAACTTGGACCTTTGGAGGCTCACAGAGACCAAATCACCAGCTAAAGAGCAAGCACAGACTGGACCTAGGCTCTCTGCACACTTGTAGCAGATAAGCAGCTTGGTCTTAATGCGGGTTCCCCAACAACCTGGGACAAAGGCTGTCCTTGAGCCTGTTGCCTGCCTGCCTGCCTGCCTGTGGATCCTGTGCCCCTAAATGGACAGCCTTGTCTGTCTTCAGTGGAGGAGTATGCACCTAATATCACAGCAACCTGATATGCAGGAAGAGAGGTATTAGTGAGGGGGTGCCACCCAGAGGGGGGCTTCCCCTTCTCCAAAGAGAAGGAGAAAGTGGAATGGAGGGTTTGTGTGAGGGGACAGGAAGAGGAAAGGCAGATATTGGGTTGTAAAGTGAAAAAAGAAATAAATTTTAAAAAGAAAGAAAAGAAAATAGTCATTAACCAAAATGATGTTGAAAAAACCAATCTTCCACAAAAATCCTTTGCCATTCTTCAAAAGCTAACACATGTACTTCAGGGAGAATTTTAAAATTTGTGTATTATGCTAAAATTACTGTGTGGGCTTGTTAGTACTATGTATATTACTATTGCTATTTGTTATTATGAGTCATTGGTTTTCCTGTTGGCAAAATAGAATCATATTAATGTCATTTTCTTGGAAAAGCCACCTGCCCCCAAAAACACACCAAGCTAGACAGTTTGTGTATGTGAATCCTGGATGTGTGGCTGAGTCCACTTAACACAAAATGGACAGGATTTCCTACATGGTAATCCAGTATGGCTCTGGCAACTAAGATGTAAGACCGAAAAGCAACGAAATGCAGTTGGTTATAACCTGGACTTAGCAAAAGTGATGCAATTTTGACAATATTAATTACTATAGTGATCATTAAATCAAAGTTGAACATCAACATAGTAATTCAGCAGTTCCCAAAGGTTTTGCATGGCTAACGTTCATAGGACTCTATTCCATAAAAGTTACCAAAGTCAACAGAAAGTAAAATGGTCTCTGTGGTATAGTTAAGTGGATGCTATTTGCACTCTGGACTCTACCCCAAATCTCTCCTTCTAAAAAGATATTGTTGTTTTCAGTATTGAGGAAGGAAATCAGGGCTTGAGTATGTTAAGCAAGCTAAGCTATCAGGGTCCAATAGATGAGTATTGGAAGGACTTCTGTCTTCTGACCAGTACATTCGGAAATGCCAACAAACTACTACATGAGGGTTGACAAGTCACTCAAGCCCTGAACTGATGGAGAAACAGTCACTGAAGTGATTTTGAAAAGGACAAGACTAAATCAAACAGACTAGGACGGTAACCCTTAATTAAAAGTAAAACTTGATGCAGATTCAAAACAGCTAGAGCATGACTATTGATGGGGTGGATGGTGGTGGTCCTTGGGTTTGCCTGTGCCCAGTTTAAAGCATGTGATAGAGGATGAATTGACGTTACAAAATAACCTACATAGACCACTGCATACATACTCAGACTGGGTGGTACTTCCTGGGATGATCTGTGTTCTGATAGTCTGGGAGCTGTATGTAAGATACTGTCCAACATAACTGGTAACAGGTGTTCAGAGTAGACTTCTTCCAAATAATCCTCCTATACTTAGAGTCTAAGTGTAAAATCAGTCTCAAGCCTTTAGCTGAGGAACTGATACCCAAATGATTCAGTGTGTTCTCAATGATGCCTCTACTGCTTTCCGGTCTTGTATGTGCATACCTGTGCTACCATGTCCTCCTGATGAAGCATGTACTATCCCTCAAAATGGTTCCCCTAGGTCTCCAAAGCATGGGGCTCTGCCCTTCAGAATCACTATCAACTTGACTTGGCCCACAGGATGACCATGACCTATTTGGTAAAAAAAAAAGTGGCGGTTTCCTTTCTATATCCACTAACAGTGGACTGGCTCTTCTAAAAAGCATTCTAGAGCACAACAAATATGAAAGATAAGCAGTTTTTCTGTGAAAATTTTTGTTTGGACATAAGACATAATCAGTTCTTTTAAACGTTCCGTGTGTGTGTGTGTGTGTGTGTGTGTGTGTGTGTGTGTGTGTGTGCACAGGCATCCCTAGAGACCAGAAGAGAGAATTGGGTCCCCTAGCTAAAGTGGCAGGCATGTGTGAGCTGCCTAGTTCAGATGCTGGGAACTTACCCCAGGGCTTCTGCAAAAGCAGCAAATACTGAGCCATCTCTCCAGTCTCTTAATTTGCTTTTCAACTACTTTGCATCTTCTCCTGTGAAACACAAACCCTTGTTGGCAGCATATGGCCTCTTCTACCAGCTCTCAAACAGCTTTGGCAGATCGAAGTCTTCTCAAAGAATGCTAAATCACTAGGCCACACCTCCAGGAAGGAAACATCTCATGACTTGGTCTACCCCAAAATTTACATTCTTTGAACAACTATCCAACACTGGGTTTTATTCAAAGCCAACAGTGAGCCTTTGCAGTTGAAGTGGTGTGCTTATTTAAATGATGACATCAGTAAGTCCGAAGTGTGAGTCTTGAGCTCTGGTTCATACCCTACGGATTATCAAAAAAAAAAAAAAAAAAAAAAAAAAACCATCAGAAATCTGTATGGACTCCTAGCTGCCAGGGTGTTCCAGTCTGAACTCCCATTACAGTTACGTTGGTCAGCGTCTTGCTACTGTCATAGTATCAGAACACAGATAATCCCAGGAAGCACCACCCATTCAGAGTGTGTACACAGTGGTCCATGTAGATTATTTTGTAATGTTAACTAGCTTTTTATTCTTAAAAAGGCAGATGATTCCACTAGAGATCAGTCATCTAGAGTCTTCTCTAACCTGAGGGGCTTCCTTCCATGCCTCAAGTGGAAGGAAACATTTTTATTGGCTTCCTCCTGTTTTCCCTTGTTAGAAAACAAGATTTACACAAATAAAATATATCTGAGGGCCAAGGAAGAATTAACTATGTAAGCGATTATCATGGCAAACACTTGTTCCAATTTAATGGAAAATTCTCAGTTTTAAACAGTCTGTTCAGTGGTTCCCAGAAGGCAGGCCTGATGTTGCACAACATACAGTAGTTCTCAGCAATCCTGGAGGAAATGTTTCTAGACTCCCAGGCAATGGCTAAATTAGGTCTGTTAGTAGCACTGAACTCTCACACATATTCCATCCTTCCTGTACGTCCCTCTGATTGCATTTTATTTATTAGTTAGCCATAATAAGAAATTAGTGACATCAGCTGTCTTATTTAGCTTTAACTGTTGACTTGTCAGAGCCTAGAGTCGCTGATAGAAGAAGCCTCAACTGAGGAACTGCCTAGATCAGATTGGTCTACAGACATGACTGTAGATTATTGCCTTGATTATTCATTGATGAAGGAAGGCCCTGCTCTCTGTGGGCAGTAACATTCCCTAGGCAAGAGGGCTTGCGATGTTTAAGAAAGGTAGCTGAGTATAAGCCTGTTAGCAAGAAATGGAGCCAGCTAGCAAGCAACATTCCTTCATGGTCCCTGCCTCTGCTCCTGCTTGAATTTCTGATTTAACTTTTCTCAAGATGGTCTGTGACTTGGTAGATGAAACAAACCCTTCCCTGCATTGCTTTGAGTCAGGCATTTCATCAACAGGGACTAAAGTAAAAACAAAACCAGAAAAGTTGCCATAATAAAATTGAGCAGTTGTAAGGATGTGCTATCTTGAAGTTACCCACAATGCCCCTAAGGTCACTCAGACACAAGCTCTGAGAAACCATGGCTCTGGATATGATCTCCAGCATGGCTGAGAAGTGGGCGATGTGTGGGCAGGGTAAGCCTGGTAGATGTGCCAGATGAAGGGATGATACATATCCCATCACAAACCTCATCACACTGCATTGAATGGCATGTAACCACACGTGATGGATTTTCCCATTCCACATTTGCAGACCATAGCTGACTACCATCAAAACCTCAGGAAGTAGAGAAATAGGTATGGGAAAACTGTTATAGATCCCAAGTTTGCATTCAGAACAAATGCTCTTGTAAATTTCCTATTTCCTATAATATGGACACCCTCTGTAGTACATACATACTTGAAAGTAAAGCCTACTGAAAGTAGGCTTTCAGTGACTGAGTAGTGTATGTATGTATGTTCTCACAACCTTTAAACAGAGATTTGAGGTCACATCTAAGGTTCACAGTCAGAGGAAATGTTGCCCTTAAGTTGTGTTTTCACCTGTTAGATCTTTATGCCGAGCAAGGCTTGTGTTTTCAAATGGTATTTTCTTGGGATCTTGTTTAAGAAAGCCCTACGGCTGCAGAAAGCACCACAGAAACTCCCTGAGCCACCCTTGACCTTGCTAGTCAGCCTCTGCCCACACCCTCATCAGCAAGCAGGCCACAGTGCACCTTCTGTCCCAAGATGAAGAAGCCAGAGGCCAGCAGGGAGGCTTTCCCAGCCATCCATGGTCCTCAGTGGAGACTGAATGTCTGGTTTCAGGAACTGCATGCTTCACTTCCCCAGGGGCATCCCATGCCTGGCTCCAAAGGAACTGGGTATTTCAGAGCACTGTCTGATTAGGGACAGTCAACCATGAAGACCCTGAGAACTTCAGGGAGACAAGGACAGCCCTATGAGTCCTGATAACATGAGGATGACCCCAAATGTCATCTCAGTTCCTAGCAGGACAGCACTCAGCAGCTTCTGGAAATGCAGAAAGCACTCTGCAATAAGGTTACTGAGCTGGTAACTAAAGCCCTGAATTATAAGGTTAACCATGCAAGATCAATGAAAACTTTCTCTCTTTATGTTTTTGTGTGCCTAGAAAAGTATGTGTTTGTCTTACGGTCTTTTCCCCAGATTCTGTTTCTTTTTTTTTTTTTTTTTTAAAGGGGGAAAATACTCTTGTCTCTTCCTGCATTGTCTCTCCAACTACTCTATAGAGTAAGACACAGCAATGAACTAAATACCCATCTCAGGGAATAACCTGAAAATACGCAGGCCAGGGTTCATGCTTCAACCTACTTTATTTTATTTTGTTTGTTTTATCTTTATTTGTCTGCATAAATCAATGACCTCCCTTCAATCCTTCCCCACTCGAGCAAGAAGGACAAGCTGTGTATTGGCTGCTCTGTGGATGAAGACATGAAACCAGAGAGAGTACAAGGAGGTAGATGAACTCTGTGAGCTCATATCTGATCAAACCCTTAACCTCATTGCTTCCTTCCTTGCCCTGAATATTTATTTTAACTCCGAGGCTCAGCCTTCGACCTTCAATGCCAGAAATATTCTCACACATTCCGAGAAGGTGCTTTCATCCAGTTCCAAAAATGTCAGGGGAAGGGTCAAACCTGGGTCCTGACTTGTCCCAGGCAAAGTCCACCCAATGTTTGGCATGTCTGCATGCTGTGCAGGCAGCTGACAAGGGACTGTTGACAGTCCAGTTTTTACTTCCTGCCCTCTCCCCCTCCTCTGAGTTTACATTGCAGAACAGACAATAAACTGCTTCTAGTCTCTTCCCAGCCCTCCTCCCTCAAAAGCTGAACTGAAGACAGAAAGCACCCCACACACCCTGCTCCTCCAGCTTGACCCTACCTGTGTTCGCCCTTCGCCCCTGAACCAAATCAGCATTCCAGGGCCATGAGAGAATGGCACGTTCACCACCCAACAGGAAGCGGAGCAGGCCAGGCGTTGACATCACCTGGCAGATGTGCTTTTCAAGTGTGAGGCTTTATTCAAACCTTTTCATGGAAATCATTGACACAGAAAAGGAATAAAGAAGAAAAACAAGAGGGAAAGACAAAGTTGGTGCCGTGATGGGCATGTTTTGCACCCCATAAAAAAAGGAATTAAAATGAGTCAAGCTCACCTCCCTTCCTCTCCACTCCCACCCCCTCCTCACTCATCCTTTAAGTCTGGAAGTCAATGTTTCTGAAACACTATAGCTACTGGCAGGGCAGCCACACATAAAACTGTCAGTCTGCAAGGAAAGTAGACGGTTGAGTTGAGGGGAAAGGGGCTAAATCAATTTGAGCATGCATGTTAAGGACTGTGAAAGGGCAGCATGGAGAACTGTGAGGCCAGAGAACATTTGTCTCTGTCTCCTTGTGTTTCCACCACACAGAGCAGAATCCACCCACTGCGGCTCCAGCCAGGCTCTGAGCTGATTGATGGCAGCTGGAGGTGTCTGCTTGCTTCCACAGCCTAGGATACACTGCACCCCAAATAGAGGCCCCTGGGCCCACACTCAGTGTACCTATCTTTGCTTCTGGGCAGGAAGCATCTACTCAGCCTGCTCAGTGCCAGGATTTCAGAAGCACAAGTTCCAGCAAGGCTGGGGCAGTTCTACTCACCACGGGACCCAATCAGATAGACTATTCTTCTTACACAACATGCATTAAACCTCATACAGAGAAGAAAAAGCTATGAAGTTCTATAAGACATTTTCAAATAACTCACTCTCTGGAGAGAAAATAAAGATGGTCTGGGTCTTAAGCTTTTCTCAGGCATTGGATTCACTTTGCACCAAAATGCCAGAGTATGATCATGGAGCCCAGGGCTGAAGTAGTCAGCCTGACTCCAGCTCTCTGAGTGGCTGTGTTGGGGAGACTCATCCAGATGCACTTGGCAATAACAATTGCTCCATGCTACAAGCAGTAAGCAGATTTTGTAGACTGTTCTGCTGTATTCAGTATGTGGTCAGATTCATTTGAATTTATGGTAACACAATAATCATGGAATAAAGAATAATGTATATTCCCTACCATGATATAAATATGAGTGTAGGCACACACATGAGTGAGCTAGTCACCCACACATGGCAGAAGCCAGCAGAACATGGAAGGCTCAGAAATGGACTGGAATCACTCTGCTCCTGTTTTCCTTACATAACTACAATAAAGGCCCCTGGCTGCTATGAATTCTAAAGCTTCCAAAGTCAGAATAATATTAGTGAGAAATACTACAGATGAGATGAATTTCTCAGTGTTCTACTCATGGAAGGGAACTTGTAACTTACTTCACATTAGAGATACAACCTAATGTGATTTCATACACCCTGTGATATGTACATTTGCTCACATGTGTGCCTGTACCTTAGAGGCTAGAGGTCAACCATGGATGTTCCTCAGGTGCCATCCACCAAGTTTTGTAAGACATGGTCCTTCACCAAATAGGTCATATTGGCGGTGTAGTCAGCTCCAGGGATCTTGTCTCTGACTTCTGGCACCGAGATCATAAATGTGTGCCACCATGCCCACCATGTTTGTTAGAGACTAAACTTTCTCCCCAGTCCTAATGATTTTTCTCACTGTGATAGATACACATCACATAAAATTTACCATCTGAAAAACATGTCTACACTCACAATTCACAAAAGCACTGCAGCCAATCACTTTGTGCTACCATAACTCCATTCATCCATAGAAATCTATCTACTTTGTGAACAGAAAGTTTGTATCAACAGTAGCTTCTAAGTGTCCCTGCTAGGAATTACCCATGTGAGTGCCACTTCCATGCCTCTCAGGTACATGCCTTTTCCTTTATTCACAAGAAAGATACGGAAGAATTATAGGTTTATCTTTGTCCCTATTCAGAGCCTGAATTGTTATATAGGTGGTATTTGTGGTGGTTCCCACATAGGATTCCATGGCCTTCTGACACTGTGCCAATACTTGGGCAAATGATGGGGAATTATCCCAGAAGATACGCCTACTGCATGAAAACCCACAGAGTCATAGTTGGGAGGGGACCACACTTGGAAAGTACATGCTACAAGGACTGAGGTTCAGTGAATCTATAGACTTTCCCCACACCCACTCAGACATGCCTGGATTTCATTGAATTGTTGTGATGTTACAAAGATAAGCAATCAGTAAGGATGCTCCATCAAACCCCGACTCCAGATAACCAGGGTGCTGACAGCATAGATAAATCATTTCTATCTAGATATCAAGGAGATTGATTGGCACAGGGCTTCCAAAGAAAATGATTGGGGGAGGAGAAAAATGAAAAGGAATGAAAAATTGTAAAATAATAATAATAATAATAATAACATCAGAGTAAGTTAAAGATATGAGAATTTAAAGTTTCAGAAGAGCCATGTAAAAATCCCTCAGCAGACACTAAAATAGGCATGGCTGGTGTCTCAGACTGCTTTCCAAGCATCTGAGAGGACTCAGAGGGCTTTGTCCAGGCTTTCTCCAGTGGTCTCACTGGTCTACCTATGAACAGTCAATCTCATGGTTTTAGACCATGGTGAGGCAAGACATCACGGCAGGGGTTCACAGCGGAGAGTGAAATAGAGAGAGGGCATCAGGGTCCCTGCCTCTCTTAACCACTTCCTCCAAATAGGAGCCCTCCATTCTGGAGGAAAATATGAGACTCACAGACTTCTCAGCTCATTAATACTCGAGAAATAAACAACTCAAGAGTTAGCAGATTCACAGGCCTTCCCTCCACACTGCTATATCAGCTTTAAGGACTCCTCAAGAGGAGGACATCCCCCTATCAGTAGAGCTGGCTGCCAGTTAAGCTGAGAGCTCCCAGGTTCTAGATTTTTGTGATACAGCAATCTATGAGCCCTCTATACTTTTGAAGTGAGTAAGCTCTCATCCATCCTCCTGTAGCATCCATAGACTCATTGGTTAACCAAATTAAACTTTGATGGTGGGGTCACTAAGGTCTAATGTTGGTACCTTAGCAGTTATTTGTTCCTTAGTGGATATCTGTTTACATCTCCTCAGAAATACTGTCACATAACTAATAGTATTACCATACCCAGATATTCTGAAACTCTCACATAGCCCCTTGACCTAAAACTTCTACCATCCCTTACTAGCACTATGGCCAGAGGGTCAAGTGTTTAACACATGGACCTTTGGGGGAAAACCCAGATGAAAGCAACAGCAGCCAGCAGTGAAAATAAGTAAGAGTCTTTGCCAACTGTGTGACGAAATGCGTCCTGGAGTCACCTTCTGCAGTTGTGTGGGTTTGGGGTCAGAATGAGCAGAGGGTATCTTCAGTGGATTAAAGCAATCCAAAGCAAGCTCTAGGTGATCTCCTTGTGCTTAATGCATTGCCTACTTCACTATGGCAATGGTGAGGCTGTTTCTAAACCACATACAGAGAGCCCACATTGCCTTTGCAGAAGCCAGGAAAGGGAAGAAGGTGTGTTTGTTCTAGTTGGAAATGTGAAGCCTTCTAAGCAAGCATCTAAGCTCCTCTGAAAATTTAACTAAGGAGATAGAGGGATTCTGTTGCATCAGAGCTATGGAAGAGGCAGGTTGTGAGTGTAAAACTAGAGCATGTCTAACAAAGCCACCTCACCCCTGGAGATGTGTCCCGGCCCATTCTGCTGCTCTGGTCCACAAGTCAGGGTCTAGCAAGAGAGAGAGTGGGGATGGACGGGCAAGAGACACGAAGAATAGAGACAAGACAGAGAGTCTGATCAAGTCTCGTTCAGCGAAAGGAAATCCTGGGTATTTATACGTGGACAAGCAGGGGAACACAGCTGAAGGCACTATGTCACGTGCCTTGCAGTGTGGAGACGACATATGCCTTGCAGCTGGGGGCACTAAACAGCAAAACAAGATATGTGAGAAAAACAAGATATTCATCAGAGTGTGCTCAGCTGTTGAGGGCTGTTGAAAACAAGTCTCTTGTCAGGGTATATGGCTCGAGATGGCTGCAAAGATGATAGCCGCTTTCTGCTAAGAGTCAGCTCCCTACAGAGATGAATTCCCCTTTCCTATGGCTCAAACACAGAATCATCCCAGTTTGGCCCATCCCTATGGTTCACACCAGATCATGACAGGCTGTCTCATCCCTGTGGTTCACACTGGAGCATGCCAAGGTGGCCCCATCTCCAGACCTCCTGGCACTCAGTTGCTTTCCATCCTGGGTCAATATCTGCACCGCCCTCATTTTTCCCAAATAATGTTTGTTCTTGCACCCTATCCAAGTCTCCTGGACTCCGACAACTACCTTGTCTGTTTGCATCATGCATCTGTTTTCATCACTATGAGCCAACTGGTTTTTGTTAAAACCTGAAGCCAATGCTCCTCCCCAGCGAGAGAGAGAGAGAGAGAGAGAGAGAGAGAGAGAGAGAGAGAGAGAGAGAGAGAGAGAGAG
>NW_021604564.1:22003672-22024364 GCF_004785775.1 Grammomys surdaster | reverse complement strand
GAGAGAGAGAGAGAGAGAGAGAGAGAGAGAGAGAGAGAGAGAGAGAGCGAGCATGTGGAGGTCGGAGGTTGATATCAGGTGTCCTTCACTACCCCCCTGTCTTTGAACCAGGATCATTCGCTGATTATGCTGGCCTAGCTAACCAGCAAACCCTGGGATCCTTCTTCCAAGTGCTGGGATCACAGACTCTGATTGCCTGGCATTTCTACAGGGCCTGGGAATAGAACTCAAGTTCCCATGCTTGTGGCAAGCACTTCACCACCTGAGCAGACTCCCCACTTCCCACACTTGTCTTCACAGCAGGCCTCGAACCTGATGGTTTTGTTGTCTTGTGGAAATTTTATACTAATTTGTGAGATGAGACTAGAAACAGCCCAGGGAAAGACTGCGTATTTTCTAGTAGCTGTTCTGAAGTAAAAGACAAAGAGCCTGAAGAAACAAGGCATTGGAGTGTCCACTGGAAGAACTGACAAATCCCAGAAGCTCAGTGGGCACAGAGGCTGCGATGGGCCCACCGTAGGCTCAGCTTTGGGCTTCACACTGCTCCACATGGCCTGGACATTGCTGTTCATAAAAGAATGAACCTTCTTACTGAAACAGCCTCCAGGAAACACACGGTCCTATGCCCTCCTAACAAGGCAGTCTGGAAACAGATCCTTCAGAAGGAAACTGGAGGACTATGCCATTGAAGGGACCCAGTTCTGTGGAGGAACCTCCTTAAATCAATGGTCTGGGGTCAACAGCACAGCCACCATACACAACCTCAAGTTCACAGGTTCTCCAAGCTCACCTGACAGATGCCTTCCCTGAGTAACTGCTTCCCCACATCTCGAGTATTCACTATGCTCTCTAACTATAGCAAGATTTAAGAAACACTGAATGCTTAACAATGTGCCCAGAAGTATATTTATCACTACAGGCAGGATAGAATGATAGTCCAAAGGGTCCCAGCTTGGCAGGCAAATGTGTCATCTCAGCTGCTCAGGAGGCTGAGGCAGTAGGATCACAGAGTGAAGGCTGGCTGGGGCCTTCAAAGTAATAACATAGTAAAAACAGCAGAATAAAAAGAAGCAGTAACAGCACTTAGATCTATCACATTGGTTAACCATAGCAGCCATCACAAAGAAGAGGGAAACAGCCTTCCAGAGCATGTCTATGGAGAAATGAGTGGCTTTTTGTGGTACTTGGTAGCTCCATCCACAGTATGCTGGGTTCTCCTACATCAAGCACTGTGCTGGCTAGTTTTCTGTCAACTTGACACAAGCTAAAGTCGTCTGAAATCTCTCAATTGAGAGAATGTCTCCATAAGATCCAACTGTTGGCAAACTTGTAGGGCATTTTCTTAATTAGTGATTGATTGGGAGGAGGGTCAAGTTCATTGTTAGTGGTGCTCACCCTGGACTAGTAGTCCTGAGTGCTATATTAAAAACAGGCTGAGAAACCAGTAAGCAATACTTCTCCATAGCCTTTGCAGCGGCTCCTACACCAGATTCCCATCCTGCTTGAATTACTACCTTGGCTTTTCCCTATAGACTGTAATTCAGAATTTGTAAACTAAATGAATCCCTTTCTCCCCAATTTGCTTTTAGTAGTAGCGTTGTATTACAGCAATAGTAACCCTAACTAAGACAAAAATTGGTACCAGGATAGTGAGGTATTACTATGACAGACCAGACAATGTTGTTTTGGAAAGGACTTTGGAATTGTGAGTTGTGTCTTGGAGTATGTAAGTCAAATAAACCCTTTCCTCTCCAAAGTTGATTTTTGGTCATAGTGTTTTATCATAGCAATAATAACCCTATCTAAAAAAAATTATTAGTCAAGAATATGTTCCACAACATATCCACAGGTCAATCTAATAGAGGCAATTCCTCAATTGATGTTCGTTCTTTCTTCATGTCTCTAGTCTGTGTTAAATTGACAAAATCTACCAGAGCCACTAATGTAGTTGCATGGACATTTCACTGAACAAGAGAAGAACAGCAAGAAGGCATCATGTGACATCCCATCTACCAAGTCAGATGGTGCCCATTGAATGGCTATGCCTGCTCAGAAGAGGCTGTGTGTGAGCGGACACCACCAGGCAGTCTTTCTCCACTTACAGATGTGGGGGAAAGACTCCACTCAGTTGATGGCTTATTGCTATAAAAGTCTAATGGGTGTTAGAGGTGAGTGGCCTGCCCTTACTCCTCTCATTTTTCCTGCTTGCCTTGCAGAAATACCCTGACAGTTTTCAGATAAAAGTTCTTTGATCCAAGTGTTTCTAACAGTTCTGCAAGGTACTTCAACCAAAACTGGAAGCTGCAGGTTACAACTCTGGCAAAGAAGGATGAAAAGGAGAGAGAGAGAGAGAGAGAGAGAGAGAGAGAGAGAGAGAGAGAGAGAACAAAAGAGTGAAAGGAAGAAAGTTAAAGGAAGACAGGAAGGAAAAGAGTATTGGAGGAAGAAACAATAAGAGAACAATAAGAGACGAGTTAAGAGAATACCCTGCAGTTGAGTTACACGAGAACACCAATGTGGTCCCTCCATCCTCCACTCCCACTGCACA
Organism: Grammomys surdaster; assembly: GCF_004785775.1. NCBI lineage: Eukaryota > Metazoa > Chordata > Mammalia > Rodentia > Muridae > Grammomys > Grammomys surdaster. The sequence goes on along the minus strand of NW_021604564.1, from coordinate 22,021,816 downwards.
TTGTGGTCCCGAGGACTGAGCCAAGTATCACAGGGTGTGGCTCTGTGATGTAGAACTCATAGAGCAAGGGCCTGAGTCTAAACCCCAGCCCTGGAACAAAAGGAAATAAAGGAGGAGAGAAGAAGGGAAGAGGGGTTGGAAGAGGAGGAGGAAGTGGGACCAAGAAGGAAAGGAGAGGAAAAGGAAATGGAGAACAGGAGCGGGAGAGGGAAAGAAAGGAAAGCAGGGAGTTGTCATTCAAAGCTCAGGGAGCCTGCCATGCTCGGCTCTGACCTCCCCAGATGAGACAGGTGACAGCAAACTGCCGCTTGTTTTCTGCTATGGGTTTTTTATTTTGTTTGTTTGGTGGGTTGTTTGGTTCTTTGGTTGTTTGGTTCTTTGGTTGGTTTGTTGGTTGGTTGTTTTTTCACTAAACTCTAGTTTACTGAAATTTTTAAATTTTTTGTTTGTCTTTCTTCTGTTGAAAATAGATTTTTTTCTCACACAATATATTCTGATTATAGTTTCCCCTCCCTCTCTCCATCCCTCTTAGCTGCTCCCTACCTCCCCTGCCTCGAGATCTACACCCTTCCTAGCTCACATTAGAAAAGAACAGGCGTCTAAGGGATAATAATAATAAGCTAAAATACATAATAAGATAAAACAAAAACAAACACATTAGACTAGGCTAAAACAAACAGAAAGAAAAGAGCCCAGGAAACGGTACAAGAAATTGATATAGACACAGAAACTCACTCACTCACACATTCAAGAATCCCACAAAAAAACACAAAACCAAGTCATATATATATATATATAATATACATTATATATATTATTATTAATATATTAATATATTATTAATTATTAATATATATTATATATAATTATGGTATATATAATATATATCTGGGGGAGAGGGAGAGAGAGACAGAGAGACAGAGAGACAGAGAGACAGGAACAGAGACAGACAGAGAGACAGAGAAAGACAGGGACAGAGACAGACAGAGACAGATAGAGAGACAGAGAGAATAAAAAAAGAAAAGATTAAAAGAAGAGAAGGCCCTGACACAACATTATGAGACAAGGAAACTTCATAGGTGCCATTGAGTTTATTTTCTGTTGACCATCTACTGCTGGGCACGCAGCCTGCCCTTAAGAGTAGCTTGTTACCCTAGTAAGACTCCTTTGGCGAAAACCAAATTTTCATTTAGAAGTGATTATCAGCTGAGGATTGCTTCTGGATTAGGGATAAGGGTATGAATCTACTTCATTCAGATCTAGGACCCCATCTGCTGCAGACCCAATTCAGCCCTTATGCATACTGCCTCAGTCCATGTGAGTTTATATGTGCATCAACTCAGTTGATTTACTGGGTCTTATTTCCTCTGTGTCTTCTATCCCCTCTGGCTCTTTCTGCCTCCTCTTCTGTGGGTTTCCTGAGCTTTGAGAGGAGGGATTTGATGGAGACATCCCACTTAGTGCTATGTGTTCTCTCTTGTGTGTGCAATGTCTGCTGTGGGTCTCTGTATTTGTTCCCATTTGCTACAAGGGGAAGCTTCTCTGGTGATATCTGAGCAAAGCCCTGATTTACAAGTACAGGAGAATGTCATTAGGAATCATTTTATTGCTATGTTCCTTTAGGAGAAAAGTAGTGTTTTGCTTCTCCTTAAGTCCCCGGGTTATCTAATCTCTTGTTTTTGGTCACCCAGGCAACACTGGGTATGAGTTCTACCTCTTGGAGAGGGCTTTAAGTCAAATCAGATATTGGTTGGTCACTCCCACAAGCTTTGTGCCACCATTGCACTAGCAATCTTTCAGACAAGACATCATTGTAGATCAAAGAGTTTGTGGTTGGGTTGGGGTTTGTTTCTCCTTTGGCGGTGTGCAGAGGACCTTCTAATACCAAAAGCTCTAGCCTGTAGAAGTGAAGGCTCTGAGTAGGCACCAGCTTTACTTCTCCATATTCAATGAGTTGTATAGGCGTTATGTTTAGCAATAGGACCTTGTTGTTTGTGGAGAGCAACCTAGGACCACTGCGTCCACAACTTAATTAGATGAAAACCATCCTGGTACTGGAAACTCTATTTGGTAACAAGTGATGTCCAGTTGGACTCTGTCTCCTCCTTTACTGGTTCCATTTAGATACCCTTCATATATGTATTATTTTAGGAAGCTTCTACTGTATTAGCTTTCCGTACTACGCTTCAAACGGCCCTTAATTTTACCTGTCTCTCCCCATATCCCTCCCCTCATTCCCCTCTTTCCTCTTCCTCTCCACTTCATCCTCCCATTCCAGCCCACCCCCCTGCATCCATAACTATCCATTCTATCTGCTTTTCTTAAAGAGATCTATCTTCCCCCTCCCTTATTCTATTCGTAATCCAGATGGTTCTGTGGACTATTGCTTGCTTAACACTGACTTAATGGCTAATGGTTAATACAAACATAAGTGATTACATACCACATTTGTCTTCCTGGGTCTGAGTTACCTCACTTGGGATAATTTTTTCTTAGTTCCCTTCATTTGCCTGTAAATTTCACTTTTTAATGATTGAATACTACTCATAATGCAGTACATTTTCTTTATCCATTCATTTGATTAGTAACATTTTGGCTGTTTCCAATTTCAGGATATTATGAATAGATCAGGAATTAACACGGTTTAGTAACAGTTTCTGTCTTAGGAGGAAACAGCCTTTGAGGGTAGCCAAGGGTAGTACAGCTGGATCTTAAGATAGATCAATCCCCATTTTCCTGAAGAATCACCACACTGATTTCCTTAGTGACTGTACAAGTTTGCAGTCTCATCACCAATGGATAAGTGTTCCCCTTATTCAATATCCTTACTAGAATGAGCTGTCATTTGTTTTTCTGATCTTGGCCATTTTGATGGGTACAAAATGAAATCTCAAAGTTGTTTTAATTTGCATTCTCCTATTGACTAAAAATATTTCTTTAAGTGTTTTTTACCCATTCGACTCTCTGCCCTTAAGAATTCTCTATTTGGATCTGCACCTCAATTTTAATTGGGTTGTTTGTTTCCTTGATATCAGTTTGTTGAGGTCTTTATATATTTTGGATATTAGCTGTCTATCAGATATGCAATAGGTAAAAAAAATAATCTTTTCCCATTCTGTAGGCTGCTACTTTGTCCAAAGGGCAGTGTCCTTTGCCATTCAGAACCTATCCGTCTCACAATATCCCATTTATCAACTGTTAATCTTAGTGCCTGTGCTACTAGTGTTCTGTTCAGAAAGTCATCTCCTGTGCCAATGCCTTCAAGACTATTCCCCACCGTCTCTTCTATCTGGTTCAGTGTGTCTGGTTTTATGTTGAGGTCTTTGATTTAGTTAGTCTTGAGTTTTGGGCAGAAAGATAAGTATGGATCTTTTTGGATTTTTTGACATGCATTAACATTTTTATGAAATAGGTCTTGATTGTATTTTCCCTACTCCTCCCAGATCTTCCTTATCTCTCTACATACCCAACTTGAGGTTGAGCCATGTGCCAAAGGGGTCCCATAGTCCCCCTAACATCACAAGCTATGACTAAGATGATTAATCACTCTATTGTAGTTCTTTAATCAATTAGGAGCAAACTAGTTCCAAACACGAGTAGAGCTTGGATCACCCATCTTAGGACATAGCCCCATCTCCTGGGATGTCTACATTGCAGGGTCAGAGTTCTCTGAGAGGCAAATATTGCTCAAGCTCGGTGGCCTCCAGGCTGGATTCATTGGTGAAGCCTGTCAGAGAATACTGGTCCCTCCCTGCCGGTTAGGGATAGGAGTGTGTTTCATGTGACAAGAGCTGTGGCCTAGAGATTTGAAGCCTGGTGTCTGGTGTGGGCTGTAACATTTGGCAGTGATGAACACAATCACAAGAACAACTAGGAAGACTCTTGTTTGAACATCTTGATTCTGAAAGTTAGGCAAAGAGGAGTTCTGAAAACATGGGTGAATCAAGCACTGCGGCACAGTCACTCTAGGATGGAGAATAAATATCACGACCCGAGGTGAAAGCCTGCATGGCCTTCTACAATCTAAGCCTGATTGGTTCTGTAACTCTATTCCCCAGCCACACCCACTTCTCAGTCACCACAGTCTTTAACTACCTGGACACTTACTGCTTCAGCAACCTCCGAACCACCTACCACCCTGAAGTCCATCTTGAACCCCATCTCACCCTTCATTCTCCAAGTGCATTCCACAGTTCTTCCTTTGACTGATTCTTCTCCGAGTCACTACAGGTCATCCAACCATCTAGAAGAAACCCAGCACTGTAGCAAACTGCTTTGTGTCCCTGAGGGTACTACCATAGTCTTTTGCCCAGAGAAGTCAGCCCTGCACACGTGAATTAACACAGGATAATCCTGCCTAGTGAAGAGAAAGCTTCTCGGCCCCAAATCCCATCTACATGTGCCATTATTGCCAGCCCCTAGAGACCATGCCTGCAGCTAAAGTGATTGTAATCTTACCATCTACATTGCCTGTCACGTCCACTCACATTGCTGATGCCCAGGTTTCTGGTATATTTGCTTTGTTGCTTAAACAGACGATAATGAAGATCATTAAACCCAGCATCGTATTCATGTCAATCAGAATTCTCAGAAAGACCACAACTACAACAGCAATGAAAACTCTGTAAGCTAGGCATCAAGGAGCACGCCTGGCATTTCAGTGCTTCAGAGACAGAAGCTAGAGGATTGGAACAGGAATTCCAGACCAAAATGGGCTATCTACAGAGACTAGAGACCTTGTCACACACGCACACACACACAACTTTAGTTTTTGTTTTTAATCAATAAACAATTTTTAAAGAAATCATTGCTACATGAAAATAGAAATAAAAGACCTCATTTTTACTCCAGCTTTATTTACTAATTAGCATTATTTAATCACAATTTTAATTATATATTCAGCTTTTTTTGTATTAGGCTTATTAACAAGAAGCATGACCGTTTTGTTGTTGCTCCGATTTGGATGTTTTTTTTTCTACTTATGTCTTTGGCTTAAGAGCGGTCCTGGAAAGTTTAAAGATTTGCAAGAAGTTTAGCCCTTAGGTGGGAGAAGCCAGGGCCTGCTTCTCTCATGAAACATGAACTTACTGAAAAGATGAACCTGGAAACAAGTGGTAGGTTGTCAAGCTTACCTCACCTGCCTTAACAACAACACACACACACCCGGCACCCCCACCCCACCCCCACTTCTAATTACACTGTTTCCTGAGCTCCACTCTGAGCTGAGAATCTGTGTTCCCTTACACAAGAGCAAGACAACAGTTGGGAAAGGAAAGGCCTTTTCCTCTCCCTAAGACCTGGCTTCTCTCAGCAGCTGTTATTTTTAAGCAGCTTGCAAGGGGATGGCTGATCAAAGGCTCAGAGCAGGAGGAGCCGGCCAGCAGCGCAAAGCTTCCTGAGAGCTGCCTCAGGAAGGGGCTCCTGATGCAGACCAGAATAGCAGCAGGCCAGCTGAAGGCTGCTTCGGGTGCCCTTGAACCAAAGAAACTCGTTCCAAATAATTTTTCCCTTCTTTGAGGTCCCTGGATGTCCCGCTGGGGCCTTTAAACAGCCACATGCTCCTTACACAAAAGCTGCCCTAAGTGGGCGTCCCATAATGTGCTGGGAATAAGGGAAGCGTCCTCTTCGGTGGGGCAGAATGGTCCATTCACAGCTAGTTTGTTTGGGATGCTAGCTGAGCCTGCAGTCAGTAACGCTGAAGGGCTATTTATTGGCTTAGAAATCCTCAATTAACCATTGAAGTGGTTAATTTAAAACGTGAATCCAACGCTGAGCCCTGCCAATAACACTGCTTACATGACTAACTAGAACGGGTTTTTACCTAAAGACTCAGTTCAGTGCTTACCTACATCATTTTCTATCAGACAGGAACCTAGAAATACTGTGACCTGTAGGATTTCATACCAGTATTACAGTATCATTTAATGTTCATATACTTGCAAAATACTACCGTGTAGACTGCTTCATTTAATTCACATTGAAGCTCTGATCGTCCCCAGAATAACTCTTTGAATGAAAGAAAAGAAATACAACGTTCTCTTACTAATGTTTTTTCTGAATCTGCTAATTGTATATTTGAAGTGAGAGCAGTAGATTTAAAGGGCGTTTCTTCATACAATGGTATTTTTTTTTAACTATGCCAAATACACTTAGCTTCTGGAAACAATATACTTAAAATTAAAAGGTATACTTTGTTCTAAAAAGAAGGTACCTTTAAGAAAGCTGATAATTCTCTTTAGATCTAGTTTAAAGATCAAACATTCTAACAGATCTTTAATTTTTTTATATTTGCACTTCTTATTAGACATATAGTTTGTTAATGTGAAATTCAGGCAAAATAGTAATCAAATTGTAAGTGCATTCAGGGTCAATCTGTTTAATTAATAGACCATGATGTTAGTCTCTTCATCAAAAAAAGTGCCCTGTAAAAAATTACTATGCAAAAAATTTGTTTAATAAATGAATTTCTACATTTGTATACAATTATCTAACTTCTTGTGAGTTCAGAATAGATTTACCAACAGAACCAAGTATATTAATTATAGAAATTAAGAAGTAAGGCACATGTAAATAGCAAAAATCACTTCAGAAAAATTATTAGTGCAGATGCAGGCATGCATCGAAAAGATGTGCATTTCTGAAATAATCAAAGTTTAAAATAGCTGAATTTGGAAGTCTTGTTGCTATAGATTAAATTCCTAAGAGCTTTTCAGCAAAGGGAATCAAATTATCAAAACTAATTCCTTTTCAACCACAAAAAAAACCCAACCCCCCCCCAAAAAAAATCGTGATATTGGGGGGAGGGTTAACATTTACATTTACCAGATCTTGCAAACTTTAACATGGTTCATAAGAATACAGCTTGTATTAAAATCAAAACTTATCCCCCTGAGACTAACCTCATGTTACATTTTGGTTTTTTACTTATTGTCCTAGTAAACGTGGGTGCTGACTACACAAAGCTCCACTGTGCTTGGCCAGGGGACTCAAAGAAGATTAGAACCAGGGCTTGGATTTTTAAACCAAGCTAACGCAAGACTAATTTTTCACCAGTGTTGGAGGTTAATAACTGCTATTTCCTCTATTACTTGAATTTAATTAAAGCAGTGGGGCATAGCATTCTGTAAAACCAAGCAATAAGAGGAAATAACAGAATTTACCCTCTAATATAAATGTAATGGTAATTACTCCAGTCTCCTTTGTAAAATAATGCTTTGCTTTTGGTAGTTTCCCAATTGACAAAAATCACCTCTTTCCCTCTCCTCCTGCGACTAGCAAGCTCCAGGGTCAAGTGCAAATTATACCATCGGCTTATATGCCTAAAAGCATTTGTGCACCACATCAGCCTTAATATAGAAACACATTCTATTCTGAATTAAACACCAGAGGCAGGCAGGAAATCTGCAGTTATAAATTACTCAAGTGAAAGTGGCTATTGAAAATGTCAACCAGAAATGCTACAATTTAGAAGAGCTGGTCCACCTCGTTATAGATAAAAATAAAACCATTGGCACAAGGTGCACGAATCTCCAAAGTAAATACTTAAGAGAAACATAAGAAAATAGTCTGGCTGGCATCTAGCCTGCATGCTAAAAGGATTGATTTTGAGACGTTCCTTTTTAAAAATTTGCTGCTGCTCTGTTAAACTCTATTACAGTGTTTTACATACACACTTGGTGATTATTCCTAGTTGATAAGCATGTTTTCCAAAGTTTTGGCAGGAAGTATTAACTTCCGTTTTATTACATGTCAGTTTGGGCCTCTGTAGCACCAACACATGTTGGCAGTCTGTTTGGAAACCAGTGTTGGCAAGATGAAAATTCCTGAGACCATGCAGTCAGTTTGCTGAGAGCCAATTCCAGACTAGACTTTGTGGATGCCTGGCCCTTCTGCATGTTGCCAGTGTTCTCAGTCTTGAACACTCAGCTTATAACACAACTACTCTTGCTTCAAATTCAACAGTGTGTTGTTACTTGTCATCTTTTCGTAATTAGCTTACAAACACAAAACTCTGCCTACTCATTGTCAATCAGCCAAATTTCCATAGAGTATTTTTCTTAATCATAATTCCCTGTGTGTGAACCTCAGGACTCATTTCTTCTGTTTTATAAAAGCATGAGTACTTGGTAGGTATTCAACTTTTCTCATTTATGTTTATTTATGTAATAGAGGAAAGACCTTGATCCAGTATGATTTAGACTACCAGGTAGCTTTCATCATTATTTAAGAAACCCAAATTGCTGATCAGCCTCCTGTCTCACAGACTGTGAATGCCAAGGTCAAAACTTTGAGGCTGTCACGTGCTCTGCTGTTGGTATCTGGGAGAACTATAATGATAACTCATTCTTCAAAAGAAAATGCCAGTCAGCAAGCAAATATAATTGTCATCTCATCCAAAAAGCACAAGCCAGCTGTCTAGACCCAGTTTAAGGGAGGAAAGCTTCATGTTGACTGGCTATTGGAGGGGATAAAGTCCGTCGTGTGAGGAAAGCAGCAGGAGTGTGGGACTAGCTGGTCACATTGTCTTAGGAGGCAGACAGGCAATAGGATCAGGTAATAAAACCCCAAGCCCCTATTCCCACATACATCTAGCAATGTCTTCTATTGAGGCTCCACATCCTAAAGATACTACACACTTCCCAGACAGCAACTCCAGCTGGAGGCTAAATACATGAGACTATGAGAGACATTTCTCATTCAAATCCTTGTCTTAAAGGATTCCCAAATTTTTATCACCATACAAAACATGGAGAGCTTAAAAACTTCAGCCAGACTCTAGAGAAGTTTCAGGAAAAGAGAAATTTACTATTTAACACATGAGGATTGTCAGAAGTCCAGAGTCATGAGTAAGGTATAGAAACAGAAAGCATCCTCCGGCTCCTTGGCTGTCTGACTCACTGGAACCATGCACACGGGGGCCTATCAAGAGCCTAAAATATGCCCCCAGGTTGAAGTAAAGAAATAAAAACCCAATTGCCTCTGTGGCTCTCCAACTGTGCAGAGATTGCTGCGACCTTCTCTCCACTCTGCAACCAAGTAAAACCACCAAGGTCCCAAAATCAGGCAAAGGTCAGAAGGGAAGGAGGTGCAAGAGTCTGATAAGGGTCATCCCAGAACTCATCATTCAAGAAAAAGACTATTCCACCTGCGCTGTCTGAGGATGGTATCTCTCTCTCACAGCATTCGCACCCATAAAATTAGCATTAAAACTGTTTCTACCTCACAAAATAAAAAAGTCATCTATGTAAAAGTTGTGATTAGTTCCCAACTGTCACTGTTGTCTCCAGAGACCACCCAAATGTTCAAGACATCCATGAAAAATGCAAACAAGCCAAGCTTTTGTAGCACGGGCTCTAAAGTACTCTCATGCACACCCTTCCAAAGCAAGTCACTTCAAAAATCCTAGCTTTGGATGTTTAGGGATTCATGAGCTTGAAACATCAAACATACTCTCCAAACCCAAAAGTCATGTTTACAATTGCTAACAAAATCAAATGCTAACTTCAAAAGCTATCACCTACAAATTGAAAATGAAAGGCAGTGTGTGTGTGTGTGTGTGTGTGTCTGTGTGTGTGTGTCTGTGTGTGTGTCCGTCCGTCTGTCTGTCTGTGTGATGAAGGTGGAGAGTGTTCCTATGCTGGGATACAGTGATATCCATTTGTGGTAGCACATCTGGCATGCTGAAGGGCCTAGGTTTAATTAACACCACAGCAAAGCATAAAAAATAAAATCAAAATTTCTTGGAAGTTATTCCTAGGTGAAAGAAAAGACAGTTAGTTTGTAATTTTATTACACAAATCCATTTCTGTATATATACTTGACAATAAAATGAAACCAGTCAAAAGAAATTAAAGACAAATAATGAATGGTCAGAGGCATTTGAAAGGCACTCATGTATAGAATATGAAGAATAGAGAAGAATTCAGTAAAGTTAAAGATGACTGACGTGGATCTAGAAAGATAACTTGGGCCAGAGTATAATATATTCATTATATAAATGGACATGTTTTCTTCAAGTTGAATATAAATATAGATAGCTACTCTGTATTAAAACAATTATCTAAATGATGGGGAATATATCCCCTGCTCCCAAATCCAACATCCTTATCACTACATGAAGACCAGTTCCCTCCTGCCCCCTACACTTAAAGTGTTTAGAATTGTAGCTGAAGTTGATTAAATCACTCTTATCTTCCCAGTGGCAGCACATGCTACCTGCCCCAGTGCTCTGGATTCTCAAATGAAAGTCACACACATGCAACCTTATATTTAATATTCCTTAATCAGCTAAATGGCTGGGTCACTTCAATCCTCCACATTGCTAGCACACTCTTCCCTCCAATATTCTTGAATCATTACTTACTAAAATCTATATTCTATCTTGCTACCCCAGACCCAGGCCTGCAGCCTTCCTGGGCCACAATCCCTTACTCTTACATGCTGGCAGTCTCTCTGTCTCTCTGTCTCTGTCCTACACTTCTCAGGCCTGTACCTTCTCCTCCACCCATTTCCTTGCCCAGGAACTCTAGAAGTCCCACCTTTGTTTTCCTGCCCAGTCATTGGCCACCAGCAACTTTATTTACCAATCAGAGTCAGTTGGGGGACCCTCGGTGTCTCACACACAAGATTCTTGTGCAATTTTGGAAACCCAAATAACATAATGCAAGCATTAAACCAAATTTCACAACATTTCTCCCTTTTTTGTCCATTAAGAAGGCCAGATATACAATGAACATAGTTATAACAGGTATGTAAACTATAAGGTATGATATACACTAATAGTAATGTTCAATTCATCATTTTTTTTCAATTTAGGTACATTACTCTAACATCTATCCTAATTTAAAGAGTTTACAGCTCTACACCTGAATTGTGTTTTGATTTTAACTTGTATTACCATCTGAAAGCCATCCTTTCAAGTGTACATCATCTTCCTCAACGCTAAAGAACTTAAGTTTGATTATCGGGCTATAACTGGTCTTCAACCCCTCAAAGATCTGAGAAAGAATTAAATATTACCTGATTATATAGAAAACACAAAAACATATCTTCCAAAAGTTAAAAAAAATTGCAGAGACAGCTGACTACCTAGACAGTCTTCTATTCCTCAAATCGTTGGAGCATCTTTCTTCAGCCTTCTGGCCCAGAACCATCTTAAAGACCCTATGTGAAGCAGGAATTATGAGGGACTAGCTTACTCTGTCTTGGCAGAGATAGGCTGTTGCCTGTCCTGCATCATGTGTTCATTCCTGGACAGTATTTTTGGTCTGTAGATGAATTTGGGCAATTCTTGACTAGTAGTTACCTTGCTACAACTGGAGTAACTCCATATGGAGGTTATGATGCTCAGTATCTTCTTTGAACAGTGAAGGGGATACTTTCAAGAGCAGCCATGTCTCTTAGTCAAAAATCTAATAATAATGAAATGATTATAAATACCATACTCTATGGATTTCTGATGTTTTTGAAGACTATCTATCAATATAAAGTATATCTGAATTGTTAAACCTTGACTACTCTTAGCTATTTCTATTTGAAATACTTAAATCAGGATTTAATATAACTGTGAGTTTACTATCTGTCCCTTAACTTGCTTTACTTAATCATCCTAAACGGTTTGTAATAGCAGCTATTAGAAGGCCTGGTTCAAAGTCTTGTATTCTTAAATACATTTCATAGGCACAATGCCTATCTGAGAGTAGCAATATTTATTTCAAATTTTGTATCAATATACAAAGATTTATAACAATGAAAATCTTAAATTTGTATTAATATTTAAATTCCGTACCAATGTAAGAAATTATTACTTCAACTTTCTATCAATTATAAAGATCTCTACCAATGTAAGATTATGGTTATACAATGTTTTGTTTAGGAATAAATTTAGTGATCCATTCCATATATTTTCTCCCTGTTCAAAATTGTGACCATTTCCAAATTATCCCTTAAAATGACAACCTATCTATAATTTATAAAAATAACCATAACCAGACAATCAAACCCAAGGGACTAGGATGACAACTCTCGACAACTTCTTCTTGCTGAGTTGGGATGAGGAAATTTTTTAAAGGGGTGGAGAGGGTAGGAAAATTAGAAAAATTGGTTAGACTTAAGAAAGCTAGATTTAGCATCTCTTATCCAGTTTCTCTATCTGAAAGGTTGGATGAACTGAGTCCATCAGGAATCAGCAACTAATCCTAAAGCTGTCCTGGAAGCAAGTCTCTGGAAACAGCATCAGGAGGAAGGTAGCTGGAACAGCAGGTCACTTCAGCATCTCTGTGGATGAATCTTGTCAGAGGTGCACATTCTGCAATATATGATTCGGTCCTGTTTTTTATTTTCTCAATTTTTTTTTCTGTAGCCAAGATCTTCAGGAGGTCTTCCCTGTCATATCTGACCCTATCACTCTGGAAGGGGCCCAAAGCCTTTACTTCTTTCCTATTAACACAAATACAGAATCTGTCTCCCAAAATAGCATGTCTTTGGTCCAGTAACCCAAAACTATCAAATGTATAGATTGATTCAATTTAGCAGCCTCCTTTCTCTTCAGGCTTGTTCTATCTTGATCTCTCTCACAGAGGATTTTTAACATCATAACCACCGAACTTATAACCAAAGACATTTTGATAATTAAAACAATTCAAAGAATTTAAAGCAATCTGAACAAATATTATTATCCATTGAGATAGAGTTCCTTAACTATCCCCTGCCTTGCTCTTACACAATTAATTTTTAATAGTGAGATCAAGGCCTAAATTAATTTATTCATCTTTGCATAATTCTCCCTTCTATGGAGATTAATATCTCTGTGGAATATGAATATATATATATATATATATATCCCCTTTCTCTTTATATAACTTGAATTAACATCCTTTCCTATGTATCTAACTTCTAATAAATTCCCTTTTATATTTCTGTATGAGCCTATTTCCAGGCTAATAATTTATCATACCAGGTTAAGCAATCCCAGAATTCCCATGGAGCCATATTCAAAGAACCTGCCATAGCATAGACTTTTTCAAATTTTCTTTAAAGCATTTTTCTCATTCATTCTCCCTTCTATGGAGATTAATATCTCTTTATTATTATTTGTTGAGATAGGGTTTCTCTCTATCTCCATGGCTTTGTTTCCTACATTTGAGATCAAAGGCCTGGATTTCTTTATTCCATGTATACTTAACAACACTTAAACAATTACCATTATATCTCCCTTTTATCCTTAAGAATAATTAAACAAATCTTTTATCTCTCTCCTTTATTTATCTGTAGGAAGCAGGCAGCCTCTGTCATTGGCCTCTCCCCCCCCTCCCTTCTCTCTCTCTGCCTTCTGAGCAACCTGTCTCTTTGCACAGCAGGCCCTCCCAGCACCTCAAAGCTCAAACTCTCTGAAATAGCTAGAAGCCTTTGAGAAGGGCCCAGGGTAAACCCCCACCACCTAGCTTTGTTCTGGTCAGCTTGGGGGACTTTGTTGTGTCCCAGCTCACACCATGAACCCCAGAATTATGCCAGACAATTCAGTATTCCTTTTGTTCTAGTTCTGAACCTGCTTGGCTTGGGGAGGAACTGTGTAGCTTGAGCAAAACCCACAGCTACAAAACCAATTCTCCCCAACTTCTAATATCATGTCATGGTACATTTTCCACTCGAGAACCTCCAATTTATTTGTAATAGTGAGTTTGAGCCTGCAGGTTGGATACCATCTAGGCTGTAGTTGATTAAACTACTCTTATCTCCCCAATGGTGGCATGTGTTACCCACCCCAATGCTCTGGATTCTCAAATGAAAGATACACACATGCAGCCTTATATTTAATATGCCTTAAACAGCTAACTGGCTGGGTCACTTCAATCCTCCACATTGCTAGCGCACTCTCCCCTCCAATAATTTCTGAATTATTACTTACTAAGACCTATATTCCATCTTGCTGCCCCAGACCCAAGCATACAGTCTTCCTGGGCCACAATGCCCTACTATTATATGTTGATAATCTCTCTGTCTCTCTGTCCAACACTTCTCAGGCATGGACCTTCTCCTTCCACAGCATGATGCCTCCTCCTCCTCTTTCTGCATCCTTGCCCAAGAATCCTAGGAGTCCCACCTCTGTCTCCCTGCCCAGCATTGGCCATGGCAACTTTATTTACCAATCAAAGACAGCTTGGGGGCAGGGACCCTCAGTGTCTCACATACAGAATTCTTGTGCAGTTTTGGAAACCCAAATAACATAATACAAGCATTAAACCAAATCCACAACATGGAATAAAAAGTCTAAGTTACTTTGCTTATTTTATTCTGTTCTTTTGTTTTTATTTATTTTTGGATGTTCATGTTTATGACATGTATGCTTACATGTGAATATGCATACATGTGAGTATATATGTGTGTGGATGCACATGTTCATTGAAAACTGATACTAATGTTGGTGGGGTGTCTTCCTTGATCACTCTCCACTGTAGATATGGAGAATAGGCATTGGGCTTTTGGAGAATGTTTTGAGATTTATGGCTTGCAAACTGCCTGGCTTGACTTGGTTCATCTCATTTGATAAATGTAGTCTCCTACTGTCCCTAGAGCCTATCAATTCTAGATCTTCTACCTAGCCAGCTTGCCCAAGAGAGTCTGTATCTGCCTCCCCAGAACTGGGATCATGGCAGCCGCTACATTGCTCAGATTTTATGTAGGTTCTGGGATGTAAACTCCAGCCCTCACATTTGTAAGGATAGCACTTTATCCTCTGAGCCACCTTCCCAGCTGACAAACAGTGGCTGGTTTTATTCTTAAGCACATAAAACAAAAATTGTAGACCACATGAAGTATTGATCACCTAGTCAGAAACTTGTATCCTCTTTGGGGCCCTAGAAAATCCTCCCCTGCCTTAAAGTCCCACCAATGAGCTATCCACTTTGCTGTGAGTCTCCTGCCTCATTTTGCCTAGTCAGTCATTTTGTAACCTTCTTAATGTTTATAATAAAAAATTATTTGACTCAGTTGAGTGCAAAGCTGACTGTTCCCAAAGCACATTAATTTTTTTACTTTCAAACTACAGGAATCAGGACAAGGAATTAAGAAGCTTCAGAGTAGTTCATAATTGTGCTAAGTCTGAAAGTATCCTGAGCTGGAGAGAAGCCCTGCCCATGCATGCAGATGTGTTTGCTTCTGAGCTAATGACCCAAAGTGCCCCTCCTTGCAGATGTCCATTATTTAAGACAAATGCATCCAAACATTTGTTAAAACAAAATAGAGAAAACCTGAATACGATCCGCTCTCTGCCTTAGTTAGAAAAAGATACCCACACACCTCTCTTTTATTTCCAGTAAATGGTTATTGGTGTTTTATGTCCCTGGATGCTGTATTTGATTTTTTTAAGAGACACAAAAATAAACACAAACTCGATGTGCTGTTCCCTCTGTTTGCAAGAACTATGACCTTCAACTCTTCAAGTCTTTTCCAAGCTGAAGCCTGGCCATTGGGTGTTTGGGGAATGTTTTGAGATTTACGGCCTGAAAACTCTCCTTGGCCCGTCTTGGTTCATCTCATTTGATAAATGTTAACTGTTAAACAAAGTGACTGTATATCTTCTGCAAAACACCCAGTAGGTTATCACGCTTTATAGAAAACTAGAGTTTGTTTGCACAAAGAATTAATGAGAGACATTCTAAAGGCAAACACAAGAGACTGATTTTCTAATGTATAATATGCTTAGTCCTGCTAGCTGTTAAAACAGAAAAAGATGTTTCTTCTAAAGTCTCTTTTGAGTGGCTTGATGTCTGGCCATTGACATTTCTTTTAGTGTTTATACAACCCAGGGAACTTCAGCTAGTACTGGGCCAGGTTTAGAAACTCTTTTTTTTTTAAAAAGTCATTTCTTTAAGTAGTATTTCTGCCTTGTAATTTAACCGGTAGTCCTACAACCACTACCCTGTGTTTTCTCTTTTCTGGAGAATATATCTTTAGTATTCAAATCAGTTGGGACTAACACAGCTCTAGAAATATTTTGAGTTCACAAAAAGCCTCCCTATTAGTGTTCCAAATGCATTTTAATAATTCATCATTGAACAAGAACATTTTGGTCAGAATTGTCAAGCCACCCACTTGAAGTAGATTATGGACAAGACCTATCATGTTGGATGAGCTAGATCATGTATCTTCAGAATACTTTGAGAAGTCTGCCCACCAGTTCCATGTCAGACTCTGGGCCACATCTGAGACAGAAGCATTTCTGATGACCTATACAACAGAGCCCGAGTCTCTATTATCCAGTGCCAGAATCCTAAGAGGACACAGGTAGACTCTTAAATAAATTTTGTCATGAAAAATAAGATGACTTGGTAATTCTTCATGGACAGGTTCAAACTGGTCCTATCATTTGGCTTATAGGCCTAAAATCCTTGGGATTATATTATAATGATTTGGGTATGCCATATGTTACACAGAAAAATATTTGGAGGCATTTATGCTACAATGGAGAGTTAACAAGAAAATTCTATGTGCCATAGGCATCTGTCAGTGGTCTCATGGTAAAGTACCCAAACACGTTGGAGAATTTGAAGGTGAGTTACAGGTGGTTTTTTTTTTATTTAAACAAAACAAAAAGCTGCAATAGAATAAAGCAACAAAAAACAGGCAGCCCCAAATTTCTGACCATTGCTGTGACAAGAAATGGCTGTTTTACTATATTTAAACGCACACATCCAATGATAAGCCCAAATGTAAAAGAGGCATTTTTAATAAGTGAGAAAATTATTGTTCTGGAAAATAATTCCTGCTATCAAGACAGAATTTTTAAAACAGATGTTTGGCAGTGACCTCGTAATTTTGCAGTTGAATCACTGAGAAAACTTTTAGTATGTCAGTCACTAGCTTTCTCACCTGCAGACTTTGAAAACCAGATATCACCTGGTTTGTAGGAACATATGTTGCTTGATTTGCCAATAGAGCAAAAGTTTTGTATCCATACTCGAATGAAATGTATCACTTTGTTTTGTTTTTTCTTACATTGTCTCCCTCTCTTTGACTTCAGTGAGTTTGGAAGGAACCAGTCTTTCAAAGTCCCCAGACTTTAACTTTGAAACTGTGCCTAAGAAGGATGCTGACTGCTATTTGAAGGTCTGGTTAAATAAAGAACTAAAGTTATTGGCTTTGTGATTATTTTCCAAGCAAGTTCTCAGCCATTGGTTAAAGAACTTCAATGGTTTTATGTCAGGTTGTGTCCGGGGTAACATTGTTCACAGTGAACTGGGTGGTCCCACATCAACCATTAATCAAGAAATACCTCACAGATATGCCCAGGGTTCAATCTGATCCATTTTGATCCAGACAACTCTTCAGTTGAAGGCCTCTCTTTCTAGGTGTGCCATGTTGACAATAAAACTAACAAGAACAATATTTTTCTAGAAAACTGACTCACCAACGTATTGGTATCAGGACCCCCAGACTAGAACTCACCCCTGGATAGGACTCACCCCTGCAGCTGAAGGAGGTATATTACATAGAGCCCAGTAGTCTTTGATAAATAACCATCATCACAGACTGCAACATCGTCCATGTTCTTCTGTATGCACTTATGATAACTAAATTCATGGGGTATCCTGTAGAGTTGCTTTAAAACACCTGAGTGCAGGGCTTCTTTCAAACACTGATGTGTGAGTGTATTTCCCATGACCAGGCTACTTCATGTTGACATTAATTGTTCTTCTGTGGTCTGGTGTGTAGTCTACCCTTACAGCTACTCCATAAGCGTATGGAGAGAAATGTCTAATCACTGGGAGGGATTAACAACTGAGACATCATGTCAAGCGTGTAGTTATCCAGTCTGTCTACATAGGAAATAAA
The DNA here is from genome assembly GCF_004785775.1 of Grammomys surdaster. Lineage (NCBI taxonomy): Eukaryota > Metazoa > Chordata > Mammalia > Rodentia > Muridae > Grammomys > Grammomys surdaster. Next base: position 22,003,984 of record NW_021604564.1, on the reverse strand, counting down.
AGTTAGATGCCTGGCATATCACTGTCAGAGCTGCACTAAATTGTCTGACTCGTTAATTTCCCTTTTACTGTGCTCCAGCGGGGCCGCAAGTGTGGGAGGATAACGTGACTCACTCTAAACAGACTCAAGAAGGCTTCATCTTGCAAAATTGCAGGTTCATCAGGGTGAACTAATTCTAACTTCTATAGCTTTTAAATTTCATATCTACTTAGTATTGCCATAATATAATATTTATCTGATATATTTTTTCTGTTTATGACACTTCATATGCCCAGGGTTCAATCTGATCCATTTTGATCCAGACAACTCTTC
>NW_021604564.1:21987108-22003662 GCF_004785775.1 Grammomys surdaster | reverse complement strand
AAACTGACTCACCAACGTATTGGTATCAGGACCCCCAGACTAGAACTTACCCCTGGATAGGACTCACCCCTGCAGCTGAAGGAGGTATATTAAGGAGGTATAAGTGACACTTATGTCACTTTGCTGTTTCTATTAAAATGTACAAAAATTTATGAAATATAAAATTTAAAATGTAACTATAAATTTAGCTGATCATCTTAATCAGTATGTGTATATATTGAAGTGACTTTATTTTAATCTCTCTACTATCTTGTCTTAATTTTAAGCCTTTATTTCTTCATTTTCCGGTTTCTCATAATTGATTACATTATCTTCAGATTCCTCTAGATGGATGTACTTTTAGTGGATTCTTTTCATGTTGGACATATGACTTTAATTATCCACCAGCCCGTCCACATAGAAATGTGTGCTAACTAAATGGAAGCAAAAGTCATAAATTTAGAAGAAAACCAAATATTTTAAGCCAGTATTTTTTCTTTTAATGAGCTTAGCTTTAGACTTTGCTTAAGTGGCCCAGTTAATATCTAAAGCAAAACATTCTGCTAAAATAAACAGAAGAATTTGTGAAAACTAGTTTCCAGAAATTACCTAAGTGATTTTTATATGATCTGATTCCTTTCTCATTTCTTTAAGCCCTAAAGGTTTTTTGTGTGTATGTGTGACCTTATTCAAAACACTACAATGAAGATGTCTGTATTCATGGAACAGAACGCTCTGAATTGATGTTAGAAGGATTAACTTTCTTGAAGCCTCAATGGCTCATCTTCCCTTTAGGCTCATGTGTGTGTTTTCATTAAGTTTGCATTCTCAGTGGCTTTGAGAGAAAGATGCACAAATTCTATGTGAATAATTTCTTCTCTGCCTCGTCCCTTCTTCTCCCACCCCCATTAATTTCATTCTTCTTAACAATTTTTCCATTCCTCTTCTCCCTCAGTCTCCCTTTCTCCCCATTCCTCTTCCTCTCCATCTTCCATTCATTCCCTCCTTCTAGCTCTCTATTCCATCCCCCTTGACCCATCTCCTCCCTCTCCCTCCATAATCAATGAAGTGCTAGGTATGAGGTTGAAAGACATAGATCTCTGGCTTATAAAAGTTGGCATTCCTAACCTTGAAGGAAATGAATAGCTTGTCAACTTGCATTGAGCAAGAAATAAACTTATGTTAACTTATAAAAGCTATTTGTTATTGTCCCACATTTTAAACCCATCCTACACGGATTCTTTGTTTTTCTTGATCTTTGCGTCCATGGTTTTCTACTGGACTATCTTCATTCCCCATAGTCTCTCAGGGTACTTAGCCTAGTGATGAGCCCCCAGACACCTACCACTTCTGTCTTTCAGCATCCACATTTGGTCTCAGCTTTCTCACAGTCTCCAGCACTTTGCTTATGCATGTCTGTTTCTATATGTTACCTATTTTTCCATCGGGGCCTTTAACACATCAGTCATGAGTTGAATCCTAATGTCTGTGCCATATTGAGTCTGACTCTTCCTCTTGCTTTCTCTCTTCAAGGTTTTATTGATTCTTGTTTTCCATGGGGCATTTCTGTAGAGGGCAGACATGTCCTGCTCCATGTCATTAACTGTATGTGATACAGGATTCAAATGCCCCAAGCTCTTGTCTCCATCTTCTTCTGCTGACCTCAGGCTTCCTTAACCACTGTCATTTAAAGAAAGCCTGTGTCTTATAGCTCCATTGTAATCAACTTTTATTAACACCAATCTTGTTGGTGTGTTGTTAATGTGGAGGAAGGGAATATTCTAGAATTGTCTGAGTGCTTAGTCGGCCAGATCGTGCCCTTCACAGGTGTTGATCTCATGGTATTATTTTGCCCCTAAATGACACCAGAAATCTGACAGTAACCTGGATGAGAACCTCTCTCCCCTTGCTTGAGTAAGACTTATGAGACCCCTCTGGACATCACACAGACTGTTCTTCCCCTCACTGCATAGCCACAATGTGTATTTTCATGGTTCATGAAGTCAGGGGTTGGGGGAGTAGGAAGGATGGAGATATCTATGACACTGCATCACTACAAGCCCTTTCTCTCCTGCAGGTTCCTCAGCACTGGGATGTTCTTCCATTCACCATGCAGCTACAGACAACACACAATAATACAAACACTATCCACTCACTCCTGGTGAACAAATCTCCGCTGGGACTCTCACTTGGCCTGGTCCAAAACATTAAGTATAACATCCATGTTTCGTGCTAGGCCTGGTGACACACACAAACATTCTTAGCACTTGGAGGTAGGGGATATATAGTCAGAAATTAAAGGTCATTCATTCTCAGATATGTCCAGTGTTAGTCTGAGCTACATGAGACCCTGTGTCAAAGAGGGGCTGGGAAAGAAGCAAGACTGGGGATGTAGATCATAGAACATCTGCCTGCTTTCACAAAGCCTGGGTTTGAGCCTCTCAGTACTGCATAAACCAGGTGGGATAGAGCCCATCTGTAATCACAGCTTCTGGTGGAGGGGGAGATAGCAGAAATATGAGAAAATCAAGTCACCCTCAGCTAGACAGCAAGTGTGAGGTCAGCCTGGGCTACAGGAGACCCTGGGTATCAAAATCAGGCAAACACACAAAAACAACTGGTTTGGTGCCCCCCACCCCCAACCTATAAAGTTTCAGTCTAATTAGCTTTTACTTGATACAAAAGCTAGTGTAAACCTTAAGCTCCTCCATGTTACAGGTAAAGCTACAAGTCCAACTTTCACACTGCTGGTAAGTCTACTGTGTTCTGGCTGCTCTTAGAACAACCTATATATGATTCTCCCATGTTCCTGATGCGCCTGCAGCCTCTTCTTCCTTAGTCACTCACAAAAGTCAAGCACCTGGAGATCTTCTAACACAACAAGCAAACTGTCTAGAAAGCAGAAGAGACTATGAAAAAGAGCACATACCCATGGAGGCCAAAGAAAGGTCCATTGTCCAAAACGGAAAAAAGAAAATATTTTCCAAGCCTCAGATATTCACAGACTGACTCATGAGCACCTAAGTGAAAGCAAAGACAGGACTGAGACTGAATGACCTCCCATCTGCCTGTATATGTTGCCTCTGCTCCACTGATTCAGAACTATGGGCATGTCTTCCAAGTCCTCCAGGCATGTTCCCGGAATGTCTCATTGTGTGCCAAAGTGGTCATCATTCCCTGCAAAGTAGCAGTAGTGTCTGGGAACAAGCTATCACTCTGGAATAATAAAGGCTATTTACATCACTGACATTTAAAATGCCTGAGAACATTTATGACCAAACTCTTATATATTTCTAACCAAATGTTTGTGGGATTAATTACCAGCACTGCTCCAGGGAAGGACGTATTCATTGGATGATGAAGAGGTTTTTTCTATTGAGTCAAAGATGTTTTTATTTGGTAGGAAGTTACTGCATCCTTTCGTTTGGTCTGGCCTTAGATGACATCTTTTTGCATCCGTCAGCTTCCTTTTTCATGGCTTGAATGACCTTAGATATCATATGCTCTACCATGCTAGCTGAAAGCTGCTTAATCCTGGAAAATATTACAATTTAGATGTTACTTGATAAGATTTAAGAGAATTAGATTTTACTGAAGAGCAAATCTCAGTTATCATAATGCAAAAAAAATATATAATGTATTAGTCTTGGTTCCCTCAAAGAAATCACTATTGTTGGAATGCCTACAAAGACTAGGCCTTAGTCAGTGTAACAATGGTAACATGATTTTTCCAATTGTTTCTTTGAAGAGTCTTAATGTGTACATAATGACTGGACACTGGTCTCATTTGATTTCTGTGGCTGTGAAAAAACGCAATAACTAAAAGTAACTAGGAAAGGAAACAATTTATTTGCCTTATATCTTATAATAGCAGGTCACAGTCCATCACTGAGGGAAATCAGCGCAGGAATCAAGGCAGAAACATAAAGTCAATCCCGGTGCGCCACCTGTCATTACCTCTAATGAGGGAACTCACTCACAGTCAGTGATGCACAGCCAAAGCCATGGAAGATGCCACTCGGATCTCAGACTCATGTTTTCTTGCACAGCCCATGACCACGTGCATAAGGATAATGGCACCCATAGTGGGATGAGTCTTCTCACATCGATTGATAATTGAGAAGATCACCCACAGATATGCCCACAGGCCAACCTCATCGAGGAAATTCCTCAAACGAAGCCTCTCTCAGATGACTAGGCTATGCCGAGTTGACAGTTAAAGCAAACTAGTACACAGAGTAAGTGAACAGCTGAAGACTTTTCCATATTATAGATGCAGGGACCTGTATTTCTAGAACACGGAGGGGAATAACTCCCATGCTCTAATCCACTCTAAACTCCTCAGCTCGTAGCATAGGATCAATTACTGTTGCCCTTAAGTGACAGAGTCTACAGGTTTAAATAGAGCAGAGTTTCCAAAGCACTAGTTCTCATGATTAAAAGAGGTTCAGTAGAAAACAAACGTGAAGAACTTAGACTTGGCTGGCTATTGATGTTTTTGTCATGTTATATAAGCTTGAGATTCTTGTCTCTTGAGACTTCTATTTGCTCCTTAAGTGTCCTAGATCAAGTCTCCTAATTGGTTGATTAATCAGAGAAACCCTGTCCATTTTAGCATCTCTGAGCTTCATAGTATGTCCAGACGGGGCACAAGTTTCATGCAATGCCTGCCATGATGCTTTCTACGGCTATTTCAGGACTCAGACCCATCTTCTGGTGAGATCCATCTGCATTTGTTGTCTTCTCCCTTCAGTCCACATATAGATTGTGGGCCACTCATTTGAGATGATTGGTAGCAAAGTGTTTCAGATCGGGGGTTTTCAGAGTCCAGCATCTGTTTATCAGATGCTTGGGGATTGCAATGATGTGAAGGTGAAATTTATGTGTCATATAAAATTCATTTATGTGTTGTATAAGCCTCATACACATAGCCTTTTGGGAATTTTTCTCAATATTCTGAAATAATTTTGTGAAAGAAGGCTGAATAGCTCAGAGACCCAAGATATAACCAATCAGGACAAACAATATATATATATATATATATATATATATATATATATATATATATATATATATATATAGTGTGTGTGTGTGTGTGTGTGTGTGTGTGTAACGATCTCTAATGACTTTCTGCTATATTCATAGAAAGGAAACTTGCATAATTGTCATCAGAGAGGCTTCATCCAGCAACTGATGGAAACAGATATAAAGAACCACACCAAAACACAAACATTAGGCAGAGCTCAGGGAATCCTGCAGGAAAATCAGAGGAAGGATTATAGAAAGAAAGGAGACAAGGACACCAAAAAACCCACAGAAACAACTAACCTAGACTCATAAAGGCTCACAGAGACTGAACTGAGAATCAGGGAGCCTCTCTAGGGTCTGATCTAGGCCCTCTGCACATATGTTATGATTGTGTAGTTTGGTCTTCTTGTAGGACCACTAACAGGGGCTGTCTCCGATTCTTTTGCCTGTTTGGAGACCCTTTTTCTCCTACTGTGTTGCTTCATGCAGTCTTAGTATGAGGAGAGGTGTCCAGTCTTATTGTAACTCGTTATGCTGTGTTTGGTTGGTATCCATGGGAGACCTGACCTTTTCTGAAGAGAAATGGAGGTGTAGAGGGAAAAGTTATGGATACTGGGTATATAGAATCCTTTTTAGACATAAAATATTCTTTAGGCTTTCTTTACAAAGACATGGAGGCATGAAGCAGGTTGGAAATGTAAACAGACTGGCTAGAATGCAATTTAGCCAGGTGGAACCAAGCTGAGAATCATAGTGACAGGGCAAGGCCGAAGTAACAGGGCAGGACCACATTCTTGAGAAAGATAAGCATACAGAGATTTTTCACCTGACCCTGACTCCCGTAGGTTGGGTTCCTTTGGAATGTTCCACTATTTTTATGTTACACCACCCTAACAACCCTTCACCCCCTTCCCATTCCTTGGTTTGTGGTTTTTCCCTATAAAAACACCTCTCAAACTGGCAGTCGGGGTCAATTCAGCTCCTGCGTGGGCATACGAATTGACCAGCAACTAGTTGTCACGCCCTAATAAACCACCTCGCAAATTGCTCCGGTACGTGGTGTCTCGAGCAGATTACTGGGTGGTCGCGACTTTCTGAGATTTGAGAGAGGGTCTCCCCTCTGCGGAGGTCTTCAGAGGAGGAGTGAGTGGGTGGGGGGAAAGGTAAGGGTGGGGTGATGGACTGTGTTCCAGATGTAATATATGAGAAAAGAATAAATTAAAAAATAATTTTGTTCACGAGACAAAGTTTTTTGTTACTTGTGGCATCATATAAACACTCAAAGAGCTTCAGATTTTAAGATACCTCAGAATTCAGATTTCTTTTTTAATTTGAAGATGCCCAATCTATAATAAGATAAATGTTTTATTTTTAAAGTATAATTAGAATATATAAGCAAAATAAAAATGTGACCCATTTTTTGCTTAAGACACTGGAACAAAGTTCCCACTACACTTATTTGGAAGTGCTCATGTATGTAACACCATGCTATGTTTGGTGTTCAAGGACAGTCTACCATGGACATAGTCCCAGATTCATGACTCTGCTTTAACAGGGAAGTGGCTGAGATACAGACCCAGTCTCTTGAAGCAGAAGCCAAGGTGACTGCAAAAGTAATGAGTGGCTAAGAGGATCTGGCATTAGCTGGTGGGTCAGAGGTCACAGGGTGTGAATGACAGGAATTCAAACAGGAGATGGGCAATGATGAAGCTGAGAAGAGCCATTCTGAAGCATAAGCACTTGAGTTAAACACATGATCTGGAGGCAAATACCCACCAGGCCCCCATTCCATGAAGAATTCACCCAGAAGCTGCTGACGGGCACAATGTAAGCCCACGCTGAGCAGACATTATCCTCAGGATAGACCTTTTTGTTTCTGGATAGGTCTTTTCTTTCTATGTCTCTCTCCCTTCTATCTAAATGTGCCTGCTCTGCACTCCAACACTGCAGTGGCCTCTCCTGAGGTGACAGGATATTTACTAATTAATATGAGATGGGTGTATTACTAAATTCAACTCCTCACTCCCTAAAACAATAACAAGAAAAAACCTCAGGCAGCTTTGCTGGAGTGTTCTAGAACTCAGCACTTAAAGTAAGCCCGATTTGTGACTTAAAAACAAATTTAACTGAAGTTACTACTTTCTTTAAAAATGAACTACATAACCAAATAATGATGGTATAATTCATTATTTGTATATATGGAGAACATTAATTCAATTGTAGTATAATCTGTAACTCTCAGTATTTACTTTGATAATCAAATACCTGCCTGGAGAAATCTTACCTTTAAAGATATAGTGATTATATGATACACATGATATAAAACAATCAAATGAGAAAAAACAGTGACAGGATAAACACGGTGCTCTAACACCATGCGTAAAGGCCACAGCTGCTCCCACAGAGTAGCTATGAACTCTTTCTGGTGCAAGAAAATCAGCCAGCACGATGTCACAGGGTCACACTTTGCAAAAATGCGACATAGGGGCACTTTTCTTTCTGGAGATGTTTTCATAGCAAGATAATTCAAGAGATAGTATTAGATAGATGCCAATCTCTCTGGATTTAAGAGTTTCACTTTCCAGCCGCTGGTTAATGAGCACAGCTGGCACTTATTCTCCTATTAAAAGCAACTGCACATCAGAAGTGTGGGTAGCAACTCAAGCATGGAACTGAAGATCGCAGTGTCCCTGGACGGTCAACATGCTTGCTCTCTAACTAAACAACTTCCAGGCTGTTAGAAAACCATATTCATCCTTCTTCTCAAGGCAAACAGACATGACTGGGAGGTCGCTGTGATCTGAGATGTGAGCAGAGACTCCTCCTGAAGACCCTCCGGAGTTGAAGGTCACCACCCTTTTGCCCTTGGAGGATACAAATGAGAAGACCCTTGTCACAAACATGCATCGTCTCTGTCTATGCAATGCCTTTGCTCTTCAAAGCCAGTATATTTTAGGAACTGAAAGCCTTGATGGGTGGGGCATAGCCCCTGCTACTGTCTAACTAAAGAGGCTCTGTTGTTTCTGTTTGTTGTCTGTCTTCCTAAATATTAAAGTCCCATAGTCCAAAATACAAATCACAAATACTGAAACGGGGGAAAAAGAAGTAGGCATAGAGACCTCATGTACAGCGAACCCTGCATATATGCACAGCCTCTGATCCAGAAGCTCTACTTGTGAAAATGAGGATTATGACAAGAGCCAGTGTGTAATTCAGTGAAACTTCACCGGATAGTAACTTATTGGAGAGTAAAATTGTCCTCGAACCCAAAAACTAAAGATGAGCAAATATTGTAATATATAAGATGGACTGATTTGCTGTGCCACCAAAAGCAGTATCACAGACATATTTGTCTATGGTGAAAATGTTCATCTCACAATGATATTGTGATAATGTGGTGTCTGAAACCGGCACTTGGGGGGGTGGGGGCTGGGGCAGGAGGAATCCTCTGAGTTTGAGGATGGCTTAAGCTACATAATGAGTTTCAGACAAGCTTGAGAGGCAGAATGAGAACCTGTCCTAAACAACAACAAGAGGAGACAGAGAGAGAGAGACAGACAGACAGACAGACAGAGAGACAGAGAGAGACAGAGAGACAGAGAAATACAGCGAGAGAGAGAAAGAGACAGAGACAGAGACACAGAGAAAGAAACAGAAAGACAGAGAGAGAGACAGAGACACAGAGAGAGAAACACACACACACACAGAGGGAGGGGGGAACAGAGGGGAGGGAGGGATCGAGAGGAAGGGCAGACATGTAAATCTACACTTACATGAAAATACAGAGGTTACTGTGATTCCGCAGGCCTGGAAATCCCTGAACATCACCACTGAACAAGAAGCACTGGTTGCTCTTAGGGATGACCTGGATTCATTTGCTAGCAACCTAGACATACACATGGTAAACAGACAGACATGTAAGAAAACAATCAGACACATAAAAGTTTTTAAGTGTGATCCAGCCCAGAGTTACAAACATATATACATAAAAATATATATTGATTCTCTCTAACAATTCATACTGTAATGCAATTTGGTTTTTTTCTTATGTAAAATTGCTCTCTTCTGCAATTAGCCTCATCTTACATCATTAAAACCTTTTAAATTGCCCTGCCTGGTTCTTTTGGCTGGAGCAGACACAGAGTTGGTCTGCTCCTGTGGAGATACTGAATCCTGAGCCATCCTAGAGGACCCTCTGCACTCAGAGCAGCCGGTAAGAACTCCACCTCACTCCCTAAGCCCCAGAGTTACATCTGGGAGCCAGGGACATTCAGGACACATCAGCTACCCAAACCCCGCCCTTCCAGAATTCCACTTCCCTTCCGCCCCTGTCTGGTCCTTTGGGCTGGGGCAGACACAGAGGCGGTCTGCTCCTGTGGAGATACTGAATCCCAAGCCATCCTAGAGGAGCCACTGCACTCAGAGCAGCAGACACCAAGGTGGTTTGCACTTGGGAAACATCATATCCTGAGCCATCCTAGAGGAACCACTGCACCCAGAGCAGAAGGATTTCCAGATCCAAGAGGTGGCCTGAGTCCCAGGAGTTCTTCCACCCAGGAGATTAGGATCATAAGACCACAGAGACATCTGGACTCTGAGGAGCTCTGCCACAAGCAAGATAACTGGAAATACAGACTCCAGTATTACACAGTGAGGGCAGGTAACACTAGAGTTAACCAGATGGCGAAAGGCAAGCGCAAGAACATAAGCAACAGAAACCAAAGTTTCTTGGCATCGTCAGTACCCAGTTCTCCCAATATAGCAAGCCCTGGACACCCCATCACAACAGAAAAGCAGGATTCAGAATTAAAATCACTTCTCATGATGATGATAGAGGATTATAAGAAGGAATTAAGTAACCCCCTTAAAGAAATACAGGAGAGTACAAGTGAACAGGTAGAAGCCCTTAAAGAGGAATCACAGAAATCCCTTAAAGAAATGCAAGAAAACATAAAGAAGGAATTAAACAAAAACATTCAGGATCTGAAAATGGAAATAGAAACAATAAAGAAAGCTCAAAGGGAGACAACCATGGAGATAGAAAACCTAAGAAAGAGATCAGGAGTCATAGACGCAAGCATCACCAACCGAATACAAGAGATAGAAGAGAGAATCTCAAATGCAGAAGATACGGTGGAAAATATTGACACAGTTGTCAAAGAAAATGCAAAATGCAAAAAACTCTAACTCAAAACATTCAGGAAATCCAGGACACAATGAGAAGACCAAACCTAAGGATAATAGGTATAGATGAGAGTGAAGACTCCCAACTTAAAAGGCCAGTAAATAGCTTCAACAAAATTACTGAGGAAAACTTCCCTAACCTAAAGAACAAGATGCCCATAAACATACAAGAAGCCTACAGAACACCAAATAGACTAGACCAGAAAAGAAATACCACATGTCACATAATAATCAAAACATCAGATGCACAAAACAAAGAAAAAATATTAAAAGCAGTAAGGGAAAAAGGTCAAGTAACATATAAAGGCAGACCTATAAGAATTACACCAGATTTCTCACCAGAGACTATAAAAGCCAGAAGAGCCTGGACTGACATCATACAGACCCTAAGAGAACACAATTGCCAGCCCAGATTACTATACCCAGCAAAACTCTCAATCACTATAGATGGTGAAACCAAGATATTCCATGACAAAACCAAATTTGCACAGTATCTTCTCACAAACCCAGCACTTCAAAGGATAACTGATGGAAAACGCCAACACAAGGAGGGAAACTACAACCTAGAAAAAGCAAGAAAGTAATCTTCCAACAACCCCAAAAGAAGATAACTATACAAACATAATTCTACCTCTAATGACAAAAATAACAGGAAGCCACAATCATTTTTCCTTAATATCTCTTAACATCAATGGTCTCAATTCCCCAATAAAAAGACGCAGACTATCAGACTGGATACACAAACAAGACCCAGAATTTTGCTGCATACAAGAAACGCACCTCAGTGACAAAGACAGACACTACCTAGGAATAAAAAGGTGGAAAACAATTTTCCAAGCCAATGGTCCCAAGAAACAAGCTGGAGTAGCCATTTTAATATCAAATAAAATTGACTTTTATCCAAAATTAATCAAAAAAGATAAGGAAGGACACTTTATACTCATCAAAGGAAAACTCTACCAAGGTGAACTCTCAATTCTGAACATCTATGCTCCAAATGCAAGGGCACCTACATACATAAGAGAAACTTTACTAAACCTCAAAACACACATTACACCTCACACAATAATAGTGGAGGTTTTTAACACCCCACTCTCAGCAATGGACAGATCAAGGAAACAGAAACTAAACCGAGACACTTTGACATTAACAGAAGTTATGAAACAAATGGACTTAACAGACATCTATAGAACATTTCATCGTAAAACAAAAGAATATACCTTTTTCTCAGCACCTCATGGTACTGTCTCCAAAATAGACCATATAATTGGTCACAAAACAGGCCTCTACAGATACAAAAAGATTGAAATAATCCCTTGCATCTTATCAGATCACCACGGAATAAGACTGGTCTTTAATAATGACAAAACCAATGGAAAACTCACGTGCACATGGAAACTGAACAACTCTCTACTCAATGATGACTTGCTCAAGGAAGAAATAAAGAAAGAAATTAAAGACTTTTTAGAATTCAGTGAAAATGAGGACACATCATACCAAAGCTTGTGGGACTCCATGAAGGCAGTGCTAAGAGGAAAACTCATAACTCTAAGTGCCTACAAAAAGAAACTGGAAAAAGCACACACTAACAACTTCACTGCACAACTAAAAGCTCTAGAACAAAAAGAAGCAAATACACCCAGGAGGAGTAGAAGGCAGGAAATAATCAAACTCAGGGCTGAAATCAACCAAATAGAAACAGAAAGAACAATACAAAATATCAATAAAACCAGGAGCTGGTTCTTTGAGAAAATCAACAAGATAGATAAACCGTTTGCCAGATTAACCAGAGGGCACAGAGACAGTATCCAAATTAATAAAATCAGAACTGAAAAGGGAGATATAACAACAGAAACTGAAGAAATTCAAAAAATCAACAGATCCTACTACAAAGGCCTATACTCAACAAAACTGGAAAACCTGGATGAAATGGACAACTTCCTAGACAGATACCAGGTACCAAAGTTAAATCAGGAACAGATAAACCACCTAAATAGTCCCATAACCCCTAAGGAAATAGCAGCAGTCATTAAAAGTCTCCCCACTAATAAAAACCCAGGACCAGATGGTTTTAGTGCTAAATTCTATCAGACCTTCAAGGAAGACCTAATACCAATTCTCTTCAAACTATTCCACAAAATAGAAACAGAAGGAACAATACCCAATTCCTTCTATGAAGCTACAATTACACTCATACCCAAACCCCACAAAGACCCGACAAAGAAAGAAAACTTCAGACCAATCTCCCTTATGAACATCGATGCAAAAATACTCAATAAAATTCTAGCAAACCGAATCCAAGACCACATCAAAACAAACATCCATCATGATCAAGTATGTTTTATCCCAGGAATGCAGGGATGGGTCAATATTCGGAAATCCATCAATGTAATCCACTATATAAACAAACTCAAAGAAAAAAAACACATGATCATCTCACTAGATGCTGAGAAAGCATTTGACAAAATTCAACATCCCTTCATGATAAAAGTCTTGGAAAGATCAGGAATTCAAGGCCCCTACCTAAACATAGTAAAAGCAATTTACAGCAAACCAGTAGCCAACATCAAACTAAATGGAGAGAAACTTGAAGCAATCCCACTAAGATCAGGGACTAGACAAGGCTGCCCACTCTCCTCCTACCTATTCAATATAGTACTGGAAGTCCTAGCCAGAGCAATTAGACAACAAAAAGAAGTCAAAGGGATACAAATAGGAAAGGAAGAAGTCAAAATCTCACTATTTGCAGATGATATGATAGTATACTTAAGTGACCCCAAAACTTCCACCAGAGAACTCCTAAACCTGATAAACAACTTCAGCAAAGTGGCTGGTTATAAAATCAACTCAAACAAATCAGTAGCCTTCCTCTACATGAAAGATAAACAGACTGAAAAAGAAATTAGGAAAATGACACCCTTCACAATAGTTGCAAATAATATAAAATACTCTGGTGTGAATCTAACCAAGCAAGTGAAAGACCTCTATGACAAGAACTTCAAGTCCCTGAAGAAAGAAATCAAAGATCTCAGAAGATGGAAAGACCTCCCATGCTCATGGATTGGCAGGATTAATATAATAAAAATGGCCGTCTTGCCAAAAGCAATCTACAGATTCAATGCAATTCCCATTAAAATCCCAACTCAATTCTTCACAGAGTTAGAAAAGGAAATTCTCAAATTCATATGGAATAACAAAACACCCAGGATAGCGAAAACTATTCTCAACAATAAAAGAACTTCGGGAGGAATCACCATCCCTGACCTCAAGCTGTACTACAGAGCAATAGTGACAAAAACTACCTGGTATTGGTACAGAGACAGGCAGGAAGATCAATGGAATAGAATTGAAGACCCAGAAATGTACCCACACACCTATGGTCACTTGATCTTTGACAAAGGAGCTAAAACTGTCCAGTAGAAAAAGGACAGCATTTTCAACAAATGGTGCTGGTGCAACTGGAGGACAACAAGTAGAAGAATAAAAATTGATCCATTCTTATCTCCTTGTACAAAGCTCAAGTCTAAGTGGATAAAGGACCTCCACATAAAACCAGATACACTGAAACTAATAGAGGAGAAGGTGAGGAAGAGCCTCGAATACTTGGGCACAGGGGAAAAGTTCCTGAACAGAACACCAATGGCATATGCTCTAAGATCAAGAATTGACAAATGGGACTTCATAAAATTGCAAAGTTTCTGTAAGGCAAAGGACACTGTCAATAGGACAAAACGACAACCAACAAATTGGGAAAAGATCTTTACCAATCCTACATCTGATAGAGGGCTAATATCCAATATATACAAAGAACTCAAGAAATTAGACTCCAGACAACCAAATAACCCTATTAAAAAATGGGATATAGAGCTTAACAAAGAATTTTCAACGGAGGAAACTCGAATGGCCGAGAAGCACCTAAAGAAATGTTCAGTATCCTTAGTCGTCAGGGAAATGCAAATCAAAACAACCCTGAGATTCCATCTCACACCAGTCAGAATGGCTAAGATTAAAAACTCAGGTGATAGTAGATGCTGGTGAGGGTGTGGAGAAAGAGGAATAATCCTCCATTGTTGGTGGGACTGCAAGATGGTGCAACCACTTTGGAAATCAGTCTGGCAGTTCCTCAGAAAATTGGACATAGCATTACCTGAGAATCCAGCTATACCACTCCTAGGCATATACCCAGAAGATGCTCGAACATATAACAAGGACATATGCTCAACTTTGTTCATAGCAGCCTTATTTATAATAGCCAGGAGCTGGAAAGAACCCACATGTCCTTCAACTGAGGAATGGATTAAAAAAATGTGGTATATTTACACAATGGAGTATTACTCAGCTATTAAAAACAATGAATTCGAGAGGTTCCTAGGTAAATGGATGGAACTAGAAATTATCATCCTGAGTGAGGTAAGCCAATCACAAAAGAACACACATGGTATTCACTCACTGATTATTGGATATTAGCCCAGAACCTTGAAATGCCCAAGATGCAACTCACAGGCCACATGAAGCTCATAAAGAAGGAAGACCTAGTGGGAGTGATTTGGTCCTTCTTAGAAGGAGCAACAAAATACTCAAGGGAGCAAATATGGAGACAAAGTGAGGGACAGAAACTGAAGGAGGGGCCGTCTGAAGACCATTCCACCTGAGTATCCATCCCATGTGCAGTCACCAAAGGTAGATGCTGATGTGGAAGTCAGGAAGTGCATGCTGATAAGAGCCTGATATGGATGTCTCCTCAGAGGCCTTCAAGAGTCTGACATATTCAGAGGCAGATGCTCACAACTAGCCATTGAACTGATAATGGGGTTCTCAATGGAGGAGTTAGAGTGAAGACTGAAGGAGCTGAAAGGATTGCAGCACCATGAGGAGAGCAACAATACCAACCAACCACAGCTCCCAGGGTCTAAACCACCAGCCTAGGAGCACTTAGGGAGGGATACAGGGCTTCAGCTGAATATGTAAGAGTGGAGGGCCCTGCTGGGCATAGGTGGAAGAAGAGATCCTTGACTTCTTGAAGGCTGGACGCCCCAGTGGGTGGGAATATTGAGGGTGGGGAGGTGGGAGTGGTGGTGTAAGTAGGGGTTACATCAGCAGAGAAGAAGGAGGAGGGGTGAGGGGATAGGGGGTTCCTGGGTGGATGGGGGATGGGGTAAGGGGACAACATATGAAATGTAAATAAAACATCCATAAAAAAAGAAAAAAAAAACAAAAAAAATATTTTAAATTTTAAATTTTGAGCTAATAAAAGACAAAGTGAAAAGGAGTGTTCTTCTTGTTCTTTGTACTGTAGTTTAAAACATAGAGAATTAAGACAGTTGCTATTCAACTTAAAGCAGTAAGTAACAACACTGAATTCATGTAAATGAAGCTGCTCCTGATGTTCCAGAATATGTATACCATGCCACAGAAAGCATCACAAGGCCCCAAAGAATAAGAATCACGTATGTAGCTCTCCTTTTCCGGCTGGAACCATGAAGGCTGTTCCAGAGAAGAAAAAGAAGGTTGCCGGTGTGCCAGAAACCCATAAGAAAAAGGTTCCTGCTGTGCCAAAAACTCTTAAGAAGAAGGTTCCGGCTGTGCCAGAAACCCTTAAGAAAAAGCGAAGAAATTTCGCAGAGTTGAAGGTGAAGCGTCTGAGGAAGATGTTTGCCCTGAAGACACTCCGAAAGGCAAGGAGGAAGCTCATCTATGAGAAGGCAAAGCACTATCACAAGGAGTACAGGCAGATGTACCGGACTGAGATTCGGATGGCCAGGATGGCAAGGAAAGCTGGGAACTTCTATGTGCCTGCAGAACCAAAATTGGCGTTTGTCATCAGAATCCAAGGCATCAATGGAGTAAGCCCAAAGGTCCGCAAGGTATTGCAGCTTCTTCGCCTTCGACAGATCTTCAATGGCACCTTTGTTAAGCTCAACAAGGCTTCCATTAACATACTGAGGATTGTGGAACCATACATTGCATGGGGGTACCCCAACCTGAAGTCAGTAAATGAGCTCATCTACAAGCGAGGCTATGGCAAAATCAATAAGAAGCGGATTGCCTTGACGGATAATTCCTTGATTGCTCAGTCTCTTGGTAAATTTGGCATCATCTGCATGGAGGATCTAATTCATGAGATCTATACAGTTGGGAAACGCTTCAAGGAAGCAAATAACTTCCTGTGGCTTCAAATTATCTTCCCCACGAGGTGGAATGAAGAAGAAGACAACTCACTTTGTAGAAGGTGGAGACGCTGGCAACAGGGAAGACCAGATCAACAGGCTTATCCGACGGATGAACTGAGGTGTTGCCCGTGGTATTTTTGTAATCTGGTCAGTTAATAAACAGTCACAGCTTGGCAAAAAAAAAAAAAAAAAA
>NW_021604564.1:21957108-21982108 GCF_004785775.1 Grammomys surdaster | reverse complement strand
AGAGGCTAATGCCTAGCCATGCAAATATTCATTTATGGTACTTACTTTTATTTTTAACCACATAATTATTTATTTATTGATGCCTTTCTCCTACATAAGTACACAGGCTTTCTGTCTCAGTCCTTATTCCCTGTTGGAACTCTATCATCTAGAACATAGCTTTTAGAGCCAAGTATTAAAAATTACTTCTTCAGATGGATGGATGGATGGATGGATGGATGGATGGATGGACAGACAGATAGACATCACCCTTAGAAGCCCCCACTCTACTCTTGGTTCCAACTAAAATAATTATACAAACCTGTTTTATTCTCCTCAATGGAGGCTACAGAATACATTGTTCAACTATTTGCTTGTAATTGTAAACAAAACATATTAGCAATGAAAAGAACAATTTTTGAAATAGAATCCAATGCATTTTCTGTAAAGATCAGATTAATATAGCATAGAAAAAGACCAGAGAGAAATGGAAACTAGGCAAATTCAGAATCCCTCTGAAATTCTCACTTTCAGATGTTTTTAATCAAGTACATGCCATGAGTTCCCTTTTTCCAGGCCAGGTCTGCTCTAAGCCTGATTACTGATACTCCATGGTGAAGTAAGGCCATGCAGACATGTGTTAGTCAGAGTTCTCCAAAGGAACAGAACTGAAAGAATAGATACATGTATATGACTTATTAAACTGGCTTACAGGGTGTGGTTGTAAGTCTGGAGAAGCCAAGAATCCCGTAGCTGCTCAGCCAATGAAACAGCACATCTCTAGAGTCCCAATCTGGTACTGAAGACCTGAAAAGTTCCTAAAAAATATTCTGGTCTTCAGTCTATGTTCAAAACCCAAAGAAGCTGATTCTAATATTGGTGATGGAATTCAGAAGCAATAGGATAGATGAACTTGCTAGAAAGAGTGAGGGCAAGCAAGCAAACATTTTATTCTTGCATGTCCTTGGCTGCCACCAGAAGGTGCAACCTTTTGCCTTTACCCACATTTATAATAAGTCTTCCTGCTTCAAATAATCTAATCAGGAAAGTCCCCCACCTGATTCATATTTTAGTTGAGTCTGGATCCAGTCAGGTTGACAACCAAGATTATTTATTCATCACAAGTAGTTAAGGGTGCTGATAGAGGACACTTCTAGTCTGGTGTCCCCTGGATTGGGCTGCGTTGATTTGCAGCTGTGGTCACTCTGTAAAAATGTGAGAACTCAGAATATGTGAACAGAGAGTTAGGAAACAGATGCCGTGATAAAATCTAAAAGAATTTTCTTTCATTCTCAGAATTCTTAGAGTGTCCTGCCAGTTTCTGGAAGGTGAGTGACATTCTACACTCCCAAGGACCACATCAACCTGACTCCAGGAATTCCATGCTGCTGTCCTACTATCATGGTAGCAAATGCCTCCCCCCCCCCCATCTCCATGCTACATCTCTTCAGTCACTTTACTCATGGCTTTTCTCAAAATCCCTTACCAAAAAAGGAAGAAAAAAGATTCAAATCCCTGGTGAGGGAGATGGCTCAGTTGGTGACATGCTCACCGTGCAAGCATGGGAGCTTGAGCTCAATCCCTATAGTTCTCTTTTAAAAAGCCAAGTGTGCTGGTATACACTTATAATCCCAGCACTGAAGATGCAGAGGCAGGCAGAGTCCTAGGGCTTGCTGGACAGCACATTCTACCTGGAAAGCTCCAGACCATTGTCTCCATCAAGCTGGGAGACAGACTCAGGAAGACAAGGCTCCTGAAGGGACAAATGCTAGCATCTGAGGTCTCAGTACCTCTCTTCATATTTTTAAGCTCTTCATCATGCAGGTGTCAGGGCAGCAAAGGAAGACATTCTTGACAATAGAGGGCTTCACCCAGAGTGCTAATGAGCTGCAGCAAATCTGTGTCCTGGGACCCCCATCACAGGGTTTACCACACACACAGTGATTTGATATCAAAAGGCCACACCAACTTTGATTTTTATAAGTGATGACATCATTTCTCAGGAAAATGTATTCCATTATTCAACCAACCCAGCCCTAGGACGACAAATGACCAGAGTTTATGTAATTTCTTATGTATCTAGTTTTTTTTATTTCTATCAATCAACAGGAATGATAAAATATGGTTGTAGAATTTGTGTTTGAGTATCATAATTGAAAAGATTTCAAATTCCAACTTTAATTACAGATTATATTTAGCTTCTCTGGGGCAGGGTTGAGTGGAGGGTAGGTAGTACTACAACACTGTTCCCCTTGATAACTGGCAACTCACAGGAGAGGAGATAGACAGAGATGTATCTCCTACAATGTGTGTTAGTTAGTTTTCTGTTGCTGTGATAAAATACCTCAACACAAAACAAGTTAGGAAAGAAAGGTTTTGTTTTAGCTTATACTTCCTAAGGGGAAACAATCCATCATGGTGGGGAAGGCATGGCTGCAGGAGCTGTGAGTGCCAGAAAGTAAAGAAGATAACATTCCATCCACACACAGGAAGGGAAGAGGGAGATAGAAATTGGTCAAAAATAAATTAAAAAAAAAAAACTTGCAAACCTGCCCCTAGTGAGGTACTTCCTCTACCAAGGCTCCACTGCCTAAAGATTCACTACCCTCCCCAAACAGTGCCACTGACTGGGGGCTAATCTTAAAACCCCACACAAAAACTCAATACAAAGTTCAACAGCTTATATGACAAGAAGTCAAGTAACTTAGCATCAACAAATGTGCAAGTAAAAACAACCAAACTAAAAAACTAAAAAATAAATCATCAAATGTCTGCCTTCATCTAGAAAGTTGAAAACTGAAAGCCAACATAGATCCTTTTATCTTGTTATCTTAAACATGCTTCTATTCCTTTGGGATAAATACTCAGAAGTGGGATGGCTGCATTAGACCATGGGTACATGTTTAATTTGTTTTCTTTTTTACAAACACATAGCAATTTTGCATGTTATGGGGTACATGTGATATGTTAATATATGTGTACAATAGAAGTCATAATGCCTCGAGAAGACAATACAGAAGTGTGTGTGTGTGTGTGTGTGTGTGTGTGTGTGTGTGTGTGTAGGTTTTAAATAAAAAAGATAGGTTTACTTCATCTCCATATGAGTTAAATTAATTTGGAAATGCATAAGATATCTTTGTACAGAAGAATTAGATTAGGGGAGATATGTTTTAAAAAAACGAAGAAGTTATAAGAAGTCCTTGCCAGCAACTTTAAATGTGCTTTTTGAATATTCTAATAAGCCACACACTCCCTTAGTGTGATTTGATTCTAATCACACAAGATGGAGCAACTTAAACATAAGTTACCAAAGACACAATGTCCCTTGCGTGCACACAGACCCTAAGTGACCATCAAGGGCTCTACTCTTCATAACCAGTTCTGCTGCATCCTTCTCTAAGACCAGTGACTTCAAGGCTGTCTTCCCCAACTCACGCTCTGCATTTATAGATCGGATCAGAAGAAGAATGTGTATGTCAGTCCAATCAGAAAGAATTTGTGTTAGGCTTCCAAGTTTCTAATTGTATAAATATTCATGCTTCCAAACTGCATGTAATAATTAAAGTAGTATGTTTCTGCTTCCAGAAAACCCACATTTCATGCTGGACATCACCCATGGTGATGGGGATGGACATCACCCATGGTGATGGGGATGGAGTGTGTCCCTGTACTCCCTTACACATGCTTCTCATTTACTGTCTAAAAGTGACACAGCCCTTTGACAGACAACCAGTAAAAGCAAGCTGACAGGAAATGATAGACCAATATTCTTCCAAATAAGTTTTCACCAAAAATAGATTGACTTGAACCAGGTCAGGGCATCTTCCTCAGGATGCATGGGAATGTTTTTGCCAAGCATGGGAAGATCCCAGAAGCCCCCTTGTCATGCAATAAATATGCTGAAGCAAAAGTGCAAGAAATGGAATTCCCTGAAGGGTGACTCCAATAAACATTCCCAGGCAAAAGCCCTGACAAGAATCTCATGAATAGGTAGCTGGTTTGGGGTCATAGCCACTTCTCTGCTGCAGTTCCCTCATCCTAGCTCTCTCCAGCCTCTGCTTCTATGTCTCCAAACAACAAAATGAGAGGCACCAAGTCACATGGTACTTCAAGATGCAACAGAGCTGAAAGTGTATAATTAGGACAAAACAGCAAATGGGGGCTATTTTTCCATAACAGCTCTCTTTTTATTGGGCATCTATAAATTTCAAAAGAGCTGCTGTGCACAAATCCCCCTGTCTCCGATGACATGGGTACACACAGCAGAGGCAGCACTAAATACCACATTTCTCAGATATCAAGCCTTTCCTTTTCCACAATTGAATCTTCCCTTTCTTTGGGCCCATGCTGGTTCTCAGGAAAGTCCCAAGGCTCCAGTGCTGCAGCTAAACCGAGGCAGCAAAGCCTTCCTCCCATTCCAGCAGAGGCCAAACCATAAGCCAGGCCCTGATGCATGATAGGAAGCACAGGCTGAAACCTCCACTGTACTCCATGAAAATGCCTCACAATGATTTTTTTTAATAATTGGGGAGCCCTCCACATAGGTAACAGATGACTCGCTTTCAGAATCCTGTTAAAGACATCCCCTGTGCCTTCAGTTGAACCCATGAAGGGAAAGCAGAAAGCCAGTTTCTGGTGTTGCAATGTGGAAGATCTGGGATGCATAAACAACCGTGGGAGATGTTTGCATCAATCACCCATCATAGGTGGGCAATCGTGGTGATCTGAATAGTAATGGCCCCCCATAGACTCATATCTTTAAATGTATGGTCATTAGGGAGCAGCACTCCTTAAGAGGGATTAAGAGGTGCAGCCTTGTTGGAGGAAGTGTGTCATTGAGAATAGACTTTGAGATTTCAAATGCTCAAGCCAGGTCCAGCGACTCTTTCTTCCTGCTGCCTGTGCATCTAGATGTGGAACTCTCAACTACCTCTCTAGCACCATGTCTGCCTATATGCCACCATGCTCTCACCATAATGATAATGGCCTAAACCTCTGAAACTATAAACAAACCACCATTAAATGCTTCCTTTAATAAGAGGTGCTGTGGTCATGTGTTGGGGAAATATTAAAAAATCAGCACCATCCCACGCTATACCCAGCTACTCTCTGCTATACCCACGGTCTCACCGCCTCTAGGCTAGCCCAATGCAGTGATGGATCGCTGTTCTCTTGCTGCGGATTCCACTCACATTCCCAGCCATCCACCTCTGTGGTCAGCTGTCACAAATCCCTGTAACCGGTAAGATCTAAACTCTAAAAGCTTATGATTAATCAGTCAGATTTATATATCAGTAAATTCTCAGTTCACAAGATGCCACACAATAATTTCTGAGCCAATTGATAATACAAGCTGCCCACCCAGATTAGACGAGTTATCCCAATTATTCTATCCTTTTTTGATATTCATAGCTACCTGTGGCCATTTAAAGCCATTCGGAATCTGGAACGCCTTCCTCTTCCTCCATCTTCTTTCCTTCTCCTCTGTCCTCTCTCTCCCTCAAACTTTTTAGCTCCACCTTCCCTTCCACTGCCCAATCACTAGCTCTAGCCTTTATTTTACAAGTTAAGGTGGGGAGAAGGTTCACAAGAAGTCACCTGTGTACATGATTCACTCCTGGTCTGCAGCCCCTCCTGGGAAAGTGGAATTAGCTTGTATCGAAATACAAGCAATACCAGGGCTATCCACAACAGTCATAGTTTCTCTTCACAGCAATAGAACAATGATTAAGACAGTAAACTATGCTTACAAAAGCATGGGGTTTCAACTGCACCCATTCCTGATGTGACAGAATATCAGATGATGACCATCAAGATGACTCAGCCCCATAACACTTATTGCCAAGGCAGATGACCCAAGTTTAAATCTTAGGGCCTACATGGTGGAAGGAGAGAACTAACTTTCAAAGAAAACCAACTTTCAAAGAAAGACTTCCTTCTGCACACCCACCATGGCATGAGTGCACCCAGATACACACACACAGACACACACAGACACACACACATAAAGAATATCAGTTGAATGTAAAATATGCCATAGTTCGGCTCACCTCCTCACAATCACTCATGTCTTGAAGGTCAGGTTCATCCTTACTATTCACAAACCACACATATGTAGCCCTGTTCATGGCTCCCTCTTCCAGAGGACCACTGCTTTCCATGCACACTAGAAATGCCATCTGAAAAGTAACCTAGCTTAATCACATAAAAACTGACTCGTACTTTTCTAAAAGTTCTTTGTGAACTAAGGAAGAGTATAACTCACTCACTTGAATTTCCTTAACACTACAATGGATGTTTTTAAGGCAATTACAATGGAGATAACTAATAGTCACCTAACTGGACTCAACACCCATCCAATGAGGAAGGAACCCATGCCTGCTACTGCAAACTTAGCCAACACCCTGTAGCTGCTAAGATCCCAGACCTTATAGGAAAGCCTATTGCTGCCAGACTCTTCAACAGGATAATACCCAGCTGCATTCTACATGCTGTCCTTCTTTCTATCCACAGGTAAGTGTAGCTCTCATCCCTCATCAAAAAAAGTTCCATTCTGTATCAGATGGAAATTATTACAGAAATCCACAACTGGACAACATGCAAAGAACAACTGACTGTGAAGTAGGTGTCCAACCCCAGTTGATAAATCTATAAACAATCCCTATATATAAGGCTCAGGGAACATTAGGGGCACAGGGATGGGGGAGTGCAGGGGTCAGAGGACCAGGGCATCTTCTGTTAGCTACTGCCATCTATCCATGGCAGGGAATCGAACCCAGAAAATCTCAATGATATGGTCACTTAAATAAGGCCTGCATAGTAACACCACCAGCTGACATGCCAACATGGATTGAGAAACTCTCACAAGGCCCCAACCCTACACTAAGAAATACAGGCAGCCAAGGGCTGCTAAGAAAGGGAGAATCAGTCTTGTCCAGGACAAGGCCCCTGGTAGATTTTCTAAGCTCAAACAGTAAGCCCTAAACACATGTATATATGAGCAGCTCTAAATGAGCTCAAGAGATTATGCTTCTACATAAATACATGTATAACAGTAAATAAAATGTCATGAGTTTGAGAGGGAGTTGTGGAATAAGCATGGGAGAAGTTAGAGCAGAAAGAAAAAGTAAGGGATGAAAATGGTATAATTACAGTATTTACATATGAAATTCTAGAAAAAAAAAATTCTATCAGACCTTCATAGAAGAGCTAATACCAATACTCTTCAAACTATTACACAAAATAGAAACAGAAGGAACAGAAGAAACACTACCTAATTCATTCTATGAAGCCACAGTTACTCTAATACCTAAATCCCACAAAGATCCAACAAAGAAAAATTACTTCAGACCAATTTCACTTATGAGTATCGATGCAAAATTACTCAATAAAATTTCCACAAACTGAATCCAAGAACACATCAAAACCATCATTCACCACTATCAAGTAGGCTTCATCCCAGGGATGCAGGGATGGTTCAATATATGAAAATCCATTAACGTAATACATTATATAAACAAACTCAAGAAAAAAATCACATAATCATCTCATTAAATGCTGGTAAAGCCTTCAACAAAATACAACACTTGTTCATGGTAAAAAGTCCTGGAGATATCAGGCATTCATAGCACATACCTAAACATAATAAAAGCAATATATAGCAAACCAACAGCCAACATCAAATTAAATGGAGAGAAACTAGAAGCAATCCCACTAAATTCCAGGATAGCACAAGGTTGCCCACTCTCTCTTTATCTATTCAATATACTAATCAAAGTTCTAGCTAAAGCAATTAGACAACAAAAAGGATATCAAAGAGATGCAAATAGGAAAGGAAGAAGTTGAAGTGTCACTATTTGCAGATGATATGATAGTATACATAAGTGACCCCAAATTTCCACCAGAGAACTCTACAGCTGATAAACAACTTCAGCAGTGTGGGAGGATATAAAATTAACTCAAACAAATCAGTAGCCTTCCTTTATACAAATAATAATCAGGCAGAGAAAGAAATTAAGGAAACAGCATTCTTCACAATTTGCCACAAATAGTATAAAATATCTTGATGTAACTCTTACCAAGCAAGTGAAAGATGACACGACATATAGATGACAAGAACTTCAAATCCCTGATAAAAGAAACAGAAGAAGGCCTCAGAAGATGGAAAGATCTCCCATGATCATGGATTTGTAGGATTTACATAGTGAAAATGGCCATCTTACCAAAAGCAATCTACAGGTTCAATGCAATCCCCATCAAAAATTCCAATACAATTCTTCACAGACATGAAAAGAGCAATTTTCAACTTCATATGGAAAAACAAAAAACCCAGAATAGCCAAAACAATTCTGAACAATAAAAGAACTTTCAGGGAAATCACCGTCCTTGACTTCAAGCTGTACTACAAAGTAATAGTGATAAAGTAAATAAAAATAAAACAAAACAAAACAAAAAATTATGATATTGGTACCGAGACAGACAGGTTAATCAATGGAATAGAATCAAAGACCCAGAAGTAAATCCATACACCTATGGACACTTGATCTTTGACAAAGAAGCCAAAATCATACAGAAAACATCTTCAGTAAACGGCAGTCTGTTTGTAGAAGAATGAAAATAGATCCATAATTATCACCTTGCACAAAGCTCAAGTCCAAGTGGATCAAGGACCTCGACATAAAACCCAGATACACTGAATCTAATAGAAGAGACAAGAGCCTCAAACTCATGGGCACAGGGAGAAATTTCCTAAACAGAACACCAATGGCTTAGGCTCTAAGATCAACAATTGATAAATGAAACGTCATGAAACTGAAAAGCTTCTGTATTGTAAAAGACACCTTCAATAGGACAAATCAGCAACCTACCGATTGGAGGGAAAAATCTTCATTAACTCTACATGCAACAGAGGGCTAATATCTAAAATATATAAAGAACTCAAGAAGATAGCCTCCAAAAACACAAATAGCTCAATCCAAAAACTGGGGTATGGAGATAAACAGAGAATTCACAACAGAAGAATCTTGAATGGCCAAAAAGCACTTAAAGAAATAGTCAAAGTTTTTAGTCATCAGAGAAATGCAAATCAAAATGACCCTAAGATTCCACCTTACACCAATCAGAATGGCTAAGATCAAAAACTCAGGTGACAGCAGATGCTGGCAAGGATGTGGAGAAAGAGGAACACTCCTCCATTGCTGGTGGAATTGCAAACTGCTACAAACACTCTGGAAATCAGTCTGGCAGTTCCTCAGAAAAACTAGAAATAGTTCTACACGAAGACCCAGCTTTACCACTCTTGGGCATATACCCAAAAGATGCTCTAACATACCACAAGGACACATGCTCCACTATGTTCATAGCAGCCTTATTTATAATAGCCAGAAGCTGGAAACAACCCAGATGTCCCTCAACTGAAGAATGGATAAAAAATAAAAATTTTTTAAAAATAAAATAAATAAAATAAAAATGTGGTTCTTTTACACAGTGGAATACTATTCAGCTATTAAAAACATCATTATTTTAAATGATGCTATTTGCTATTTAATGATTTGCTATTAAAACAGGCAAATGGATGGAACTAGAAAATATCATCCTGAGAGAGGTGAGACTGGAAAATACATGCATGATACTTACTGATAAGTGGATATTAGCCAAAAAGTACAGAATATCTAAGATACAACCTACAGACCGTAAGAAGTATAACAAGCAGAAATGCCCGAGTGAGGATGTTTTCAATTCCACTTAGAAGGGGGAAGAAGATAATCATGGGAGGGAGAGGGAGGGAGGGACCTGGATGGGAGAGAGCAGGAGAAAGGGGGAACAGCATCAGATATGGGAGGGAGGGGACAGGAGAGAAGCCCAGAGGGCCAAGAGAATGAATGGAAATAAGCAGCCTCAGGGAGTGGGAGGTGGGGGTACCCTCTAGAGAGTACCAAAGACCCGGGAGGTGAGACACTCTCAGAGCTTATTGGGTGTTGACCTTAGCCAAAATGCCCAAATTTGGGGAAAGGGAACTCAAAGAGTCCACCTCCCGTAGATAGACAAGTCCTCAAGTGGAGGGATGGGGTTACTAACCCACAGTCAAAATTCCTGACCCAGAACTATTCCTGTCTAAAAGAACAGCAGGAATAAAAATGGAGAAGCGACTGAAGAAAATGTGAACCAATGACCTCAGTTTGGGATCCATCTCATGGTGGTACACCAAGGCCTGACACTATTATGCTACGATATGCTTACAGACAGGAGCCTGGCATGACTGTCCTCTGAGAGGCCCTACCAGCAACTGACTGAGACAGAAGCAGATACTTACACCCAACCACTGGACTGAAGTCAGGGATCTCTAGGGTTGAATTAGAGGAAGTATTGAAGAAGCTGAAAAGGGAGAACAACCTCATAGGAAGACCAACATTCTCAATTAAACCAGTCTCTAGGGAGCTCCCAGAGACTGAGCCACCAACCAGAAGCATACACGGTCTGGTCCAAGGCCCCTGGCACATATGTAGCAGAGGTATGCCTGATCTGGCCTCAGTGGGAGAAGATGCACTGAATCCTCAAGAGACTTGAGGCCCCAGGGAAGGGGGAGGCCTGTTTTGGTGAGGAACACTTTCTTGGAGGCAAGAGGGAAGAGGATTGGGATGAGGAACTGTGGGAGGAGGGACTTAGGGGAGGCAAAGACTGGAATGTAAATAAATATAAAATAAAAATATAAAAATATATTTAATAAAAGAAAAAAGGAAAAGAATTTTATCAAATTCCAGCCGGTTTGACTTAAAAGTGATTGATGAAAACAGTTATGTTTTATTTCTGCTATGATCGGCTGGTTCTGCAAACACAGCCGCTATCAGACAAGAGCACGCTGAGTAACATTTGGAGCAAAGCTCTGTCCTGTTGCCACGGTAATCAGTGACAACAACAGCTATGAATGTGTCTATGAATCAAATCTGGCTTCTCATAGCCCCATCTGCATGGTAGATAATGCCCTAGTAGATTACATTCCAAAGCAAGAAATGGCATACACTTACAGTGTAACACAGTCCTGAGATTATTTTTCTTGGGCAACATTAACTACAAATATAAATACTTGCTAACATTCACATTAAAAAACTCAATTTATCATTTTTATTGTTTAAAACAAGTCTTGTTGGGGGCTGGAGACGTTCAGAGTGATTTCTGCTCCTGCAGAGGACCTAGCCTCAGCCCAGCACATGAGTCACATGGCTCATAACTGCCTGTACTTCCAGTTCCAGTGATCTAACATGCTCCTCTGGCTTCTGCAGGTTCTCATGTGCATGCGGTGCACATGTACATTAAAGAATCTTTTCAAAACAAACAAACAAAAATGGCCACACATAAATGTTGTCTTCATCCCTCATCAAAGAAACTCCTCTTCGAGACAGATAGAGAGCACTGCAGAAAACCACAATCAATCACAATGCAGAGTTTCAGAGCCTGGTCACAGAGGGGTACATCTACAAAACAGTCCTGTACCTAAGAAACTCTGCAGGAACAGGTGGAAGCTGGTCAGAGCCAGAGGATCGGAGAGTTTGCTATGAGACTGTGTCCCACACTAATGTCAGAAGCCACATCAATCAAATCTAACCAATACAATCGCCTAAACATGAGCTGAACAAGAACAAGACTTGCTAAAGTGGATGAGAGAAAGACCCCAAGGCCCCAAACCTACAGAGAGAACTACAGGAAGCTGAAGAATGCTGTGAGCAAGAGAAATAGTTTCCTTCAGGGAAGAGCATACCAATTCATTATCTAATCCCAAATGGTCAGTCTTGAAAACGTACATATTGAAAATGTACATACAAATAACAACATACAGACCTAGCAGGTTGTATGCAGAGCTATGTATGCATATCCACATATACATGTAAACACAGTTCGTGAAAAAAGAGGCCATGAATTTGAAAGACAGCAAGGAGGAGTATATGGGGGCTTTGGGGCCAGAAAAGGGAAGAGAGAAATGATGTAATTATAATCTCAAGAATAAAAGAAAAAGTATTTAATCAAATAAATAATTTTTTGAGGAAGTTTTAAGCCCTCTGAGAAAATTTCCAACAGACTGCGATGCTCTGAGAGGACTGGGAACTGTTTCATGACTTTCCGCTGCTTACAGTTTGGACAGCAGATTCACGCTCAGCTCACTTTCTCTCTTCTGTAATGAAAACAAAGCATGTCCATTTGTTCATTTGTATGTAAGTATGGAAGGGGAAAGGCCTGGGTGTGGGGGTCGGAAGACAACTGAGTCTCTTTTCTCTTTCCAACCTGTGGGTCCTGAGGATTCAATTCGGGTCATCAGACTGGGCAGCAAGCCCTTGCATCCACTGTGCCACCTCCACAGCCTGTCGTCTTATTCCAACAACTAATCTCCTAGTTTAAAGTAAAAACTCTTTACGGATCACTTAAGTTCCCAACAATCTGGCTTTCATCATTCAGCTTAATAATTAAAGGCTTAATAATAACCCACACTCTATAAGCAGCCCAATATCTCCATACAGAATGTGCAGCACACCTCTGTCACCTGCCTCCTTAGCCTCTGGTGCGCTCCACAGCTCTGTTTCCAGGCCTCTCGTGTCTTTCTGGTCTCTGCCACTCATAGACCAACACAACTGGAAACGTTTTGATGCATGGTAATTGATGTTTGTCCAAACATTGTGAACTAATAAGCCACGGGAGACACGGAAGCTTTAACAAGGCGAAGTCAGGGGAACAAATGTCGTTCTGACTGGATTATTTCAAGCCCACACCCAGGCAGAGCTGACTTACAGCTTTTCTTCCTCACAGTACCACTATAAATAAGGCACAGACGTTTCTGTCCTCCTGTAATCCCTTCCATTGTGTGGTTTTGTGTTCAGTCTCACACAATTGGTGTGGTCTACACAGCAAGCTTCCCGTGAGGGCTTGGCTGCCGGGCCACCTGTTGGCCTCACATAAACCAAGGGACCTGGAAGACCTCACATGTCCACAGTAGGTGAATATCTAAAGTATAAGAAACTGTAAGTCTTCATAAAGAAAAAAAAATTAGAAAGTTTAAGTTAAAATGTAACAAATGTGCCCTAAAATTAGAAGAAGAAAAACTTAAGTCATAGCCCAATAGAATACCTCTCTCTTCTTCTCTTTTGCTTAACTTAGAAAAAAAAAAAAAGACTACCTACAAGGTGTTATCCTGTGCCTTTCAAAGAATACAGTCAGTATTAGCTATCCGAAGATGAGGCATGAGCAGGCAATCATCAGGAGTGAAAACATTGTAATTGGTGTGCTGAGTTTTCAGCTAGAGTGACAGGTGTGTTTGAACCAAGACAGGGCATGACTGGGCTGCCTCTCATCGGAATTCCTCACCTATATAAACAACCCTAAGACACAGACAGCATTGCATGTTCTCTTAGTTTCTTGGAATTTACATAAATATACATCTGTTGTAAGAAAGAAAGATTAAGCATCACCTCCAGGCCATGCTCCATTCAACTGCCTTTACTCATTACTGTTCAGACCTTTATAGGTCGCCCTGAGTACACAGAGCTGTAGGAGTGCGTGGGAGTGAGCTGTGAGCGCAAGGCTACCTGGCAGGCAGCCACCTCGCCATTCATCTGCTCATAACATGAGCTAATGAGCATGCCTGACTTCAAACAGATAATGAGAAGTCGACATACTCAGAACACAGTGGACGACGGTGATGTGGGAAGTGTTTAATCTGTCCTTCTGCCTCTGCTCTAGACTCTTTAAGGGTTTAGAGACTCCTCACATTGTAGAGCCAGGGCTGTAGCTCAGTGTGCAGGGGAGTATCTTGAATCCACAATCCTGGCTTCAGTCCCCATTGCCAGATTAAATTAGCTGTGGGGGTGCCGCTGCAGATCTGTAATCCTTGACTTGGAGCCGTGAAGGTAAGAGGATCTCGAAAGCCATTCTTGTCTGTATAGGAACTTGAATCTAGCCTGGATTACATACGATTTTGTAAATGATGATGATGATGATAAATAAACATTTAACTCTGAGCCAAAGAGAACTATATTGTCAGGAATAAATCCAACTCTTTCCATGGACTATAAAATAAAAATAACTGTCGGCTTAATACTGAGTAGCTGAGTAGATGCGTAAGATACAGTGTGTGCATGCGTGTGTGTGTGTGTGTGTGTGTGTGTGGTCACATGTCCACTTCCCTTAGGTGATTTCACGAAGGCTAATGTGGAAGATTTTAACAACATAAAAATGGATAAAAAGCATCAATGCCTATGTTATTCTATAGATTCTGTACATTTTATCATTCATGACCAGAAATTTTGATCTATCACCAATTCACAAAAGATCTGGCTATTCACGTGTCAATCTTTCTGCACAATAAATGAGATATTCCTTTGCCTGAATCTTTTTCTTAACGAGAGGTGACAAAACAAGAAAGTTTAATGAAAAAAATTACAGAAAATGTTGCTCAAGTATTTGGTAATTAAAAGAAAATTCATTTAGCCGAGTATGTTGATGGCAGATTTTTATTATCATCACTTGGGAAGCAAAGGCAGATAGATCTTAGTGAGCTTGAGGCCAGCCTGATCTAAATAGTGAATTCCAGGCCACCCAGAGCTACATAGCAAGACTCTGTCTCAAACAATTAATCAATTATTAATTAATTAATTAAATTTTTTACAGTCCCAAAAAACACCTATGGATTTCAAGTGACCATGTGTTCACTGAGAGCTCTCCATTAAAAAAAAAAAAAAAGTTTATAGCTATTAAAAACACTAGACAGTATACTGTCACCATCACCACCTGGTCTAGTCTTCAAAGCTGGCTGTCATAACATGGAAGCCTGCAGGGTGTTGATGGTATTTCCAGGGTTCTGTGATTATTAAAAAGCTATAAACTTTCCCTGGTGAACTGTTCAAATCATACTCAGGAAGGCACCTGCTTCTCCAGCTGCAGGTCTATATGTCAGGGAATAGTCAACCTTGTAAAATACCCATCAGCTGTTTTCCAAGTAGGGTATCATTCCAGATTCCTTTCAGCAGAGTGAAGGTGGGTGTGCTCCATGCTTCCACTGTAATCCGCACAGCACTGGGGCACTGTATAGTACTTACCCAGTTCCAATGGCAGTGACCACTCACTCACTGCCCATGTCTGGCCTACAGAAAACTCCCTTGACTATCTTCTATTTAAAGGAGCACTCCGTTGCATATAATTGTGTCTTTAGATCTTTTTACAGAACATAGGATGGTTGCTTTTCTTTTATTTTAGCAGTTATGTGTTTGTAACTATTTTTTTAACATTTCTTTTGTTTCTTTTAAAGAATATAAGCATTTAATTTTAATAGATATCAGTTTATTTACTTTTTATAGGCTATTCCTTTAATGCTCTAAGAAATCTTTGTACAACCCATGGTCTAAGAGATGATCATAGTTATGCTCTCTTTTTAAGTAAGACTTATGTTTTCATTTTATATGAAGTGTGGTGCATTGTGATTTGAATTTCTGATATGGTAGACAGTAAGGGTCAAGGTCACTGTTGTCTGGTGAGGTAACTGTCCCAGCACACACTGTTCCCTGCAGCCTTGGCTTTTAATTCTTCAATCATCAATTAATCATTGATCACCCAGTCTTGGTTCTGTCTCTTGTTCTGTACCTTTTGACCTATTTATTGGTTTTACATTAATTTCCTTGGGCAGCTTTGTAGAAGAAACTTCTACTATGCTTCCAAATTACTAGTCTTGTTTTGACATTAGCTCTAGACTCAGCATAGATGAGTGTAAAAACAATTTTTCTGAAGACATACGTATTTTCTAAGCAACAGCTCCCTGCTACGCTAAAATGAAAACCCCTTCTGTTATTTTAGTAAACAATTACATTTTGTATTTGTTCTGTCTTTCATGAATTTACTTGGAAACTTCCTATTGTTTCCAGAACAGCCATGAGATAACATTAAACATCTGGAAATGAGAATATAAAGAAATAACTGTGAATGCACAGCTATGTCTCATTTCAGTATGAGAGATGCCATCAACAAGGGAAGCTACAAAAAGAAAGAAAATGAGTCCTAACAGCAAGAGAAAACGAATTTTAGTATGCTGCCTAGAGATTGTTTTTGTGATATTTTGGTGAAGAATGTGGTCGCTTTTTGCCATTGTCCAAGGAGTGTGCCTGAGGCTAAGGTGAAAAGATTGAGATTAATTGCATTGGCAAAGAGAATCTCAAAACAGCCTTGTATAGACTCTGTTCTGTGGTTCACTCCTATGAAGAGCATTTTGATGAAACATAGCAAGCTTAGAAAGGAAAAATACAAAATGTATGGTTCAAGAGTTAAAGGGACACCAGGAAGTAGAATAGAGCTAAATCCTGTGTTCAAGGAAATGAACATATTAAAGATAATAAATGGAATTAAGGGAATGGTGACCTTGGGGGCAAGATCCCACCCAGCTAAGCTTCCATCTTGTTAAAAGTAATTAAAGGGAAACTTAGGTCCAGGCATGATAGTACATGCCTTTAATCCTAGCACTCAGGAGATAGAGACAAACAGATCTCTGAGTCCAAGGCCAGCCTGGTCTACAGAGCAAGTTCCAGGACAGCCAAGCTTGGGCAGTAAAGGAAACTGTGGAAAAAGAAAGCTGGTAAGGATGTAATTGTATGAGGGGGGTATGTTCCAGTACCAGCAAGCAGAAGAACATGGCAGCTTTGGCAGCTTTGGGCTTTAGAATCAAGGATGGAATTTCCCTCCACAGCTAAGAAGAGCTTCTGAGGCCAGGTATATGGCAGGAGTATTTCTGCAAGGAGGCCTATTGCATGAAACTATAAGGATGAAGCCTGGATTGCTTTGGAGACCCCAAGATGTTTGAGATGTCAGAGTCATGGGATGCCTGCTAAGGAAAGCTGCTAACAAGGAGTGAAACCAGCCTAAGAAAAATAAATATGTTGCAGCCAACAAAGCTGAAAGAAGTTGGAGATCTGAAGAGCATTTTCACATCAGACATAGAGATGCAGAATTTAGATTTGCTCAGCTAGTTTTTGGACTTGCTTTGGTCCAGGATTTCCTCACTATGCTCCCTTTCCTACATTTTGAAACAGTAATGTATATCCTGTGCCATTTTATGTTAGAAGCAAGTGATTGGGTTTGTTTATGTTTGTTTTGTTGCTTTTATAGGGGATTAAGAGATTGCATGAATCTCAGAAGGGACTTTGAACTCTGAGCTTTTGAACATTGTTGAGACTGTGATACACTATTGGACTTTTTGGATTTTGCATTTTGCATTTTGTTATGTCTACAAGCCTATAGGGGCCAGGGAATGGAATATGGTAGTTTAAATAGACTTGTCACCCCACAGACTTATGTATTCCAATGCTTGGCCCATAGGGAATGAGAATATTAGGAGGTGTGGCCTTGTTAGAGTCGGTGTGGCCTTGGTTGTGGAAGTGTGTCACTGTGGAGGTGGATTTTGAGATTTTATATGCTCAAGGTATGTCCAGTAGCACAGTTCCCTTCTGCTACTTGTAGATCGAGATATAGAACTCTCAGCTCCTTCTTCAACACCATGTCTACCTGACCCTGCCATACTTCCTACCATCATGATAATGGAGTAAACCTCTGAAACTGTAAGCCAGCCCCAGTTAAACTTTGGTCATGGTGTCTCTTCACAGAAATAAAATTCAAACTAAGAGAGCACGCAGAACCCCATCAAATTCTGGACTTAAGGGCTTGTCAGTTACCAGTACCATAAGCCGTTCAGGCTAGAGCCAGAAAGAAAACAAATCCAAGAGGAAAACATACCATCTAACCAAGGTAACTCAGAAATCAGCACTAAAACCTACAATTACCCCAAACCCAGATGCTTAGTTGCCAGTATAAGAATACAATCAACACCAACCAGGCTAATATTCCACCACCAAAGCAAAGATATTCCATACAGAAAACCCTAGATAGTTCAACACGACTGAGGTACAAGAAAATGACATTAAATCTAATCTTATGAAAACGATAAAGGCCTTTAAAGAAAAAATTAAGAAAATCTCCTAAGGAAATACAGGAAACACAAACAAACAACTGGACGAAATTAATAAGTTCCTTAAAGGAATCCAGGAAAACACAAATAAACAATGAGAGAAAATAAATAAATCTTTTTTTGTTTGTTTGTTTTTGTTTTTCGAGACAGGGTTTCTCTGTGTAGCACTGGCTGTCCTGGAACTCACTCTGTAGACCAAGCTGGCCTCAAACTCAGAAATCCACCTGTCTCTGCCTCCCAAGTGCTGGGGTTAAAGGCATGCACCACCACTGCCCAGCAATAAATCTCTTAAAGAAAGCCAAGAAAACAAACCAGTGAAGGAAATGAAAAAAAGAAAAACGTTCAAAACCTGAAAATGGAAATAAAAGCAATAAAGAAAACACAGATAATCTTAGAAATGGAAAATATAGGTAAGCAAACAGGAACAGCAGAATACAAGAGATAGAAGAGAGAATCTCAGACATGGAATATGCAATTGAAGAAATTGATACATCAGTCAAAGAAAATGTTAAATCTAAAATATTCCTGAGACAAAACATCCAGGAAATCTGGGGCACTATGAAAAGACCAAACCTAAGAATAATAGGAATAGAAGAATTCCAGCTCAAAGATCCAGAAAATATTTTTAACAAAATTATAGAAAAATTTCTCCTAACCTTAAGAAGTACATGCCTGTAAAGGTACAGAAAGTTTCCAGAATACCAAATAGATTGTATCAGAAAATAAAGTCCATCACCACATAATAATCAAAACATTAAACATATAGAACAAAGAAATAATACTAAAAGCTACAAGGGGAGAAGGCCAAGTAACAATTAAAGGCAAACCTATCATAATTATACCTGACATCTCAATGAATGCTCTAAAAGTGAGAAGGGCCTGGACAGGTGTCTGACAGACTCTAAGAGACCACAGGGCCTAGACTACTATACCCAGCAAAACTTTCAATTACCATACATGAAGAAAACATAATATTCTATGACAAAACCAAATTTAAACAATATATATCCACAAATCCAGCCCTATAGAAGATACTAAAAGGAAAACTCCATCCCAAAGAGGCAATCTACACTCAGAAAAATGCAGGAAATAAATAACCTCATACCAGCAAAACCAAAAAAATAGGAAACACACCCGCCACACACTTCAACCACCAAAACCAACAATAACAACAACAACAACAACAAAATAATAAGATTTCTTTTTAACAAAGAATCATTGGTCATTAATATCTTTCCATATCAATTGACTTAATTTCCCAAAAAAAGACACAGACTAACAGAATGGATATGAAAATTGGATCTGTAATCATGCTGCATACAAGAAACACGCCTCAACATCAAAGATGAAAAGGGAGAGAAAAAGGCTGGGAAAAGATTTTCCAAGCAAATGAACCCAAGAAGCAAGCTGGTGTAACCATTCTAATATCTAACTAACAAAATAGACTAGCAACCAAAATTAAGCTAAAAGGATGAATAAGGATATATCACAATTATCAAAAGAAAAAGTCACCAAGATGTCATCCCAATTCTAAACATCTATGCCCCAAATGCAAAGGCACTCACATTTGGAGGGAGAAAAAAGCACTACTAAAGCTTAAATCACACACCAACCTCACACATTAATAGTGGGAGACTTCAACACCCAACTTTTACCAATGAACAGGTCATCAAGACAAGCTAAAAGACATTATGAACCTAACAGGTTCTATAGAACCTTTCACCAAACACAAAAGAATATACCTTGTTCTCAACATCTCATGGAATCTTCCCCAAAATTGACCACATATTCAGTCACAAAGCAAGTCTCAACAGATACAGGAAAATTGAAATAATCTTCTGTATCCTATCAGACTGCTACAAATTAAAGTTGAATTTCAACAACAGAAACAGTAGAAAGTCTACAAACTCATAGAAACTAAATGACTCTCTACTAAATGACTAGTGTGTTAAAATAGAAATAAAGAAATTAAAGACTTCCTAGAATTAAATGAAAGTGAGTGCACCATATACCCAAATGTGACAGCAGATGCTGGTGAGAATGTGGAGAAAGAGGATCACTCCTCTGTTATTGGTGAGATTGCAAGCTAGTATGACCACTCTGGAAATCAGTCTGGTGGTTCCTCAGAAAATTGTACTACCTGAGGACCCAGCTATACCACACCTGGGCATATATCCAAAAGATGCTTCAACCTATAACAAGGACACATGCTCCACTATGTTCATAGCAGCCTTATTTATAATAGCCAGAAGCTGGAAAGAACTCAGATGTCCTCCAACAGAGGAATGGATACAGAAAATGTGGTACATTTACACAATGAAGTACTACTCAGCAATTAAAAACAATGACTTCATGAAATTATTAGGCAAATGGATGGAACTAGAAAATATCATCCTGAGTGAAGTAACAAAAGAACACACATGGTGTGTACTCACTGATAAGTGGATATTAGGCAAAAAGTTCAGAATAACCATGATACAACTCAGACCATATGAACCTCAAGAAGGAAGACCAAAGTGTAGATGCTTCAGTCCTTCTTAGGGGAACAAAATACTCACAGGAGGTAGAGGGTGGGATGGACTTGGGAGAAAGAGAGATGAGGGAGGGGGGAAAGGGGTCAGGATCAGGTATGGGAGGTGATGGGATGATAAACAGAGGGTCAGGAATTTGAACAGAGATGTGTAGCAATGGGAGATGGGGAACTGGGGGTAGCCACCAAAAAGTCCCAGATGCCAGGAAAGTAAGAAGCTCCCAGAACCCAACAGGGGTGAGATTAGCTGAAATGCCCAACAAAGGGGATGGAGAGCCTGTAGAGACCATATCCAGAGGTTAGGCAAGGGCCCTGGATGGGAGATGGGACCACCCACTAATCTCCAAATTTTTAACCCAGAATTACTCTTGTATAAAGGAAATATAAGGACAGAGTGTGCTCCACCTGGGGATCCATCCCATATGCAGACACCACACCCAGACACTATTGTGGATGCCAAGAAGTACTTGCTGACAGAAGCCTGATATAGCTGTCTCCAGAGAGGCTCTGCCAGAGCATGACAAATACAGATGCGGATGCTGGCAGCCAACCATTGGGCTGAGCACAGGGATCCCAATGGAGGAGTTAGGGAAAGGACTGAAGGAGCTAGAGGGGGTTGCATAGCTCCAGCTGCATATGTAGCAGAGGATGGCCTTATCTGGTATCAATGGGAGAAGCCCTTGGTCCTGGGAAGGCTCAATGTCCCAGTGTAAGGGAATGCCAGGGCGGTGAGGTGGGAGTGAAAGCACCCTCATAAAAGCAGAGAGAGGTGGAAGGGATAGGAGGTTTGCAGAGGGGAATTGGGATAGGGGATAACATTTGGAATGTAAATCAATAAAATATCACAAACAAACAAAATCAACATGTCTCAGAAAACTGGAAATTGATCTACCTAATGACCCATCTATACTACTCCTAGACATAATATATATCCATAGGATATCCACTATATATTTATCATATATATCCAAAGGATAATCCATCCTACCACAAGGACACTTGCTCAATTATGTTCATAGCAGCTTTGTTCATAATAGACAGACACTGGATACAACCAAGATGCCCCTCAACTGAAGAATGGATAAAGAAAATGGAGTATGGCTCAGCTTTTTTTTTTTTTTTTTAAATAACATCATGAAATTTTCAGGCAAAATGAATGGAACTAGAAAAAAAAATCATCCTGAGTGAGGTAACCCAGATCCAGAAAAACAAATATACTTTGTACTCACAAGTAGATATTAGCTGCAAACTAAAGGATAATCTCTCTACAGTTCGTAGACCCAAAAAGGCTAAGTAACAAGGAGGCTTCTAGAAGGGATGCATAAATCTCCCTGAAAGGAGAAAATAGAATAGATATCATGAGTGTCCTGGAGGTGGGTGGGAATGGGAACAGGAGGGATCAAGTTGGGGGAGGATGGAGTGAGAAAGTACTGGGAGAGACAACGAATTGGTGAGTGAGTATTTCAGGGTTAAAGTAGAAACCTAATGCAATTAAAAGTCTCAGGAATCTAAAAGGGTGACTTTAGCTAAGATTCCTAGCAATGGGGGATACAGAGCCTGAACTGGACATCTGTAACCAGGCGAGACTTCCAGTGGAGAGATTGGGACACCAACCCAGCCACAAAACCCTTGACCTACAATTTGTCCTGCCTACAAGATGTGCTGGGGTAAAAGTGGGGCAAAATTGTTGGAGTGGCCAACCAATGACTGGTCCATTTTGAGACCCATGCCACTAGGGGGAGCCCATGGGTGACACTGCCTGGAGGACTAGGAACTAGAGGATGGATAGCCCAGGGATGTAGAATAGAACCAAAAAGACAAGAAAAGGTTTTGCAAGCCCCATGGGGAGAGCAACAATACCAACCAACCAAAGCTCCCAGGGTTTAAAACCACCAGCCTGGGAGCACATAGAGAGGGACCCATGGTTCCAGCTTTATATGTAGGGGAGGATAGCCTTGTCGGCATAGGTGGGAAAGGAGGTCCTTGGTTGGTACCATGAAGGCTGGATGCCCCAGTGTGGGGGAATTCGAGAGCAGGGAGGTGGGAGTGGGGGGGGCACATCCTCATAGAAGCATGAGGAGGGGAGATGAGATGGGGGCTTCTAGGGGGGAATGGGGGAAAGGGATAACATCTAAAATGCAAATAAAATATCCAATAAAGAAGAAAAAGTTCAATGAAATTATTCTCTAGTGATCCTCTGCTGTGGTTGTACACAAGTATCTAATGTAATCATCATCAGAAAGATTTTATCCAACAACTGAGCTAAACAGATGCAGAGATATGGTGCCAAATACAAACATTAAGTGGAGCTTGGAGAATCCTGAGGAAGATGGGGTGGAAGGATTGTAAAAGCCAGGAAGGTCAAGAACACCAAAACAAAACAAAACAAACAAACAGAACCAGCTAACCTGGCTCATAGAGGCATGGGTCAGATGGAGGTCCTCTGCAGATATGCTATGGTTGTGGACTTTGGTCTCCTTGTGAGACTTCTAACAGTTTGAGCAGGAGCTGTCTCGGACTCTTTTGCCTGCTTTTGAGACCCTCTTCCTCCTACTAGGTTACCTCATCCAGCCTTAATATGAGGGAAGGTTCTTAGTCTTGGTATGCCATGCTTGGTTGATAACCCTAGTAGGCCTGTCCTTTTCTGAAAAAAGTGGAAGAGGCGTGGCTATGGGGAGGTGAATGGAGGTGGGGGCACTAGAGGACGATGAAGGAGAAGAAACTTCAGTCAGGATGTAATAGATGAGAGAAAATGTAAATAATGTTTTTTGTTTGTTTGTTGGTTTGGGTTTTTTTTTGTTTTTTGGTTTTTGGTTTTTTTTAGTCAGTCTTTTTTAGTCAGTCTTGTCATTGTCGTCTCAGGCCTTGACTGTGTACTTGCGCAGTGGGTACAGCCGCTCCTTCCGCTGCTGCTTCTTGGTCTTCAGCTTCTCTTCATGCTTGGTGAGCCGGCGTCGCATGGCTCTAGTCTTCTTGGGTCGCAGGTCAAGGGGCTTGTACTTCTTGCCCTTTTAGAATTTCCTGAGGTTTTCTTTTTGAGTCTGGTTAATGACAGCGTGGACACGGCGATAGATTTGCGTACGACTCGTATCTTGGAGAGCTCGGACGCTGCGCCGCCTGTCACTTTGGCGACGCGAAGCTGGAAGAGTTCCACCTTCAGATCGTCCAGTTGTTTCAACAGTTCCTCCTTCTTCTTGCCGCGCAGGTCCCGAGCCTTAATCTTGGCCATTGCTGCGTTGTTCACGGCTCGTAAATAATGTTTTAATTAAAAAAAAAAAGATTACTACAAACAATTACATACCAACAACAAGACAACCTAAAAGATGCAACTAAATTTCTGAAGATGCTGCCCACTCAGAGCATTTAAGTTTTATTTGACCTAGATCCAATAAGAAGAATGAATCTGAAATTTAAAAAAAAAATCTCTTTAAAAAAAACGAAGAAATGTTCAAAGCAAAAGAAAAATCAGAACTAAATAGTATCTCTGGCAAAACCTACCAAATATTATTGAAGAATTAACAACATTCCTTACACTTTTCAAAAGTATCAAGAATACTTCCTAATGAGTTTTACAAAGCCAGCATTACTATGGTGCCCAAATCAAAGACACTATGAGAAAAGAAATCCACCGGACAATCTTCCTGATAAACATAGGTGCAAGAATCCTCACAAAACACAGTGCAAATTTTAACACTACCAGAAGGACCACACGGTGCAATTTAGTCCTAGAATACAAGGATGGTTCAATAGATGGATAATAAAAGCCACTAGTGAATATGAAGTTATAATTAGCAGAATGGTATGTAAAAATCACTTGGTGTCTCACTAGATGTATAAGCAGTACTTAATAAAAGTGAACACACTTTCAAGATAAGTAGCTCTCAACAAAATTGGAAAAGAGAAAAACCTGAAAAGTCCACAGAAAGCATCACCTTGACAATGCAGAACTGAGATCTTTAACTCCGAAATCACAAACAAAGCAAAAATGAAACAAACCCTTGTCATTTTCCTTCATCAAAATACTGATGTTCAAGGCAAAATAAAGAGGCAAAAAAAGGGGGGATTAAAAACATCTAAGGGGGAGAAATAGAACAGTTTCTATTTTCTAGCAACATGACCTCAAACATCAAAATCTTAAGGATTTCACTAGAACAAATGAACAAATCACTGTGTACAAAAAGCAAGTTCCTCACAGGTGAAAAATCATAGAATCAACACATCAATGGCCATCAGCTGACATGCTATATGCTAGTAACAAACTCTCTGGAGAGGAAGAAGAGAAGGAATACGTGGAAACAATGAAGATCTGAGCTTGAGACTATCTATTGCAATGAGAGACATACACATTGAAAACTAGAAAATACTGATGAAAAAAATAGTTTAAAAGCCATAAGCAAAGATACACTATGTTGTGTTCTAACCTAACTGCAGAGCTGGCGTAATCCTTATTCAAATTGTGTGTGTGTGTGTGTGTGTGTGTGTGTGTGTGTGTGTGTGTGTGT